>NC_060267.1:94542958-94620733 GCF_021613505.1 Equus quagga
CACACACACACACACACATGCATGCATGCACATATATCCCCATGCACACACACACACACATGCATGCATGCATACACACGGGCACATATACCCCATGCGCACACACACACATGCATGCACACACACAGGCACATGTATCCCCATACACACATGCAAAAACCACCAACCTCTCTTCTCTCCAGCTGAGTCCTGTGATCCTGCTTGTCTTGGTGACACGTGTCCCATCAGCTGCACACTCTGGGATGCAGGGGTCAGCTCCTGCCCTCCAGGAGCTCGGGTCTGCTTGGGGAACTATGACATGTATTCAGAGTCATGGTGGCAAAGGAACACCTTCTACCCGGCGTGTCCTCCTTCCAGCCTCAGCAGCTGTCACCTCCTTTCTCCTCCCGGAGTGGCAAGGGGTGGGGGCTGCCGAGCATGAGAGGCAAAAGCAGACCTCCTCCCCAGACCCAGATGGCAAAGGTCTCAGAGAACAGGCCTCCTTCTGCCAAATCAGCTCCTCCGCTCCAGGTCCTTTTGGCTTCCGGCTCATCTGCAGCCTCAGGGACACCCCTGCCCTCTCAGAGCCTCAGTTTCCCCATTTACAAGGAAACATTTGGACCGGATGTCCTTCCAGACCCTTCTTTGCTGAAGCTGGCATCTCCCCCCTCTTGACCCCTCACCGGCTCCACACTCAGACCCCGGGATCCTGGGCCTTCTGCCGCAGAGCTCTGCACAGCTTCTGGTTGCAGCATCGTGACTGGAGCCTCTCAGGACAGGCAAGAGTGCCCCAGCTCCTGAGTCACGATTCTGTCTGGGGTAAAAGATCCTAAATTCTGTAGGAGCCGGATCCAGCGGAAGACGCCCTTGACCGCAGGTCTCCGTACTTGAGGCGAAGTAGAACCACGAGAACGCTCGGCGTGAGGGGAATGTGAAATGGGGCAGCTCCTGGAGCACAGAGCAACCATGTGACCCAGCGGTTCCACTCCCAGGTGCACATGTGCCCAGAGGAAATGACATGGTCATCCACACAAACTCATACACCCGTGTTCACAGCAGCACCATTCATACTAACCAAAAGGTGCGAACCACCCAGAAGCCCATCAGTTGAAAACAAATAAACAGATTGTGGTCTGTCTGTCTAATGGAACACCATTCGAGCATGAAAACGGATGAAGCACTGATGCTCTAAGGAGTATGCAAAGTTTCCCAATATGGTCCAGAAGAAGCAAGCCCACGAGGACAGAGAGGAGATCTGTGGTTGTCAGGAGCAAGGGAGTGAGGGGGACAGAGGGGTGAGCTGAAGGGTATGGGTTTGCTTGGAGGTGATGACATGGTCCAGAACAAGAATGCGGTGGTGGTGGCACAGCTCTGCAAATGTGCTAAAAAGCACTGAACTGAGCGCTTTAAGTGGGTGAATTCTATGGAATGTGAATTTGCTCTCCATAAAGCTGTTAAAAGAGAGAGAGTGTTGGGAAGAAGGTGATGGGTGGGGCTCTGCCAGCACCCAGGACGCTAGCTAACAGGTCCCTAGACGTAGGGGGGCTGCCCCTGAGGCCTGGAGGGGAGGTTTCCTTCTGCCCATGGTTGCAGGGTGCGGAGGGACCCCCGGCTTTCTCAGCACAGCTGCCTTGCTCCCCCTCCTGTTCCTTCCTTTCTCTTGTCCTCCCCTGTCCAGCTCTGTCAGCCTCCTCTCTGCCCGAGCCCCAGGCACTAGGCTTTAGGTGGCCCCTCTTCCAGCTACAAGCCTCCACCCCCACCCCGAGGTGCTCAGCAACCCTAGAGGAAGCTGAGGGTGAGAGCGGGCCGTGTGGCAGGCCCCAGAGGGAAGGACACTCCTAACATCCTGGAGACCAGCCGGGAGGGGCAGCCATGCCTGGGGCTCTGACAGGAAGCTGCCCTCTCCTGCGGCCCCACTTAATTTCCCAGAGATGATAACACCAAGCAGAGCACCTGCTGGGCACCCGAAGACGGGCGACCGGAGTTTGCAGGGTAATAGGTTGTGTCAGATCATCCCTACAGAACTCTCCAGCGTCCCCGGGACCCCAGGAGTTTGCACAGTGCTGCTCGCCGAAGACCGGAGCAGAGACCGCATCCCAGAAGAACTCTGCTCACCTGTCTGATTTTTAATGTCTTAACTGAGTTGACAAGCCCGAGAACACCGGAGAAACAGGTCACTCAGTGTCCTTCTCTCGATTTGCACAGATTAGGGTCATTTTCACCTTCTGGAAACTCAGGGAAAGTAAATCGGGAAGTAAGCATTTTTTGTTTTATTCTGGTTTGGGGGTGGTTGTTCAGTTTCGCGTGTTTTTAATCTTGTGAATAGACGAGAACAAATTCAGGTGCACTTTCTCCCCTGTGTTAAGCTAGTTCTTAGAATCCCTAATCCTTCCGCTGTTTCTTGCTCCCGGGAACCAGCACACAATCTGCTTTGCTCTTGATTTAAACAGGCTGACAAGCGGCTGCCGCTTGCTGGCTCAGTGGCGGGGCTGGATGGGGACCGTCATATATAATGCATGAAACGAGCCGCCGAGGGAACAAAGCCGTGTTGAACGCGTGAGTTTCCAGCTCTGGAGCCCTGTTCCCGGAGCCATTGTGCAAACATATTTGCTCCGTGTAAAAGAATGGGCTGAGGCTGCCCGCAAGTTGTTCATCGCAGTGGATTCAGTTTTTAAACCTGCATCAGGACAGGATTAACCTTGCTGAGGGGTATGGAGACGTAGGTGGAATGCATAAACTAATCCGGGCTGTGCGTTGCTATGGGAGAAGCACGGGGTGGAATTCAATATTTATTGCACATAAATACCTTCTCCTCAGCGCCCCTCATTGCTGTGCAGTCACGTTGCATGGCAGGTTCTCTGCCCGGTGGAGTGGGACACAGGGCCCACGGCTCAGGCCTGGACATACAGCTCTTCCTTCCATTCTCCCAGCATCCTTAATCCTGGTCATCCCAGAGACAAGAGATGGCCGTGGGCAGGTGGGTGAATTTGCAGACTCATGCAAACACACATCTGGTGACGGTCTGGGTTCTTTCTCACCTTCTACGGAGAGCAGCTTTCTGGAAGGCAGAGAGAACCCAGCCTTGGTCACAGAGGGGTCACCATCATCCTCCTCTGCAACCAGGGAAGCAAGAGAGAGGATGACCCAGTAATTCCAAGGGAAGAATCCCAGGGAAGCTTCTGATTGGTTGGCCACCAGTCAATCATCCTGATGGAGGGAAATCGGGGTGGAGCTACTGGGCCACGGCAGGGGACCTTGACCAGGGCTCAAGCAGGCTGACCAACTGGCCTCTTCTGCCTGGGACTGTCCCAATTTCAGCAAAGTTCCATGTCCCAGAAACCCTTTGGTCCTAGGTAAACCAGACAGTTGGTCACTCTAAGCTCAAGAATCCATCTAGAAATTTCCAAACCTGATTAGTGAGTTGGGTGAGCAAGTTATGACCTATTTCCCAACCATTGCATTTGAGTGATTGCCCCATAAAGTGTTTTAAGAAGAGACATTTCAAAAGGCATGACAAATAAGGATGGAAACAAGGTCAGAGGGCATCCCGTGGCTTTTTCCTCAGCAGAATGCAAAGCCCTGTGTCATCTCGCGGTTGAACTGAAACTGCCTTTTGGGAACCCCTACAGGTTCCTCTTTCGAGTGCTGCCCACCCAGGTCCCTAGCTAACCAGAGCTGCTCAGGTGATGTTTGGGGTCATTCACACTTTGGTATCAGGTGCAACAATTTCCACACTGCCTACAAGTCCTCCTAAGAGAAAAATCAGAGAAGAGGTCCTAACAACTCCCATTCCTGATGGAGATGCTCCTGGGTCTCAGGGCAGTGTGGACATCCAGATATTTTAACTTCCCTTCCCGTCAGGACAAAGGCCTGAGCAGCCTCCTCATCACCCCGTGAGCTGCACGGACAGCAAGGAGAGGGAGTTTTGGCCACCCCGGTCCCTTTGAGCTTGCTGATGGCAGGAGTGGCCCCAGGGCCTTGGGTCACCTGGGCATGCTTTGGACATGAGGCGCTGTGCAGTGGATGGCACACAGCTGGGAGCACCATCCACGTGCAGATTTCAGCCGTCTTTGGTGTAAAGGATGTCCACAATGGCATAACAATAGCAGGTGACATTCACTGAGTGCTGGCTGGGATGGCCAACAACCTCATCATGTTTCTTCATCTTCGCAACCCCCTGGAGGGTATCCTCATTCTGCATCTTACACTTGTGGGGCCCGAGGCAACCTAGTACAGATCACAGAGCTGCTGCAAGCAGGGAGGCGTGGATGAGCGTGGAGGGGAATTGAACTGCAGCTTTGCAAGGAGGGAGATTTTTGTCTTTTCTGGGACAGAGACACTGCCCGCCAGCCGCTAGCATCCTCATGGGGTGCTCCTCCTGTGAGGCTCAGCTTTCAAATCCATTCTGCTTCCTCCTATCAAATCTCTCTGGTTAGCTCGGCTAAAAGGATGCAAGAGATGACCCCATCCCTTGTAGAGACTGAGAAGCTGAACCTGTCAGGGAGGACCCCCTTTTCTTTTGAGCGTGCATCAGCTACTAACTGGACGGTTAGTCAGGGAGTTGACTGATTAAATCAGGACACCTTGTCCCCGACCCTTGGCGGATACCTCTCTCCTTCTGCCTCCCCCAACCCCACAGGCTGGAGGAGAGCAGTCTGCAGGGGGCGTTCGGGATCCTGGAATGTTGCCAGGCCCCACCCTCCGGTTTTGTTCCCTGTGGTCCTGGTGAGTGTGGTCACTGATGCCCTCCACCTGTTTCCTCCTTGCTCTCTCTAGGGTGGGCTGCTGTCAGCAGGAGTGTGGGCTGCCCTGGGCTGCTCAGGAGTTGACAGTGATGGATATAGTGGGAGCGGGAACCAGACAGTGATGCACTGAGGCTCCCACGCTGGTCAGCTCAGCATCTCTCTGCCCTGCCCCCGGCTGCAAGTCCACACCTTGGGCATCTCCACCTGTCGCATGTCTGCAGAAAGGCCCAGAGAGGTCCACGGCGGCTTCTCACTGCTGAAGCCAGAAGAACAGAGCCTCTCCTTGCTCACAGAGGGGGCGGGCCCCAGAAGTGCTGACAGGTGTTCAAGGGTGTCCACTAAGGGCAGACTGTCTCAGGCAACTGAGCCGACGGCCTTTTGTGAGTACCCATGATGTGGAGGGAGACTTTGACCCACATCTCCACACGACAAGTCTTCAGAAAGGGAAGAGCCGGGCCCGGGGGTTATCGCCTCAGCATAAGCCCAGGACCAGGGTTTCGTCCCTGGGGGCTAGCTGGAGGGAGTCAGCTAGAACTCCACAGGGGGAGCAAATCCTGGAGTGTCCACGATCCCGGCCCTCCACCGGCGTTGGGACGGCCTCTCCGAGAGCCAAGGGCACTCTCAGCCGGCTCAGGAGGAAACAGGAGCAATCCTATTTTTTCATCACAAGCTAAGAGCCATTTCTGCCTCTCCCTGCTCTGCCCTCTCCGACCCCGCGAGGCCTAGCTCCGTTGGAAGCTGCTTTGCTGTCTCTCGTTGTATAAAAACGCTCCTGGAGCTTTGCTGCTGCTGCTGCAGACAGCTTTGATTCTCCGCCGAATTGGTACCGCAGCCTCCAAAACGGGACCAAGCTCCCGAGAGCAGCACGAGGAGGATCACTGTGTGGTCTCTGGGTAATGAAGTCGCCACGCAGTTACAGAACACGCATTTTACGATGATTAATCCCCGGGACGGAGAGGATATTTTTCATCTTCAAAGCTCTCCTTGGTTGCTCGTTAGTCATCTCAGCCCCTGGGAATAGAAGCGCTGGTTCTCTTCTCAAGAGTGGGGAAACTGAGTCAGCTGTGCCTACCCCCACCCCTGTCGGAGTGGATATGGCCTCAGTGGGCACGCCCTTGGGGGCATCTCATCCGTGTGGTGTCCGCTTGCCTCTGCAACCTCACCTGAGCACGAACGCCGGAATCAGTAAAAATGTTATTTTAGATGAAAAGGAAGCCGCCTAGGTCTGCTCGGGGCAGGGCTGTCATCGAGCGCCTCTTGCTTTCGCTTTCGGTCATCTTTTTCTCCGGAACCTGCGCATTTTCAGCTCACAGCCTCCCCTGGAACGCGGACTGTCTTACCATTTTCTCAGTGAGCAGTTTAAAGGAAAGTGCTGTTTGGCTCCCAAATGCCTTTCTTTCCAGTTGGGACGAGCTGCTATAGATACAGCACATCCTGTTTTGCATTCAAATTGTTGTGAAAGTTTAAGGCTGTAAATAATGTTCTCCCAGTGCTCAAGACAGAATTATTATTATTTTTTCCCCAGGTTTTGGGACAAGTGATAAATTAAACATTCCTTTTGCGCCCCCCCCCCCCCCCCCCCCGCCGAACACACACAGCTGGCAGAATATGGAGCTGATTGCTCTGCACCTGCCGTCAAGGATTAAAGGTGACCTGGGTGCCGTCGTGAAGCCTGGGAAGGAGGACTAGACTGAGCCAGGGCGGGCGGGCGTCCTCAGTGCGTGGGAGGGGTGCTTTTCTGGAGTGGGGCTTCTGGTTCATGTTTTCTCCGGGCAATCTTCCAATAATGAAGAGTTCATCCTCCGAGCTCCGAGGTTGTCATCCAAGCTAGTCATCTTACACAGGGGGAAACTGAGGCAGGGAGGAGCTTTCTGGAGTGAGCCTCTCTTCTCCTCACACACTGTTCTCGAACACAGTCTGCCCAGGGTCAGACTGGACACCCCCTAGGTGGCCTCACCCAGATCCTGGGAACTGGAGCTTCCCCTGTAGGTGCTGGGCACGGCTCGCGGACGTGGGAGCAGCCGCTGTGCAGGGGTCCCTCCTGGTGGAAACAAAGCCATGGGCGTCTTGGATACTAAAAGCCCACGGGGCGGACCCCCTGGCCTGCCTCCCGCCTCATGGCATGATCTTGAGCACCTTCTGGGAGTCTCGGTTCCCTGGCCTATGAGTGAGGATGACAACAGCCGGACCTCAGGAGGCCACAGAGGGCTCAGTGAGGTATGCAGCTCATAAAGAACAAGACGGGGCGCCCAGCCGGCCCCCTTCCTGGCCTCCAGCCGGGGACAGCGCAGACCCTCCCCCGTCCATGCCGGCTCCGCCATCTGTCTCGAGGACGCTGGGGGTGGGCAGGCTGTGCTGTCCACGATGATAACCACCCACCTGCATGCAGCTGTCGAAACGCTCTGCCGTGTCGGTCACCTCCCGCCCCCCTCAACAGCCCCGGGGAAGGCAGGCTGGGGGCCTTGATGGTCGGATGGGGAACCCTGGCTTCAGGAAGGAGGAAGGGAACGGGGCCCTCCGAGTGCTGGTAGCTGCCTGGGTGCATCAGAATCCCCAGGCACATTTCTTAAATTCAGACGCCAGAGCCCACACAGAAACCTACTGGCCCAGGGACTCCAGGGCAGGGCCAGCAGGGCAAAGGGTTGCATCCCTTGAAATGTACTAGAAGATTCTTCTTGCCCTGTGGTACCCCGGGGGCACCCTTGGCCCCAAACTGCCCAGCATGGCCACTTGATCACCTGCAGTGGACCCTGGCTTCTCCAGCAGCTCAGGGTCCTGGCCAGGCTGCTGTGACACTTAACGCTGGGTCAGACAGATCACGGTCCTGGAAGATTCAGCAGAGTTGGGAAAACAGCACACCCCTGCCCTGCCAGGTGCAGTTCTAGAACCTTCTTCACCAGCATTCCACCTTCGTCAGACGAGGCACTCAGGCTGGTCTTCATCCTCACGGCCTGGAGAGCTGTCCTGCCCCACTGTCCCTTCAGCCAGCAGGGTGGACAGGAGGCTGACCAGCCCCATCTCACAGAGGAGGAGGGAAGCCTTCATGAAGCTCATGGGTAGCAAGTCACGGAGCCGCGGCGTGGCCTCAGGTCAGGCGGGACCCACCCTACCACACCTGCCTTGGAGCCCTTCCCAAGAAGGCAGAACTGGGAGTTTCAGCTCCCCCCAAGTGCTCCCCTGGGGACACCCTTGCCTCCCCCACCTTTGGGCGTCCCCAGGCCTGGCCATGGCAGGGCAGTAGGGGCAGACAGGGCTCTCCAACCCAGCCCCCTGGAGCCCAAGGGGCCCATCCCTGGCTGCTTCTCGGGGTCTTCTCCTGGAGCGCGTCTGCTGACCGGTTCCCTGCCCACCCTCTGAATCCCCCCGGGGCCTTTGCACACGTTCGGTCTCGGCCACCGTGTCTTAGAATCACGGCTGGTGCTGCTAACGGAGGTTACATGAAAAGCCAATGCATGACCAAGAAGTATGTTTTGTGGGGACGGGCTGCATGACCTGGGTCAATGTCCTTGACCAGAGCCCCCGCTTCCTCCTGCGAAAGTAGAGGTAATGAGGAGAAATACATGCCAAGAGCCCAGAACAGGGCCGAGCACAGGGCGACGCCCGTACAGCGTGGCTCTGACACATGTGGCTGTGATCACGATGATTTGCTCAAAGTTTCTAATTGTATAAGGCATGCATGCTCAACATAGAAGTCTGCATAAATGCAGAAGAATCAAAGAAGAGAATTAAGAACTACCCAGAAATAACCAGTGGTGGCATTTCAGATCCTTCCGTCCAATCTTTTTACTATGCACACCTGGGCCAGCGGCCATCGTGCTCCGTCTTGGGTCCTGGAACCCACGCCCCTCCTTCCCAGCTGGACTCTGGTGCAGACCGTGACTCCTCCTGCTCCCTGATGGCAGCCGGCCAGGGTCTACCGGAGCTCCTACGATGCTGGGGGACATGCACCGCCGAGCCCCCGAACTGCACTGCTGCAGGGCCCCTCACCATCGCCCCCTTTATCTGGGCAGAAACGTGAGCTCCCCCTTTCCCACCTTGCCCAGGTGGGATGGAGCTGTCTATCTGATGTGGGAGGCTGGGCTCCGACCCCTCGGTCTCCTGCTCCCTTCTCATCCTGGGGCGCAGGGGCTGGTAAACGTTGCATGAGCTTTAGGCAACCTTTGTGGAGGAAACCTCTTCCTTGTCCAGGAGTTCAGCGGGTGCATGAGACAGAGGCCAGGTTCTGGCTCTGACTGCGGGCACCCGGGGGCATCCTCACACTGCACACACGCAGTCAAGCCACATGAAGCTGCTGCTGGCCTTGCCCTTGGGTTACAACAGTGCATTCAGAGCATCCTCTGCCTCTGAGTAACAGGAAGCCAATGATATCACAGGTGCCTATGGCACCTCTAGGCCACTCCTGCCTCCTGCCCACCAATGCCACTGCGGTTGAGATCATGTTCTGCTGTGACAGGTTCCCCTAGAAATCTACCAGTTTACAGCATCTGCAGCTGCCTTTCAGAGTCCCGGGACCAAACTGTATCAGAAGATAGCAGAAGCAACAACAAAATCTTATTTCTCCAGATGGTCTGGAAGAGGCTTGGGAATTTGGGAACTAAAGGCCATCCTCACCAGGAGACTCATCCTCGGGGAGGCCGTGGCTGGCCAGAGTGCATGCTGGTGAGGCTAGCTCGTGGTCACCCCTCTCTGGTCCCCTGTCACGGAGGAGATGCCCAGTCGTCGGGGCAAGCAGGTGCGCAGCTTTCTGAGACTGTTTTCCTATGAGCGCAGAACTGACGGGTGCAGTTCCTCCTCCCTCACCTTGCAGGACTCAGGGCTGACATGGAAGCCTTGCTGAGGACAGGGAGTGACAGGAGTCGCCGGCTCAGGGGCTTTGGGAGCGCTGGGCTCTGCTGCGATTTCCTCCACCAAGCGGTTCCCTCGCGTCCCGTAGCCGTTCCCTCTCTGGGAGGATGTGGCATCCTCTGCTCTGACAGAGCAGTGTCGGGTGCTGGGCACGACCCTCCTGGAGGCTGGGCGCGGGCTGCCTGCCTCCTCTCATCCTCCTGATGTCCCCCAACTCCAGCTGGCTGGGCTTTGATGCTGAGGGCTTGGGTCATGAGGTGCGCCCCACAGACGCATGGACCACCCTCCAGGAGCCCATGCGCAGCCTCCAACATGGTTTCCTCGGGCCAGAGTCAGCACAGAGGACGGTCACCGAAGCAGAGACATAGTTGCACTGACTCTGTGCTCCTGGACTGGGTGTGGAGATGGGGGCTGCCTCCCCCAAAGTGACACCTTCTTCAGTCACCCAGGCCCACAGTCCAGTGCCCACAGTCTCCCCCGACCCCGTGCCTTTTCTTCAGAGACTCTCGTTTACCGATGTGTTCACATGTTCTTTACCTCCTCGTCCCCGGTGAGAGTGAGTCTGTGCCTATCCTGCCGTGGAAGTCCATTGAATGAACAAACACACCGTTAGGGCCCTTCTCCGTGCCAGGGGCGGAGTGAGGCACGGGACCACAGACACGGCCAGGGGCCTGGCCCTGAGGCGTTCACTTTGGGGGACGCATGTCCCCACTCAGCCGTTCTGCTCTCGGGCGTTGACCCGGGAGAAATGGAGACCACGTCCACGAGAAGACACGGCCAGGAATATTCACGGCACCTCTCTTCACAACAACCCCGCTCGGAAAAACCCAGAGTCCGGCAACAGGATAAACAGATTAGGGTATGGTGGTGCCGTGGGACAATCCTCAACGGTGGAAAGAAACATGCCACGGCACAGAGGAGTCTCAGCTTGATGTGGAGCAAAATGGGCCAGATGCGAAACGCCCGTGCAGTGCCGTTCACGCGATTGCTAAGGACAGGCACGACCGACGGTGACAGCCGTCGACGAACGGATGCATTGCAGCCACAAGGGTGACCGGAAGGGGCTCCAGGGAACTTTCCAGGGTGATGGGAACATTCCATAGGTTGGGGTATGGGGTGGTGGTCACCTGGGTGCCTACAATTGTCAAAATTTATTAAATTAAAATCTGCAAATTTTTTTCAGAAATTTTTCTCAAACAAAGGAAAGGAAAACAGAGCACACTTTAGCATAAATGTCCTCCTTGCTGTCGCTCTGGGACTGCACCTCCAGCCCCTACCCCCTACCTCCAGGGGGATCTTGCTTCCAAATAGACTTCGCCTTGACTGGTCATTTGAGATTCTGGCCAGGGGTGGGTATGGAGTCTTTTTTGGTCACTGGAATTTTTAAAACAGGTTTGTTAAGATATAATGTGCATACTGTAAAACTGACCCATTTAAAGTCTACAAGTCAGCGGTTTTTAGCATGTTCACAGAGCGGTGCGGCCGTCAGCACATCTAACTCTGGAACATGTGCGTCACCCCTGAGAGAGCCTGTCTCATCAGCAGTCCCTCCCGAGCCCCAGGCCTCACTAACCTGCCATCCGTCTCCACGGATTTGCCTGTGCTGGAGCCTCGTACACACGGAATCATGTGATCCGTGAGTTTTGTGACTGGCTTCTTCTACTCAGCATGATGTTTTCAAGGTTCGTCCTTGTTGTGGCATGCGTCAGTTCTGCGTTCCTCCTTTTTGTTGGGCAGAATAATATTCCATTGTACATGTACCACGTTTTTGTTTATCTGTCTGTCAGTTGATGGAGTTTGAGTTGTTTCCGCTTTTTGGCAATCTTGAACAGTGCTGCCGCGAATGTCTAAGTCCTGAGGAGCTCGGCTCCCGGTTGGACCCTCTGTGAGTCTTCAGGCCCCACCACAGGTGACTCTAGAGTCTCCACCTGGGGGACCTCACCCGGGACGCTGCCCCTCACACCACACTTGGTGACAGCGTGTACTGCTGTCTCTGAGGGAGCTGCAGTCAAGGACTCAGGGTCCCCAGCCAGCTCTGCTCTTTCACATGTCTGCATCGCCAGCCCCGGCATGTTCAGTCCCAAGTCTCTTTATCTGCGGCCTTGGGTGGGGTCTCTTCAGGCTCCTCTGCCCAGACTTCCTTGTCGGGGACGGAGAAAACTTGAAGACACTTTCCCCGCTTCAACTCAGTACCCGGTACCCCTCCACTCCTAGCTCCCCCTCGCGCACCCCAACCCCAGAGTCCATGAAACTGGCAGGCCTTTAGTTCAGGGCTCCCTGACCGCTGCGCCCATCCACCAGACCCTCGCCCTGTGCACGGTTCACGGGGGAACGAAACAGGGGGAGTCGGCATTTGCTCCATTTTTAGACTCTCGCTTAGCTCATCGAGGTTAGTGATGAAAGGCTGACCTCTTTCACTTACGGTTTGTCACTGTCATCGCTACCCCGACTCCCAGCAGCTCGGCCCTGTCTCCTTCTCCAGATCGGTGAGCTCCTGACATGCACACGTTTTTGTGTGGACACATGTTTCCATGTCCTTGGGCATATTCTAGGAGTGGGATGGCTGGGCCATATGGTGACTCTATGTTTAAACATCAGAAGAGCTGCCAGACCATCACACATGGCCACCAGCAGTGCATGAGGGCTGCAATGCCCACATCCTCACCAACACACATCATTGTCTGTCTTTTTGATCGTAGCCACCCTAGTGTGTGTGAAGTGGTGTGTCACTGTGCTTTTGGCCTGCATTTCCTGATGGTTAATGATGTTGGGCATCTTTTCTTGTGCCTGTTAGCCCTTTGCATATACTAGTCAGAGAAAAGTCTGTTCAAGTGCTTTGTCCTCTAAAAAAATTGGGTTATTTCTCTTTTTTATTATTGAGTAGTAGGAGTTCTTTATAATTCTAGATACAAGTCCCTTGTCAGATATATGATTTGCAAATATTTTCTCCCACCTTGTCAGTTGCTTTCTCTTTGTGTGTCCTTTGACGTACAAAGGCTTTTAGCTTTAATGAAGTCCAATTATCTAATTTTTCTTTTGTTCCTTCTGCTTTTGATGTCATATCAAAGAAACCTTGCCTAAACCAAGGTCACGAAGGATACGCCTCTGTTTTCTTCTGAGACTTTTATAGCTTTAGCTCTGGTGTTTAGTCTGGATACATTCTGAGTTAATTTTAATGTAGGCATTAGTTTTGGAAATGCATATGGGTGTCCAGTTGTCCCAGAACCATCCATTCTTCCCTCACTGAATTGTCTTGGTTCTGATGGAAAATCACCTGCCCACAAACATGTGGGTTTGCTTCTGGGCTCTCAATTCTATCCCATTGAGCTCTCACTGACTCCACCCTATGCCTACCACAGTCTTTGTTGTGGCTTTAGAGCAGCATTTGAAATCAGGAAGCGTGAATCCAACTTTGCTCTTCTTTTTCAAGATTGTTCTAGGCTATTCTAGATTCCTTGCATTTCCACGTGAATTTTAGCATCAGCTTGTCTATTTCCACAAAAAAGGGCAGCTATGATTTTTCTGGGGATGAATCTGTCCACAAATTTGGGGAGTTTTGCCGTTTAACAACGCTAAGTCTTTCGCTTCGAGGACGCAGAATGTCTTTCCATTTATTTAGATATTCTTTCATTTCTACCAACGTTTCGTAGTTTTCAGTGTGCAAGTCTTACACTTGTTTTGCTAAATTTATTCCTAGGTATTTTATTCTTTTTAATGCTATTATAAATGGAATTATTTTCTTGTTTTCATTTTTGGATTGTTCATTACAAGTATATAGAAACAAATTGGGTTTTGTATATTGACCCTGTATCCCGCCACATTGCTGAACTCTTCATTCATCCTAGGTTTTTTTAGTGGTTTATCATTGTGGATTCCTTGGGATTTGCTATGTACGAGATCACTTCATCTGCAAATAGAGATAGTTTTACTTTTTCTTTTTCTATCCGGACATTTTTTATTCCTTTTTTCTTGGTTAATTGCTTTGGCTATTAAGTGTCAAACCTCTAGTGCAATGTTGGATAGAAATGGAGAGAGTGGACGTCTTGTTCCATATTTTAGAGAAAATCATCCAGTCTTTCTGCATCAAGTACAATGTTGGCTGTGGGCACTGTGGTTACTTTATTTTATTTTATTTTATTTTTTTGTGAGGAAGATTTGCCCTGAACTAACAGATGCATCAATCTTCCTCTCCTTTGTATGTGGGCTGATGAGCACGGCTGATGAGTGGATTAGGGTTCCACACCCGGGATCCAAACCCGTGAACCTAGGCTGCCGAAGTGGAGTGCACGGAACTTTAACCACTCGGCCATGGGGCCGGCCCCACTGTGGTTATTTTTAAATGGTGCCTAAGCAGAGTGTTCCTTTGCTTTCTCAGCAAAACTTTTAGAAACAGAATCTCCAGAATCCTTTCTTTTTCCTCTGCCCCTGATGCTCACCCATGACCCTCCTCCGTCCTCACTTCTTTAAGATTTCAAATAACACCCACCAGCTGCTTCCTACACTACTCTCAATCCTTCAGCTAACGTTGGAGCCTCAGACCAAACCTGATCACTCAGTGCCTAGGTCCTTGAGGCAAGATAATCTGCCACCCGGCCCCTGGGTGTCCCTGGGAGGAGCAAAGGAGCACCAGGCAGATGCCAACAACAGACATTCAGACGTGGCCTCCTTTTGTCCTTGTAGCTGCCACAGATCCTTCAGGAGCGCACTGTTGGTTGGACGGGCGGCTGCAGACAGAGAATGCTTTCTGATTTAACAACCACCAAGTGCCAGGAGGGAGAAACGGAAGTCTGGGAATAAAACTGACTGTGGCAGAATTTTTATTAAAATTCATGCAAAGTTCATTTATTCAATGAATATTTATTGAACTTCTGTTATGCGCCAGGCACTGGGGAAACAGGAATGAAGGAGACGGAGAGAAACCCCTTGGCACGTAAGCCTAGGGGGCTCAGAGGTTGGCATCCAGCAGGTGATGGCTGGTTCCTCCCCGTGTGAGCGAGGCCATCCAGAGCATTTGCATTAGTAGGCACTCTGCCAGGTGTCCATGCCTTCGAGCAGTCTGGACACTGACCTTGGGACCCGTGTTTGAGAGCAGAGGACAGGTGGCTGGCAGAGTAAGGAAGAAAGGGGGCCCACCCCTCTCTCTTCCATGCTCTGATGTGACCTGGCCCTGGAGCTGGAGCGGGGTCTTCACTGGAGCAAAGGCTGGGGGATCCCAGAGCCCTGAGAGCTGTGGTTCCGAGCACCGGCTTCTGTCACCTGGAAGTGACGGTGTCAGAGGAAGGTGAGGATTAAACATGGTTCATTAAACATAAACACATATTTTTCTCTGTCAATCTGGTCTTTAAACAAGCCTCCAGATTCATATCATACTATTAATTACAGGAGTTTCCCATGGAGCCTAATAAAGGAAGTGCACACAGGCTGATAAATTATGGACGAAAATTGATTCTGGGTGCAGCGGTACGTAAGCCTGTCTTGGTGCCTAAAGCCCACGTGGGAGGCAGGGCTGACTGACGGGTGTGGGCACCTGCAGAATGATTCCTCTCTACCCTGGAGGAGACTCCAGAACCCCGGGCTGTGTGCTCGCTCCACTGGCACAGCCCACATTGCAGTGTTGCAGCCTTCCCCGTCCCTCTGGGCCCGCCAGCCACGGCAATCTGACAGCTGTGGCCAGCCAGATGGGGCGCCATATGCTTCTGTGCCACAGCTCACTTCTCTCCACTTGGGCT
Organism: Equus quagga; assembly: GCF_021613505.1. Classification (NCBI taxonomy): domain Eukaryota; kingdom Metazoa; phylum Chordata; class Mammalia; order Perissodactyla; family Equidae; genus Equus; species Equus quagga. The sequence goes on from NC_060267.1 coordinate 94,558,257, forward strand.
TTGCTGTGGAAGGAGCTCCCAGGATGGAGTGATGGCCTGAGCCAGGGACATCCGTGCCATCACGGTCTGCAGCATCCATGCCATCTCCCGGCCAGGAAGCTGGGAGGCAGCAAAGAGGCAGCCCAGAGGGGCCCAAGAGAGATACCTCCCACACCGTGGGCCCCATGAAGAAAGACCCACGCCTAGAGAAGACCTATGCTCCAGCACGGGTCGCCACACCACCAGCAACTCAGACCTTTGAAACTCCACACACTGGGACGTCGTGCACATTCCAGGTCTCACCCTCACCATCTGTCAGTGGCAGGGTACAATCACATTTTCTGAGATCCTTTTCCCCTCTTAAAGTTTCAAAGAATCAACAAGAATGACAAGAGTCCACCAGGTTGCCCTAAAGGTGCCATTTTTCCTGGTATTGGGTTAAAATAGCTAAATGGGGCTATAGTAAGCCTTTCCATCTTTACGTGTGTCTGTCTGTGTGTGTGTCTCTCTCTGTGTACGTGTGTGTGTCTGTGCGTCCATGTGTGCATCTGCCTGCGTGTCTTATGTGTGTATATACCTGTGTGTGTTTCCGTGTGTGTGTTTCTGTGTGTGTGTGTGTTTCTGTGTGTGTGTGTGTTTCTGTGTGTGTGTGTGTGTGCATGCACACACGCGTGCTCTGGTCTCCGAGCCTCGCCCACGTGGTCTCGATTTGACCAGATAAGCTACTGCGGCTCATCTTCGCTTCTGCACACGGGGGCCTCGTCCCTGCATCCTAAGGGGCGGAGCCAATTCTGTGAATTTCGTGGGGTGTCCTTATGCAATTCTTTCAGTGGAAAGTCTGGCTGGCCTCGGACATGGTCACCGTTCCACCGGTGACTGCTGCACAGCACAGAGAACTTCTTCCTGTTCCTCTGGGACTAGGGGAACAGTGCTCCACTATGTAGGGAGGAGGTTTGTGTGAGGCTTTGATCAGAGAGGCAGAGCCACCGGGAGATGGATTTAAAGGGTTTATTACCTGCACTGGCCCTGATGCAATCGTGGGAGCTGGCGCACAGCCTATGGGTGGCTCTCGCTTCTGCGTCAGCTGGTGGGGCCTGCAGTCAGCAGGGCAGCCGGTCGGGAAGGAGAGATGGATGTAAAGTGAGGAAGGAGGGACAGGCCGGAAACTGCTAGGACGAAGGGAACCCAGGGTGGTCTCATGCCACAGCCTGCAGCTTCCACGCAGGGGTGTCCTGCAGCAGAAGACAGAGCCCTTCATCGGGAGCTAAACACACCTGGCCCAGGAGGTGGAGAAGCGTGGAGGAAACGGGCAGGCGCTGAGGTTGCTGCCACGCCCACAGGTGTGCAGCAGACAAATGACAGTGAGAAAGAGCTGCAGCAACACCTCTGCCAGCTCCCACCTTGCGAGCACAGAGGTGGCCATGCCTCTGCCTTCCAGATGCCAAGCACAGCTCCTCTTGGGGGTCAGACTCGCCCAGGGCTGTGCCGGAAAGGGAATTCAGGCAGTGATGTGGCTTGGGTAGGTGACACAACAGAAACCCTCCACAGTCCACCCCTTGTCAACCTGGCATCCATATAAAACCCATTTAAACAGATGTAATGCCCAAGTAAATAACAAAATCCTCACTTATGCTGAAGGTGCTGCTGCTGTCATTCGTAAAACTGAGACCACACATAGCCTCTGCCCCAAAACAGGGACGGAGCTCCTTCATCCATCTGTGGTGACGTTCGTTCCTTCTCCAGCTGCGTCTCGCTCCCCTTTAGATATCCTGTGACCTAAATACAATGTGGTATTAGGTATCCATTGCTGTGTAACAAATCACCCCAAAACTCAGCAGTTAAACAATTCCCCTGTATTATCTCACCGTTTCTGCGTACAGGAATCTGGGCTCAGCTTGGCTGGTGCCTCCGCTCAAGGCCCCGCCCAGCGCTGCAGTTAGGGCTCAGCCGGGCTGCGGCCTCGTCTGGAGGCTGGACCCGGGGAGGAGCCTCCCACGCTCACCCACGCGGCTGCCGGCTGGGTGGTCAGGTCCCTGCCACAGTGGCTTCTCCACGGGGCAGCTCGAATCTCTGAGAGGGAGGGTGCAGGCAAGAAGGAGGTCACATTCCTTTCATCAGCTAACTGTGAAGTGATGGCCCAGCACACTGGCCAGATTCTCCCCTGTTGTTAGAAGGGAGTCACTGGTCCAGCCCACACTCATGGAGAGTGGGGAACGTCAGCCGTGAGTACCGAAAACGGGCATCATCCCGGAGCCTGAGCACCCCACTGAGATGGATGTTAACTGCCGTTAACGCAACTTAAGTTAAGTGGGAGGCCAGAGCACAGTGGGTTAGTGTGCACAGCATATGCCTATCTAAACAACAAATACACTATTCCCCGCGTCGTCTGCGTCTGGTTATGCGGCTGTGGCTGGTGTTCCTGACTGCCTTCCTCCACCGCTGTTTGTATCCTCTGCCTCAGCATGCACCCTGGTTGCCCAGGGTTCCTTGCCTGATGGATAACCCAAATCTTCATTCCTGATCCCTTCCACGTGGTTCCTGTGTGGGACTGTTGTTGTTTTCCATTTCAGTTGTGCCGCGTGTGAGCTTCCCAGGAGGCCCGATGCCTCGGAGCTGGGTAATTGAATTGCTGGAGGCCGTGTGCTGCCCCGGGGCCTTCCAGATGGAAGGAGCCCCAGCCCCAGGCGGCCCTGGGGGAACTCGGAGCTGGGTCAACAGAAGGGATCTGAACCACAGCCACCCTGCCTTCCAGCCCCTCCCTGCAGGGGTCACCCCCAGGTCTCCCTCCTGAGGGTGCCGGGGGAGACGTTGCTGGGGCAGCTCTGGCTCCAGGAGGAGGCATCACGTGCCCCCCTCGGCCCTGGCCGCTTGTCCTGGTTCTGGCGCAGCACCGCCACCCTGTTGGCTTCGGCACTGTTGGCTGGGATCGTCCACTCGTTTGTCTGTTCCTTCACCCATTCCTTGAGCAAATAGGGATCAGGTGCCACACTCCACAGGAAGAAGGATGACGCACCCTGAAACACTTACAGCGTAAGCCCACTTTGGAGTCCGGCAAAGGTTCTGGACAAAATCAAGAAGGTATAGCCTCGTGGGAGGGAGGCTGTCTTGGAGAAGGGGCCCAGGGTGGGGGTCTGAAGCGTGGGGATGAGCCAATCACCGGCCTGCATTCCGGCAGGTGGAAAGGAATATGCTAAGGCTGGAGGTGGGGACGCCTGGGAATGATGAGGCTCGTGCCAGGCTGGAAGAGTCCAGACAAGGGGCGATGACTGGGGTGGGGCTTGCCAGCCCTCCTGCCCGCAGCCAGGCCAACCCATGAGCAAGCGTCTCACTTTATCGTTCATACAACCCCCCAGGGCCTGTGAAACCACTTTCTAGACCTCTGAGATGCACATCCACCAGCTGGCTGGGGTGGGTGAGGACCAGCTATGTGACAGGCATGGGCCAGTCTGAGCCGGATGGCCCAAGGACCACCAGTGGGGAACTGAGCAAAGCCTGCAGGACCCTCGAGAGGGAACATGTCCCTGTCCCAGCTAGGCCCAAGCTGGGCTTTCCCGTGTGTGCCATGTTCTTGGATAGAAGTGAGAAAGAAGCAAATGGAGGGAAGAGGCCCTGACCCTCAGGTGACTCTGTTTCTGGGTGTATTCACGGGACAGAGAGGGGAAAGAGCAGCCTCAAGAGGTCACGGTGGCTTTGAGAAGCCGAGGAGAGGGGCTCCCCGAGCTGTACACAGGAGGCCCATTGAGAAGCTACAAGGCCTCCGCCTCCGCCCTGCTCTGTAGGACGTGGGGGAGGGGCGCAATTAGGCCTGAGCAGCTGCGCAATTAGTATTCCAGCCCGGGAAGCCCAGGGTTTAATTAGTCATTAGGCCCTTTCTGCAGAGCCTTGCCAAACAGACAAGGGCGTCGTGACCTTTCTCCCGAGAGGCGCAGTGACACCGCCTGTCTGATCTGCAGGCACACTGACGGCCTGTCAGAGCGGCTTGGGTGGAAGGACTGAGTGGGCGGCTCTGCCAGGCGGCAGTCCAGCGTCTCTGCCCCCAGCATGGGGGCGCTGCAGACCCTCGCTCCCGCCCAGCTCTCGCTCGCATCGTCCTGCCTCCTCCCACCCACCCAGGGCAGCTGGAACGGCAGCTTCAGTGGCTTGTCTAGCGAGAGTACAGCTGGCGCAGTTAAGAGCTGCCTGGAAGGTGTGCGGAGCATTGAAAGGGCCTGCTCAACCTTCCGCAAGATGGAGAGATGAGGGGAGAGGGCAGCAGGCAGCAAGCCCCTGCCCAACCCTAGGGAGGCGAGTGAGTCGAGTCCCTGTGGGCCATCAGCCCCTGGGTCTCTGTGGCTGAGCTGCCCCATCCTGTCTATTTGTCACCGCGTCATCAAATCATAGAACTTTCCGGCTGGCTCGCTCTCGAGACCAAATTCCCCAGCCTTCTGGTGTCTCTAAGAGGGCAGGGGAAGCCAAGAGTGGCTGTGCCCAGAGTCATGCAGAGACGGCAGCCGAGCCAGGACCAGGACCCGACTCCTGGCTCTCTGTCTAGAGCTCTTCCTGAAGCTCCGAATAAGATGCTAATAGTCACGGCACTGACTGACGGACAGCAAGTGAGCTTCTTGGTTGTGGTGATGGTGTCAAGGGTGTTTGCACATGTGCAAAGTCAGCGAGTTGTATACATTAAATGTGTGTGATTTTTGTCTATCAATTACACCTCAAAAAAGCTAAAATTTAGAAAAAGCAGATGGAAGTCTGTGATGCCTCCAACAGCGTTTGCGGACACTCGGAGGAGAGGGGAGGGGAACAGAACTGTTTCCAGTCACCAGCACAGTAACATCCGGGCCACTCTGGGGTCCCGTGTCCCACTCACGCAGTCAGCAGGGCAGCTGCTGCAGCTCCGCCCACTCAGGACCCTCCCGGCCCCTCCTGCCCCAAGGACGCCCACCCCTGACTCCACCCCGGCTCCTCTGACACCAGGGCAGCTGGAGCCATGCCAGGCGCACTCTCTGCACGCGGCAGTCAGCAAGGCCACAGGCCTCGCACAGCTGGCACATCACAGCTCCTCCTGGGACAGCACAGGACCACGTGGCAAAGTTGCTTGGTCTGCGCTGTTTCCTTCCTGGGCAGAGCCCTTCCCTCCCCGAGGCAGGTGGGAGGAAGATGGGGGGGTCCCCTCCTCAGGACCACGCCAGCTGGCGGACCGCAAGAGAAACGAAGGCTGCTCTCCCTTCCAGAGCCGTAAACTTTAATAGGGCTTTTTAAAGGCCACAGAGGCAAACAAATGCCTTAAACACAGTCTCTAACTTGCTCAGAACATAAAGGTGACATTACCACGTGCTTATTTGAAGCACCAGGAAGAAAATCCCTCCCACGTAAACTTGTGCCTGTAGGAGGCATACCTGCCTCCGGGCAGCTCTTCCAGCGCCCTCCTCGTCCAGCCAGCCTGCTGTCACTGCTCTGAGCCCGGGTCCGTCCTGCTATCCTACAGGGCAGCGTGTTCGAAATCAAGATTGTGCTCCAGACCCCGCTCGGCACACCCCTGACATTTCTGAACATCACTTTCCTGCTGTGCAGAAAAGGGTATGTGAGGAGATCCCTCCCGCCTACCACATGGGCTTATGGGGAGGAACAAAGCAGCTGGGGACGATAATGACCACATTGCTGGCCAGCTGCGCTGATCCGTTCCCTTAATGACGAGATGGGATCGTCATTCCCCTATGCAGAAGGGGAAATGGAGGCCCGGAGAGATTAAGCCCACCTTCATCACGCAGAAAGTGGCTGAGCTCAGACTCGGCCCTCGGTCTCTTCAACTCCAAAGTTTGAAGGTGACTGACCTGGAAGTGGAGCCCATCGCCTCCTCCCATATCTGCCAGACTCAGGTACACTGTGACGCCCAACCCACGGGCCCCTGCGACACGTGGTCACTCATGCCCTGGAGGAAGAGAACACTGGTGGAGCACCAGCCATGTCTGCCACAATATTCATCTAAATCTGTTTAAAAGAGTTAAACATTGACTCCAACTTGGGTGCCCTGTGAGTTGTGAGTTAAATATACTGAATGACGGCACCAGGCATTCATCCATTGTCCATTTATTCAATAAGCACCTATTGGGACGTTGTGTCATTTGAAATAATATGCAGTCACGCAAAAATAATGATACAGATCTGTATTCACAGACATAGGGTCTTCTCCATGACAGGACTGAATGAAAGGATCAGGATTCTATACAGATTATATAAAATAATCTAAGTCCTAAAAATTTAAATATTTATATCCATAGGCACAAGTAAACACAGAGAAATATAGAAAGATTTTCACAAAAATTTCTAAATATGCCTACACTTTCCTTGGCAATCCTCCCTTCAGAGGGTGGAACTCAATTCACCGCCCCTTGAACGTGGGCTGGACTTAGTGACACGTCTCTAATGATAGAATGTGGAAGGTGGGACAGTGAGTGACTTCTACTTGGTCATGAAACCACAGCTTGCTCCTTGCCTCCCCTCTGGGACCACTTGTTCTTGGGGAAGCCAGCTGCCCCGTATTGAGGACCCTAAGCAGCCCCATTTCGAGGCCCCATGGGGAGGAACCACAGCCTCCTTCCACAGCCATGGGGGTGCGCCATCTTAGAAGTAGCTTCTCCAGCCCCAGTCGAGCCTTCAGATGGTGCAGCCCTGGCCGACACCTTGACTGAACCTCAAGGGAGACCTGAGGCAGGACCACTCCTCTAAGTTGGTCTCGAATTCCTGACCCACTGAAACTGTGAGAGGAGGAATGTTTGTCATTTAAGCCTCTATGTTTTGGAGGAATGTGTTATGTGGCAGTTGATGACTAACACACCATCTTTGCAGGGTTAGGGGACGGGACTCTGTCCCTGCCTCCCCCCTTCCCCTCTGTGTCCACTCAGAGCAGAATTCCGAGAAGCCCCTGGCTGGACTGAGGAAGTCAGCGGCCAGGCAGCGTGAGAGTAACTGACCACATGGGTGTAAAACCCCGGCCACAGCCTCTCAGAGGCTCTAAGGGCAGATCTGGGGCACCAGGCCTGCCTCACTGTCCCCCCGCAGGGTCTCCCCCGCTCTCCAGCCACCCCCTTCCAAGGACCTTAGTCTTGAACATGGGCCTAGGTGAGCTGGAATAACTCGCTTCTCTGAACCCCCGACCCACCTCTGTGCCAGGCACAGCGAGAGACCTCCACAAATCCTCATGGGGTGAGAAAAGGAATGAAGGCTTCGCTCTGCTATTTAAGCCTTCTAAGATTAATACATATGGCTTCAGAAAGGGGGGAAATAAAGTATCTCAAAGTGATGGGGCTGACAGCAAGCCTTGTCCTCGGATCTCCCGGATTCCACAGTGAGCGGGGAGAACACGCGATGGGACCCGTTCCAAACGCTGGCTGCTGGGAAGACGCCTGAAATTTGGAGGCAGCTTCCCCGTGTGTCTCAGGTTCCGCTCAGGCTGCTCCCTCCCTCCTCTTCTGACTCCCGGAGGCAGAGCCTGTTCTCCCAGAGTCCTTAGAGGGGCGGAAATGGGCTCGTTGCTTGGTAAGAAGAGCTGGTCCAGATGGACTGGGAACCGTGAAAACAAGGTTAATGGAGCTGGACTGGGAGCACCCTCCCCCGTCCCCGGACCGTCCCCGCCTGCTAATGGGCTTTCCTGGAAAGGCCACTCAGGGCTGGTCCTGACGCTCTGTGATGTGCCGAGCAGGCACTTAACGGTGCTTAATACGCTGAGGCCGCAGCGCATGTAAGAAGCACTTGCAAACTCTCTGTTTCTTCCATGACCAAGAGAACTCATTTCACTTGTGGGCCTTGCGTGTGGGAGGGTGGCCTTGCTTTGGGGACAGGCAGAGGAGGAGGTAAATGGAGGTGCCGGGCCGGGCTCCCGGTGGCTTGAACCTGGTCAGTCCTGCCCTGCATTGACCAGCCACGGCCCTGGAGCAGGGCTTGGTGGGCAGTGGCACCAGGATCTAGGCTGGTCACCACCCCTGGGGGACCCTGGGCCTGCTTTCAGGTCAGGCCTGTTTCCGCCTCTGTGACACGAGGCTGTGGGCAGCCTCTGTGGGCTCTGGAGTGGCCCCGTCGGGGACTGGTCCAGGGGACAGCCTCGGAGCAGGACACACCGAGGTGAAAGCGATCAATACACCCTCAAGTGTTTCCCCACTGGATGGGGCAGGAAGGGGTCCCTGGTGAATGAAGACCCAGCTCAGGTTGAGAACAGCGACTTCGGGAAAAAGCCTCTGACCACAGAGTCCCGATGGTTGAGCCTCATCAGGGGACATGGGACAGACAACTCCCAGAGTCTGGGGTTGCTCAACTATAAGGCTGGGGACAACCCAGGGCCTCTCTCAGAGCTGCTGTGAGGATGCGGCCCAGCAGAGGTCCCGCTCGGGACGCCAGGACGGGCCGGGAGAGGCTCTTTTAGCTCGCCCTACACACAGCTTATGTTCCTCTTCGCGAGAAGCGTGCTTTCATTTTGTCATTGATTTTAAAAGACAAACCTAAGCACTATTCAGCAGTGCCTCCTTCACTACTTGACCTCAAAGGAGCGGCTCAGCTCCCATGCTCATCCGACAGTCCTGGCTGGAGGCTCCCCGAGGCAGCCGCCCTCTCCGTGCTGTGACTTCTCCCCTCTCCAGCCTGCCCGAGATGAGAGAGAATGTGGCCTCCTCCGTTTATGGAAAGCGCGTCTGTGGGCAGCGTCAGCCTGGGCGTGGGCAGCGCTGACAGCCTGGAGGCCGGGCAGACCCGCGGGGACGTGTGCCTGCTTCAGCCCAGCCGCAGCCTCCGCACAGCCGGCCAGCTCAGAGGGCTCTGTCGCTTGAGCCATCAAGGGAGGATGAGCTGCTGGAGAGGCATAATTATTTTTCTGGTGATGCTTTCCCAATATTAATTTTCTACAGTGCTGAATTCTGGTTCCTTTTTCCTTAAAAATAAAGAGGAGGCATAATTGGGACAAGTGTCTATTATATGCATTCTCTCTTATTTGACCTCAGAGGCGTACTTGTGAAAAAGCAAGTGAGTGCTACTTCATGGATGAGAACATGACGGGTAGAGGTGGGAAGACGACGCCTGGATTCCGGCAGGATGTGGGCAGCCCGACTTGTCCCCCGCTCACCTCCTTCTCCAATGTCCCCAGGGGACGATGGACAATGCTGCATCCTAACTCCAGAGCAGCCGCCCTGCCTGTGCTGAGTCCCGTCCCCACCTCCTGGGGCCGCCGCCGCCCTGGAATCCATTGCTGCGTGTGCTGAGGCGACACAGGACCAGAGAGCACCCCGCTTGGCCTGAGGGTGCGAAAGTGGGCCGTGCACTTAACAGATCAGATGCTCGCCTTCTGTCCTGGAAGAAAATGAAGACCAAGTCGGGGTGGGCTGCAGGAAGCCTCATGGCCAGGAACGTTGGAGGGACTCTGGTCCCCGGGAACCTCCTGGGCCTGGGGCTTGTCTGGCAAGGGCAATGTGTGTGCTCCTGAAGCAGCCTGGGAAGCTGGTGAGAAAGGAGCATTCAGGAGCCCCTTCTGTGCAGGCCAGGGGCTGCATATTCAATATTCGGACTCTGTCTCATTGACATCTGCCGGCGTGGCCCAGAGACGTAACATGAGCTGCTCAAGGTCACTCAGCAGAAGTGCAGCAGAGGGCGAGGCCTACCCTGCTGCTGGACCCCCGCCTGGCTCTCTCCATATGTCTCAGGGTCGCCCAGGCAGCCCCAGTGCTGGCAGGCTGGGTCCTCCATCCCTGAGAGGCCCTCTGGGTCTGGATGCTGTGGCTAAAGCCGTGCCCGGGACTCAGGACAAAGGGCAGGCCCCAGGAACCCCCTAAGTCTTGTCTCTACAAGATCCAGCCATCTGGAGAACCCAGAGGGCTCTGTCCTGTGGAAAGACTCCTGTCGTGGTGGCTTTGCTGACAGTGTGACCTGCGCTTGCCTCTCCGAGCCCTATTTCTGCATTTGTCAGAGGGGAGGCAGGTGGTTGCACGTGGTGTGAATGTGGATGCGGAAATGCTTGTTAAGCCGGAGCGCTGACAAATACTAAATCCTCATTATTCTGAGCGTGCAAAGCTCCAGCCCAGCTCTGTGGGTGTCACGTGGCCCCCTGCTGCCCACAGCTCTGTCTCAGGCGAGGATGGAGAAGAGAGGGCCGTCCATCACCCGCGTCCCTTCACCCCCGTGTGCGGGGGCCCGTGTCAGCCCAGGGAAGGGCCTGGAAGCAAAGCCGTGCCCGGGTGGGGGAGACCAGGATGCTCAGGCCGCATCCCACGGTTTCCCAGCTGGAGAAGCCTAATGGGGCCGTGCGTCTGGGCTAAAACCTCACATGGGAACAGGCAAAAGTACATGGGAAGACACAGTCAGGCTAAGACCAAACTTCAGTGGAAATTCAGGGGGAAACACATCCACAGTCAGTGCAGGAGAGTGCCAGGCCAACTCAGTGCCCCTTGGAACATGCTGACTGCCTGGCCCGCCCGAAGGGTACCTCCTCCAGGGAGCCTGCCTGGACTCCTGCTTCCTAGGCTGTGACCCCCGACAGAGGAGCACCCCAACAGGAACCCCAGTCTCTGCTCACTTCCTGCCAACATTTCAGGCAGCCGGGTCCATGGCTCTTGACAACCCTGATGCGAATCCTCCGTTCTCTCCAATGCTTCAGGATCTGGTGTTTGGGGGCCTAGGCCTGCCTCCTGCCTCCTTGCTCCCCCACCTGCTGTTTTGACCCTGCTCCTGTCTCCCGAGGGGCCCTCTCCCTACCCCGGGATTTGTGATCCCAGGACTTCAGACCTCTCTCCTGTCTGCCTCTGGCTGAGGCTCTGTGGGCAGGCTCTGGCCCTCAGGGGAGGCGGGCGAGGAGGGGAGGGCGGCATGTGTTTCCTGTCGTCACCCCGCACTCCAGTGCAGGTCGGGCCCTCCCAGTGTTCATGGGCACCTGGGGCCTCTAGAAGCCCAGCCTCTGTGCGGCCGCTCTCTGTGGATTGTCCTTCTTTCCCATGGGACTGAGGAGGATGAGGGAAGGTGAGGCTGTGTCTGTCCTGCTTCCACATTCCTTCATGGACCACATGTGAATGAATGAATGAACGAATGAATGCACGCCTCGGTGGCTGCCTCCCTCGGTTCCAGCGGGCTGGGTGCTCATTGCATTCTGGCAGGACCATGCTGACATCACTGCCCCTGGGACGGCTGTCTCATAACTTCACCCTCCTCAGTCTGCGTTTAATAAGGAAGGACGTTAGACTACACACAGTATCCGTCTTATTAAAATGAAATTAAGTTCCTCATGGAGACATTTAAAGTGGGCTGAGCTCTTGGTGCCATGCGGGGGCTCAGGAACACTGGGTTGGGCTGAAACGTCCAGCCCGGCACCCTTGACCCCAAAGCTGACATTACGTGTAGGCTGAGCGCCGGTCCTTCCCTGACTGTCCACCTCCGGGTGGGGCAGAAGGGCTGGCTGCGTTTCCCGGAGCAGCTCTCAGAGCTGCATTGATGCAGAGGAGCCAGGCAGAATCATTTATCATTCAATTAACGGTGTCAGCAGAGCCATTATTTCAATGACCAGCCGCATGTGTCATCAATCTTTAATGAAACACTAACTGTCCTCCCCCACCTACCAGTGCCCAGCCCCTCCTAAACCTTCCTGGTGTGAATCCTACACGGCAGAGGGTCTGCCAGCTGGGGCCCAGTGTGGGAGGGCTGGTGCTTTGCAAGGCGGTTTGGGGAAAGGAGGGGCCTGTAACGCGCCAGGGCACCGGAGTGCCTGTCGAGGGCCCCCTCCTGCCTGCCCAGCCCTGCATCATCCAAGGGGGATGAATTCCCCTTCTGGACGGACGCCCTGCCTCGGGAATGCTCTGGCCAACTGGGCAAGGCGGGGAGACATTTGGGACCGGACATCAGGGGATTTGGGTGTCAAATTCTAGCTACATCCTTAGCTCTCTGTGCAACCTCGGTCAAGCCATCCCCCCTCCCCGTCTCTGAGCTTCGTTCTCCCCATCTGAAAAGTGGGGGTGGGGAAGACTGGGCCCCCAGGGCTGCATTTACTCTGGCAGTTTGAGCATCTGGGCTACACGAGAGGGAGGAAAGAACTAGAGACACGGCCCTGACAGCCAGTGCATGCCCGCCCCTCCCCTGGGCACCAGCCACCCGACCTGGCTGCCGGAGAATCGGTTTTCTCCGTGCAAAGGTCCTGGGCCCTCCTGAGCAATGGACTCAGCTCCAGAGCACAGGATGGGCCTGGGTGGACCGGAGGGGATGCCTGCACTGTCCAGAGGCCTGTTCCTTGCTCCTTGGGAGAGAGTGCTGTCCTGGGACATGTTCCTCCTCCTGGTCAACCCAGGGCATGACCAAGGAGAGGTGCATTTCAGCCTTGGAGTTCCCGAAGATCTCAGTTTTCTCTGCTCTGCTCTCCCTGCGAGACGTGAGCGCGAGGAGGCGAGGAGAAGCAGGGCCCCAGCCGCAGCAGCACTTCCCACGCAACAGGCGAAGTCTTGCTTCTGCGTCTCGCTCCCATTCTTGGTGGGGGAGACACCGGGTGGCTGCTCCTGCCCCCAGCCCCCAGGCTCCTCTGTGTCCTTGTCAGCATCAGCCCCTGGCATGGAAGGAGGAGCACTCACTCACCCCCTCACCTGGCTGGGCGAGTACCCTGTGCACGGATGAGTTCCAGCGCCTGGAACACAGAGGGCTCCGCGAACGCTCAGTGGAGGAACAAGACACCAACCGAAACTCCCACAGCTCACTGAAATGGCTTCTCTAGCCGAGCTCCAATTTTGAGAGATGACCTAGAAAAATGGGGGGTTTTAATCCATGTAATCCCAAATACGTCTGACCGACCCTTTGTCCCAACATCCCTTTCAGCCGAGACACCTAGATTGTTCCTCGTACCTGTGGATGCTCTGTGCACGTTTGTTCGAATGACTCAGACTCAGGCGGCCCTGGGGTAGCCTGAGCCCGGCTCTCAGCCCCTCCCCGGGCATGTGCTGCCCTTCTCTTCCTCCCACATCGCACCACCCTCCCGCCCAGAGCCCGCACTGGCTGGGGTGCCCTCTCCACCCTCTGTCCCTCTCCTGCTTCCCTGTAAGCAGCGCCACCACCACGTGCTGCATAGCTGGATCCGCCCTGGAAGCGTGAGCCGGGCACCGGCTCCCTCCATTTCCCCAAACTCCCAGCAACCAGTATTTTCCTGAGTAGCACTTATTATACTTTTCCTGCCCTGTGAACGAACTTTGTTGGCTCATTGGTCCTCTTTGTTTTTGTTTCTTTGTTGCTTTGTCAGCACAGCCCTCAGTGTAGACTGGGCGGGGTGTGTGAGCTGGGCGGACCTCTTCCTGGCTGCTGGGCTGTGGAGTGAAGTGGCTACAGTTTCAAGCTGGAGGGAAACAGTATCCCCTGGGGGGTTAGTGCAGGTAGCAGGTGTTCCAGAGACCCCGCCTGCCTTCCTCTGCCCACATCCTTCAGCCAGCAGCTCCTCACTCCCCACCTGATGAATACAGGGGCCGTTTGGACCCACTTCCATTCTCTCTACCTGATTCTGCAAACGAACCCATCCTGACTCAGTTCCCAAAAATGTACGTGGCGGGAATCCTCACGTTGCTTGACCGCATCTGCTTGGACACTGTCGGCTTTTAGCACCCTCAGGTATCACAACCTTAATTGATTAGCTAATTGTGAGATTCACTTAACAGCCCTCTCGCCTCTGAGGGCGGCCATCCTGTCTGTATTCACGGCGCCTCCTCCCCAGCCCCGGTCCGCTGCCTGGCACATTGACATTCAGTGAATAAATATTTGCCGAAGGACTGTTTCCAGCAAAGCCTTCCCTTGGCTGGAGAACATTTAAGAATTAACATAGCTCCCAGCCAAGCTGGAGTAACAGGAGCCACAGTATTCTCCCTCCTGAGAGCTCAAAACAAACAAACAAAGCCCAAAATACTGGATAAAATATAGCAAACAATGGTTCTAAAGAGCTTGGACATCCCATGACGAAAGAAACACACCCTGAAAGGCGGGGAACAGAGGAGGCGAGCCCTTCGGTGCTCCAGCTCACTGCCTGGGGACAGCTTCCAGGCTGCCAGCAAGAAGGGGGAGCCTGGAGGTCCCCAAAGGGGAGGAAACGGAGCTGGGGTTCAGGGGGCCAAGGTGGCAAGAGCCCACAGGGCGGAGCACCCAAGACGGGGGAGCACTGTACAGAGAATTCTGGAAACCAGCAGAGGGACCCTAAGTTTTCAGTGAACCGGCACAGGTATGTCACGAGACTCCCTGAGGCCAGGGGATAAAACCACTCAGGATTACAAGGGACAATCCTGGGACACGCGCAAGACTAGGAGTAGCACCTGTTCCCCCTGCTGGAGGGTAGGCCATCATGTCACAGGGCCTCGAAGGCCACACTCAGGAGAGCCTCGCTCCCATAGTGAGGAAAACCAGCCCTAGAGAAAACGCTGCTCTGTTTTCATCTGAAAATCTCACCAAAAGGATAAAATGTTTCCAAGTAATTAACTGTGTCCCAGGATAAGCTCCGGAATATTTATAAGATTTTATAATCTTGAGTATCCAATAAATTAAAATTCCCGTTATCTAGCATCTAAGCAAAACTGACTAGGCATGCAAAAAGCAAGAAAATACAGCCCACACTGAGGAGGAAAATCAATCATTGAGGGTGACCTAGAAATGCCACAGAGAGTAGATTTAACGGATAAGGACATGAAGTGCTTAGTATAACTGTATTTTATATGTTCAGAAAGCTACAGGAAAAAAAGAAGTATATTAAATAGAGACCCAGAAGGTGTAAGAAAAGAGCCAAATTAAACTTCTAGACGTGAAAACTGCGATGTCTAAGATGAAACATACACTGGATGGAATTATTGGCAGAACTGACATTGAAGAATAAAAGATTTGTGAAATTTAAGACATAGCAACAGAAACTTCACAAAATAAAACACATAAAAAGAAAAAGACTGAAAAAAATAGCAGAGCATGAGCGAATTGTGGGACGGCTTCAAGCATCCTGATATATATGTGACTGAAGTCCCCAAAGGAAAAAAAAAGAGAAAGGGGTCAAAAAAATATATGAAGAAATAAGATACAAACCCTTTCTAAATTTGATGAAAACTATAAATCCATAGATCCAGGAATCTCAATGAATTTTTTTATGCTTTTTTTTTTGATGAGGAAGATTGGCCCTGAGATAACATCTGTTGCCAATCTTCTTCTTTTCTTTTTTTCTCCCCAAAGCCCCAGTACACAGTTGTATATCCTAGCTGTAGGTCATTCTAGTTCTTCTGTGTGGGATGCGCCTCAGCATGGCCTGATGAGCAGCGTATGGATCTGCGCCCAAGATCTGAACTGGTGAACCCTGGGCCGCCGGAGTGGAGTGCGCGAACTTAACCACTCGGCCATGGGGCCAGCCCTCAATGAATTCTAAGCACAAGAAACCCCGAGCATAACTACAAAGGCACAAAATAATCAAATTGCTTTAAACTAGTGATAAAGAGAAAATCTTAAAGGCAGTCAGAACAAAGAGGACACATTACATCCAGAAGAACACAGCAGATCTTTCATCTGGGACAATGAAAGCTACAAGAGAGGACAGCAACATCTTTAAAGTCTGGAAGAAAAGCACAACTGTCAAGCTGGCCGCTTTTGTCTAGTGTTATCGAGAAATAATTGATCTATAAGTTGGGGTTTTTTATTTTTTATTTTCGGATGTACATCGTAATACATTTTGAATTCTGTGTAGATTACATCATGTTCACCACCTGAAAACTAATCATAGTGCATCCCCTCACATGTGAGCCTCATCACCCCTTTTGCCCTCCCCCCCTTCCCCCACGGTAACCACCAGTCCATTCTCCGTTGCTGTGGGTTTGTTTGTCGTTGCTTTTATCTTCTACTTATGAGTGAGATCATATGGAATTTGAGTTTCTCCCTCTGACTTATTTCACTCAGCATAATACCCTCAAGGTCCATCCATGTTGTCACAAATGGCCGAGTTTCATCATTTCTTACGGCTGAGTAGTATTCCATTGTGGATAAATACCACATCTTCTTTATCCATTCGTCCCGTGATGGGCACCCAAAGTGTACAGCATGATGGTTTGATTTACATATATCGTGAAATGATTACCACAGTAGGTATAACTGACATCCACCATCTCATATAAATGCAATAAAAAGAAAAGAAAGAAATATTTCTCCTTGTGATGAGAACTCTAAGGATCTACTCTCTTAGCAGCTTTCCTGTATATCATACAGCATGCGACCCATAGTCATCATGTTGTACGCTGCATCCCTTATTTATCTTTATTTTATAGCTGGAAGTGTGACGCCTCCAGCTTTGTTCTTCTTTCTCAGCATTTCTTTGTCTATTCAGGGTCTTTTGTGATTCCATACAAATAGGAATTTTTTTTCTATTTTTGTAAAAAATGCCGTTGGAATCTTGATGGAGATGACATTGAATCTATAGATGACTTTTGATATTATGGAGATTTAAAAAATATTATTTGTTTTGACAATATTTATAGCTAATCAGCCAATAAAGGAGTTAAGTGAAATTTTCTAAAACACCACATTTGCTTTTTAAAAAGTTGAGGAAGAGAACAAAGAGAAAAAAGAATATATGGGATAAATTTTTTAAAAGTACCAAGACGGTAGATTGAAAACCAATAATTAAATGTAAATGGTCTAAGAGCCTAAATGAAGAGGCAGAAATGGACAGATTGGGTAAGTGAGCAAGACCCAGCGATATCCAGCTCATACGAAACCCATGTTAAATATAAAGACAGAAACAGGCTAAAAGTAAATAGACCAGGAAAGATCCGTCATGCTACACTAAGTGAAGCAATGCTGATTTGACTATATTAATAGAAGACAAAGAAGATTTCAGAGCAAAGGCATCACCAGGGATAAAAAAGGTCTTTTCATAATGATAAAGGAGTCCATTTATAGGGGGACATAAATTATGCACCTCAACATTTATGCGCTTAATAACAGAGCTTCAAAAACACACAAAGTGAAGGCTGATAGAATTGCCTGGGAGCTAAGGGCTGGAGGCTGTGTGCTGCCCACTGCCCAAAGCTGGGCAGCCTGGCCGTCCTGAAGGGGGTCTGGGCCGCGCGTCTCCGTGTCCACCCCTGGGCCCTGGGGCCCTTTGAGTTCCCCTGGGGGCCGTTCATCCTGGAATTGAGCGAGGACAAGCTGAGGGCCGGGGGCAGCAAGACCGGGCTTCCCTGCTTGCTTCGAGCTTTAAACGTGCTGGGTTTTGAAGCACAGACCAAACCCGCACATAGAGACCTGCTCAAGTCCTAGACCCCCGAAGACTGCCTCCTCCGAGGGTGAGGGTGAGTTCCCCTCCCTGGAGTGTGCAAGGAGGGGTCGCCTGTTGGGACATCACAGGTGGGGGAGGGAGCATGTAACTGGGCGTACAACAACAACAACAAGACGGTAACTTCATCGTAGGGCATGGTGCCCACTCCGCAGATTATCTCTGGAAGGTGCCCAATGAGCCGTCGACATATTTGTTTAGGTGCTGACAAGACCTAGCTTCATTTCTCTTTCCCCTGGCTTAGAAACAGGGGGAGTCTGCAGAGGGTCCCCCTTCTCTGCAGGGGGAGGGGTCATCTCCTCCTGGTGCAATGTCAGAGGAGCAACCCCTCGGCCTTTCCCCACTCCAGAAACAGCAGGTGCAGGGGGCGGGGGGTGGCAGAGGGTGGGGAGGGGGCGGGCACTGGCGGGCAGTGCAGGGAGGGAGCCTGTGGCGTATCCGTCTTTCCCTCGCTGCCAGGGGGATCTGAGCAGCCTGGGTTGCAGTAACCTCGCCCTCCCCTGAGTTTCCATAGTTGCTGCTTTGGCCTGCCCCCGGCTGTCTCCCATCCTCCTCCGGGCCGAGCCAGAATGTTGTCTGTCGACGTCCACCGGCCCCGGAGCTCCCTGCCAGCTCACAGGGTCTGGGCCGCTGCGCGTGGGATAAAGGCGTAACTTTTCAGCATGGAAACTTGGGTTTTCTGTGATTTGCCGCCAAACTCTGCTTTCAGCCCTGTGGGGTCGTGAGCTGGCTGCGATGGGGCCCAGCCCTTACCCCACTGGGAGGGGAGGCCCCCGAACCCAACTTCCTGTAAAACTAGTGGCCTCCTGTCTCCCCAGCAGGAGGGGCTACACCCTGGGA
This sequence comes from Equus quagga, assembly GCF_021613505.1. Taxonomy (NCBI): domain Eukaryota; kingdom Metazoa; phylum Chordata; class Mammalia; order Perissodactyla; family Equidae; genus Equus; species Equus quagga. The sequence goes on from NC_060267.1 coordinate 94,576,345, forward strand.
ACCCCAGGAGCCGGGCAGCTGGTTTTCCCAGCCTCCGCCGTCCACACCTGGGACCCAAGCAGGTCTCTCCCCCATCTTCTTCAGAATGAGGGGCATCAGGGGGCCGCCTCCCTGCCCAGGTACTTGGGCGCATGCTTGCCTGGGGCTGGGGATCGGGGACCAGGCACCCTCCGCCCTTCTGCCTAAGATCCCAGCCTGCACTGGGAGTGCCATGGGCATCTCCCTAACCTGCAGCCCTGACCGCGGCAGCAGCTGTCTTTTCAGGACCCCGACAGAGTGCTCGGAGAACTGGGCGGGGGGTGGGACGCTTAGCAGAATTAGAGAAAACCAGCGAGCATTCCTTCTCCTTTCAAGCAGAGTTTCGATCTGGGAAAACAGACTTGGTCATTGAAACCTGAGCAATCTTGCCTCTTCTGGCCACGTTGGAGAAACAGCCTCCCCCGCAGCATCGAGGGACAGTGGGTTGAGGGGTCACCCGGGGCCTGGGTTGGGTTTGGGGTGTACATACCCACCTGGTGCTGTTCCACTTCTCAGAGCCCCGTCTCTCTCACCTGCTGAGGGAGGGCCGTGGGACGCACCACACAAGGTCATGGTCACGGCCCAGCCGGTGGAGGGGCCGGTGTCCGTGCTCGCTGACTTTCTTGCTTCTGCAGCATCGAGGGCGCTTGTCTGACTTTGCCCCCAGCGCCGGGGGCCACGCCGTGGGCCGAGGGCGCCAGGCCGACCCCAGAGGAGTCAGGGGAGATGGAAGGTGAGCCTCCCCCGCGCGAGGGACTCAGCACCCGTCCTCATTTAAATTTGTACAAAAGAGATTTATGGATTTCACCGTAATTTAATTTTAAGACTTACTGCCTAATTAAATAGACTTATGAAGCCGTCGTAGTGTGTTTTAACATTCAGCCTAGAAAGCAGCCTTGAATGTCATGAGGGATTTTCATGTGGGATTCCAGGCCGGGTGGCCTTGCTCTCCTGTTGCTTGCAGTGTCCTGTCCAGCCAGGCCCCTGGCAGCCGAGGGTCCACGTCCAGGCGCTGAGGGCCGGCCGGTGGGCAGCAGCCCCAGCGCTGGCTGACTTCCTGGGGACACTCTGGTTTCTTCTTGACACAGGTGCCTCGACTCCGTAAGGTCTGAAACACTGGCCTGCTGGTGGGAAACAAAGGGTCCTCCTCCTCAAGGGGCCTCTCATGTGTTCGGGAGAAGCTGGAGGCCCCGTCAGCAAGGGATGCAGGAGAACCGGACGCACAGGGAGAGCCAGCTTCCGGCTCAGAGCAAACGCCGCCAGAGGCAGAACACGTCGTCGGATGGAGCCCAGGCCCTCCGTTCCCCTCTCACGCTTCTCTCCTCCCGGGCTGCCAGTGGGCGGGGAGCCGAGAGGGCGTCCGTCTCGCGGCACGTGCAGCCAGGCGGGAGGCAGAGGGCTCGCTGGGCCCCCGACGGCCACTCCGTCCTGGGGTCTCAGGGGAGGGCTTCGAGGCGGGAGGCTGGGCCGGGGGGTCCTCGAAAGGCTTTCTCCCCAGCCTCACGACTGCTTTGTCACTTTGCACTGGTTGTAACAGCAGCACTAGGCCAGGCCTCCGGGAAGTGTGTTCCTCCTTCTGCCGATGGGGTCTGTCGAAGAGCTTAGAATGTCCCCTGTCACCAGCACCCATCAGCTTCTTTTTTTGTCAGTATTCTGTTCTTTTTGAGTTTACCCCCTGCGGCTGGCATTATACGAGGCACTGGGAATTTGGAAAAGAAGATGGAAACTGGTGCATGCGGTGCCCCCCCGAGGCTGCGGGGAGCCAGACGCACACGTAGGTTCCGCGTCGTCCCCTGCAGAGCCCGGGGTTCAGTGAAGAGGCCATCGCTGCTTTGGGAATTTAGTGGGGAGGGGACGGAGGGAGCTGGGGGCCAGTGGGTCAGGGGTGCAGGCAGCCGGCTTCAGGCGGAGCACACCCCGCGCACGCCCCGTCCTCCCGCGCGAGGCCCAGCTGCCCAGAAGGCAGTCGCCCCATTTCCTCGGTCTCCCCTTCCCAAGCCTGCGCTGGGCGGTGGCAGAGCCTGGCTGGTGGAGTGGGCGGGGAGAGCCTCCCAAGTGCCTGTGAGCTGCCTCCCCACCTGCCACAGCGCCCTCCCCCTAGGAGACTGGGGAGGAGAGGCGTGGCAGGGAGCCCTCCCAGAGGGCCTCCTCCCAGGCGGGGCTCTATGCTCTGAACGTGGTAGTCCACCCAGTGGCTGTCCTGCAGTGATTTCTAGAAAGACTCTGCGCAGATCCCTGCCGAGGCCCACAGCGCCAGACCATACTCCGTGGCTGGTCTCACTAGTGCTTACTGCGTACCAGGCACCCCCTTCCGTTGGGTTTAATCCTCAGGATGCCCCCACTCTGTGGATGAGGCACAGAGGAGTTGAGTCACCTGCCCGAGGACACACAGCTGTCTGTAGGAGAGGGCCCTCATCACCAAGGGTCTGCATGTGAAACTCGGAAAGAGCCCCAGCCTCCCTGGACCACAAAGTCCTCTCGGCTCCTGGCTGTGAAGTCCTGACCCAGGGCTCTGCTCCCGGCACCTGGCTCGGCTCTCCAGAGGGTTGAGGTTCCCGGGACCCAGGTGCGTCCTGGCGCCTCTCAGGAGCAAGCTGTGTGCCAGCTGTCAGTGCCGACCAGCTCACTAGCGGGGCGCAGGCTTCACGGCAGAAACGCGGCGTCTGTGGGCTAGTGCCAGTTAGCTGAGCCTTGAGGCCGAGGAAAAGGGTGTCTCAAATGGTACAGATTAGATTTCCTTTGCAGCAAGGAAGTGTCAGTGGAGGTTGGCTGGAGCCCCGCCCGGGAGGACCTGAATCCACAGCTCCAGGCGTGGCTGGGCACCTCTAGTTTATTTACTTGTTTTTAACGTTTCATCATGAACATCTTCACAAACACCCAAACAGAGAGAGGAGAGCATATGCATTCCTCGCGTGCCCATCACCAGCATCCGAAATGCTCCACTGTCATTGTCTTTGCACAGAATGACTCTTGTTTCTTGTGGGAAAGTGGGGCTACTGGTCATTTGTCAGGCGGGCGGGTAGGAGGACTGGGCAAGGGGTGGCAGAGGGCCTACTGAAGAGGGACTCAGAGCAGAGTCTCAGTCTCTTTGCTGTGTGACCCTGGGCGGGTTCATTAACCTCTCTGGACCGCAGTCTCCTCCCGGGGAAAATCACAATAATGAAACCTCCTTCACAGGCTTCACTGCTGGACAGGACACTAACTTCTGACGTGCTCTGCTCAGAAGTTGGCACACGCTAAGCACCTGATCATCCAGAAGCCTTTTTACAATGAGAGCGTGGACGTGAAAGAGCCTTAAACGCTGTGCTCGATGCCTATGGAGGACGTGCCCGGTGGCTCCTTGGAAAGCTGAGTCACGCGGGGCCCTGAGCTCAGGCCGCAGTAGGCCCGGAAGGAAGCGGGTCATTTTCTAGCAATGGGGCAGCCCGCCCAGTGGAGGGGAAGCCCCATTCCCACCTTGACTTAGGTTCCCGGTTCCCTTAATCGTTCTCCCAGCCTTGTTCTAGACAGATCTAATTCTCAAGCGTGCATGGGGGAGAAATCCCGATGATCGACGGCCCTCCACGAAGGAGTTTGCTCGGCTCCTCCCTCCAGATCCTCCCTGACCAGTCTCATCGACCGTTGGGATCCACATCACCAGGACAGCGGCTGCCGCCTCTCAGGACAGCCTGCGAGCAGCCGAGTGCCTGGGCAGCCAGGGGGCTGGGGACGCAGCCGAGCCGGGGACCAGGGTCCGGCGGTGGTGGGTGACTCTGGGCTGTGGGTCCATCCAGGGAGGAGTGTTGGCCCTGAGAGGAGGTCTCCAAGGCCAGTCTCAGAGCACGGCCCAGACTCCATGGAGGCTCATGCACAGAGTCTGCGGGTGCATCCTCGTGCAAGGGTGACACTGCTGTCTCTTTACTGTGACCCACAGGAGTCGGAGGATTGAGAGAGGGGAACAGAAGATGCTCCTGGCACTTCAGTGACCCTCCCCAGATCCGGGGAGCTGATGGGCTCTGAGCTACAGCCGTGAGCTGGCCTCCTTCCCCCGGCCATCCCTGTGGGGGGTGGGTCAGTTTCTCATCTGATGGCGGAGGAAAGTGAACTCCAACAGGCGCAAGACTTACCAAGGCCACCTGCCCAGCGGACTGCCGAGGCCGGGCCAGAGCCCAGGCGGGGCCGACTCCAGAGCTTGGCTCTTAGACACAGCTGTCGAGGGGCTTGGATCAGGACTGAGGAGGAAAGGCAGGCTGGCACCTCACAGTGTCCTGGCTGGCCGGCCAGAACCAGGTGCGGCCCAGGGCTTCACAGCACGCTGTCCTCAGGTCAGGCTGAGTGGACCAGGGAAGGGTGACACGGTGTCTGGAGAAAACTCTCCTCTTCCCATCTTTCATTCCCTCCTCGCTCCCTCCTCCTCCTCCCTCTTCCTCCCCCCTCCCTCTTTCTCTCCTTCCTTCCCTCCTTCTTACTGCAAACACTTGCTGTGCACCTGTCAGGCACAGGGCTCGAGGGAATGCAAATTTGCAGAAACCTAGTCCCAAACCTTAGCTTTACTCTGTGAATTAATTCCCATGTTTGTTTATTTTAAGATGTTCCCTAAGCCCCAAGGGCAGGCACTCGGCCAGGGAACGGGTCCTCGCCCTCATGGGTCTGACATTCAGGGCATGAGACCCACCATGAGAACTTGAACGTCAGTGAGGACAAATGCATGCGAGGCCATGTTTGGATGTCTGAGTCAGAATTGGGCTGAGGGTCAATGGTGAACAGGATATAAGGACTCATGTAGACCGGAGACGGCCGAATGTCCAGCCCCACACGGCCTTGGAACCAGCGCTGCAGGATGGGGTGGCGCCTGGCCTAGCCACTCACCAGCCACGTCAACTTGAGCCCTCGCCCCCACTGCCCCCACACGCAAGTGGGATGGCATGCTGCAAGGCCCCCAGGGCCACGTGAGTGTTGAATGAAACTCATGCTGACGACGTGATGTCTGGCGTCTGGCACGCAGGAGTTGCTGGCAGATGTTGAGTGAACCTGCTCTGGCAGAGCCAGGTGTCCTGAGCCGTCGCCAACGTGATGGCCTCCTGGCTGCCTGGGAGGGTGTGATCCTGATGTGACGCTGGCCACACCCTGGGACCCCGGCCTGGTGAGAGCCCGGCCCTTCAATGCAGCGTCCTCCATCCCCCACCAGCACAGCCAGAGTCTGTGTGACTTGCAGGGGGACGACCGGGACCTCTGCTGGGTTTCTCCAGGGGTTCTCACGGGGCCTCCTCCTGTCCCTTTATTGCAGTGACTCTGGAGAGAAAAAAAACGGGAGGTGCTAACATTTGTGAAATTCATCTCAAATAGTATTAGAGGGTGGTAATGAAAATGACTCATGTTGCAATGAACTGAGCCAAATCAATCGTGTTTAGGAAATTAAAGCCCTTTCTGTCCTCGGCAGCGTGGGCTTTGGGGAGCAGGGGAGACGATGAGCCTGCCCAGGGGTTTTCCCCGCAGGGCTTGGAGGACTCAGCTGGGATGGAGCCACCCCCCGGGGCAGATCCATGGCATGTCCCAGCTCTGGGTTCAAAGGGCCTCCTTGTGGCCTTGTCCCGGGACCTGGGACCTCCCTTGGCATTCGACAGTTTGCGCTCTCAGTTTTGTCCGTTCCTAACTGACCCTAAAGATTAGCGACATTTGTAGAGAAAGTATTCACTGAATCCTTGCTATGTGCCGGTGGGGGTGGGAGAGAACAGGGTAAAGGAATGAGACCCTTTCTGGGGTTGGGAGGGGTGAGGATCGGGGGGTGAGGATGGGGGGGTGAGGATAGCAGGGGTGAGGATGGGGGGCATGGGCGCTAGGAACGGAGGGAGGGAAAGAGACAACAAGTAAGCGAAGTGTGAGGAAGGTAATTCTCTAAGGTATTAAGAGCCGAGAAGACAAGACGTGGGGTTGACAGGAAAATAACCAGCTGGGATGGGGGGGTGACTTTAGATGGGGGCCCCTGAAGAGGTGACACGAGTGGAGAGCTTTGTGGTCAGGGGGCATGTGGCAGGGCCCGGCCCGGAGCACGGAGCACAGAGGAGAGCCGTCAGGAAGGGGCAGCAGAGAGCGGGACCAGTGGTGCGCCCTGGTAGCGGGGGGAAGGGAGGGGGCTCCTGGGTGCAGCTGGAGCCCTGGAAGGTGCTGGGCACGGAGCGACTTGATCTGGGCTCTGCTCTTCAAGGCTCCGTCTGCCTCTTCTGTGGGGACGGGTCATGGGGCCGGGCAGGGCCGCAGAGTGCAGGTTTGCAGGTCGTCCAGGGACTGTCCCAGGACGGTGGCCTGGCCAGATTGCGGGCAGGAGGCAAGGAGAGGAGGACAAATGTTCAATGTATCCTGGAGGTGGGCTGACTGATGGAAAGATGCGATGATGTAGATGGTGGGGAGAGAGGATAACTCAGTTTCTGACTTGGCCGAGGCAGTGCCGGTGGTGTTCTCTCAAGGTGGAGACTGCTCAGAGGATGGGCTGCAGTGGTGTAAACCAGGAGCCATGTCTGGAACCTGCTGCCCTGAGATGTGTGTTAGGAAGCGCAGGGTGAGGTCAGGCGGGCAGATGAACAGCTGAGCCGGAGGGAGCTTCGGGCGAGGCTGGGGCCAGAGAGAAACGCACGGAGCCACTGGCCTACAGATGGCATCTTGAGGGTGCCCGTGGCTGCCCTGGGCCAGAGAGTGGAGGGGAGAGGGCAGGGAGGAAGCACTGGGCCCTGGGCATGGTCCCAACGGGCAGTGGGGCAGGAGTCTGGAGGAACACCTGTGCGGTGAGAGGAAAACCGGGAGCATGCTCCAGGAGAGAGGAGACGATCCCAAAAAGCCAGAGCAGAGGGCACGGGGTGTCACTGGTCACTGGGCAGCTCATCAAGATCAGTGTGGACGGTGCAGGGGCAGAAACCCAACCATAGCCGTCGAAGCTGAACTGCATGCTTGAGAAAGGAGTGAGCCCCATTGCGAGCAGAAGCCCCTTCCACCCTGGTGTCCCCGCCTGGCTGTGCTGGGTGCTCTGTGTGCAGCTCTGGGCCAGAGTCCGAGACAATGAGCGCTATTCCCACAGGCACAGAGCCAGGACCTGCGAGGCACAGCCTGGGAGGCACAAACTCCACCTGCAAGAGACTGGGAGGGAGGGCTTCCTGGAGGCGGTGCTGTGAGTGGAGGCTCAGGGTCCATGTGTATTTTCTAGGTCAAGAATGAGGGAGGGCATGAGGCAGAAGGAACAGCAAAGCAGGGAAGGCTCTGGAGAGATGTGGGGTGTTTGTAGCTGGAGGTTGGGTGGGGAGGAGGGAGGAGGATGGGGGATCCTGGAGATGAAGCTGGAAGAGGCAGCTGTGTCAGAAGACGAAGGGCCTTGGACGCCTTGCTAAGGACTTTTAACTGTAAATAGAATACGTGAGCCCAACACTTCCAGAGGACCACCTGGTCTGCACCATAAATGTATTACGTACTTTTGCCCATTATAAAATAATATGTATTTGCTATGGAAAAGACGCTATGGTGGGCTGAATCACGCCCCCATGAAGATGACGGTGCCCGAATCCCCAGTGCCCGAAAGGGACTTTGCAGAAGTGATGAAATCATGGATCTGAGGTAAGAGATTATCCTTGATTCTTTGGGGGAGCCCCTGTCATCACTGTGTCCTGATAAGAGGGAGCCAGAGGTCGGAGGAGGTGGGACCGTGGAAGCAGAAGCTGGAGCGATGCACTTAGAAGATGAAGGGTGGGGCCGTGAGCCAAGGGATGTGGGAGGCACCTAGGAGCTGCCACAGGAAAGGCGACTGATCCTCTCCTGGAGCCCCGGAGGGAACCAGACCTGCCGACAGCCTCATTTCAGACTCTCACCTCCAGAACTGGGAGAGGATAAACCGTGTTGTCTGAAGACAGGGCCTTCGCAGTGCTTTGTTCCAGCAGCGGAGGAAAGGAGCACGGAGGCCCACAAGGAGAAAGGAAAATACCGTGCCCACCGCTGCCCTTCCCCCGTGGGCGGCATCCTCACGGAATTCTGCTGTAAGTAGTTAAGACCAGACAGCTCGATATCCTACCTTCTTCACTGAACTTTTACGATGAGCATTTCTCCCGTGTTGTTAACACCGCTTCCCAACGTCATCAGTCTTTCAAAGTAAAGGGACGACATGGTCCGGACTGCCTTTGGCAAGAGAGCTCCGCATCCTGCCCCAAATCCTGGAAGCCGGGTGGCTCTTAGCGGAAGCCCCTGGCTGGCAGGGGTCATGGTGAGGGTCCTGGTTAGAGCACGAGGTCTCCAGGCCCCAGTGTCAGTTTTCAGTCACGTGAGGTTGAGAACTGGGCTTCCTGGTGGGTGGTGACCTTCTCAGAGCGGCGACTCAGGGCACAAGCTCTCTCCCTCTTGTGCGTCTGTTGTCTTTGCCCGTGGCTTCCCGGGTCAACCTGCTGAAGGAGCTGCAGACGTGGAGGGCCTCCCTTGGGAGAACATGCTGGAAGGAGATACAGACAGACAGGGAGGGTCTAACTGGGAGAATTTTTTGGCTCCTCGTGGAAAAATCTCATCACCACCACAATCTTCCAAGCACGTGGCCACACCTAAGGGCCCCAAGGCTGGGAGACAGCGCCTGGCAGTGAGCTGGCCGGGGGAGGAAGCAGCTTTGAAGCCTGTCCAGCCGTGTCCCCGGAAAGTTCAGTGATGCCCCGGGGAGGGGGGGTGGTGGGAGCGCCTGTGTGTAAGCAGAACGTGGAGGCAAAGGAACTGATTGTCCAGCAGAGGACGGGAGACAGCGCCTGAGACCCTGGGAACAAGGAAGGACACACGGCCAGCAAAGCCGGCCTGAGTCTGGAGCAGGGAGCGCACGCTGTGCTGGGCGGGCCAGAAACAAGAGGGAAGGCAGAAAGCTCTGGATGTTTGACGGCCTGTGGAGCCTCCCTGTGTCAGAGCAGAAGGTGGAGTGGGCTCAAGGGCGGAGGGCGGCCTCCAAAAGGTAGCTCCCCTGGGGGCTGTGGATGTATCCTTATTTGGAAAAGAAAAAGATCTTCATAGATGTAATTACGTCAAGGGTCTGGAGATGAGACCACCCTGGATTACCTGGCTGGGCCCTAAATCCAATGGTGGGTGTCCTTCTAAGGGACACACAGAGGAGAGACAGACAGACGCAGGGAGCAGGACACGGGAAGATGGGGGCAGAGGCTGGAGCGACGCTGCTACAAGCCCAGGAACTCGTGGGGCCACCAGAAGCCGGGAGAGGCGAGGCAGGAGAGACCTGACTGTTGTAATCATCAAGTTTGTGGTCCTTTGTTACGGCAGCCACAGGACATTAATGCGGAGCGCAGTGCCGAGAAACTTCCCCTGACCCCTCAGGAAACTGATGCTGGAGGGAGTTGCGGTACCTTCCTGACTTTTCTGGAGTCTCCGAGAGCTCCAGGAAGAGGACCAGCTTGGTTTCTCTGCATCCACCGCCCTGCCTGGCCGCTGTGGCTCTGGGCCCGGGCCCTGCTGAACTGAACCGTGGGCCGGATCTGGGGCTCACCAGCCACGTGTGCGAGGAGGGCCAGGGCAGCCCTCGTGGAGGGCGGGGGCCTGGACGGCACTCGTGGCCTGAGCAGCAGGCCCAGGCTCAGAGGGAAATGGCCACCTCCTCTTTCCCAGAGACCGAGGCCAGAGCAGCCATCACCACGTGCAAAACAGGAGCCGTGGGGGTGGGCCGACGATCAGCACACGGGAGCTGCTTTCAAACATTGCTAATGTTATAACTAACGAAATAATTTCCCAAGAGAAGCTTCCTGTCTAGCAGAGCACTAAATAATTTGTTATTTTGAAACTTCTACAAGATTTATTTGGTTAAAAAACCATCGACCATAGTTTTTAATCCACACATCCGCAGAAAATTCTTGAAGCCTCCAACTTATTAAAATGGAGAAATGAAGTTCACAGCGCGTCCCAGATGACACCCCGTCCCCTCCCCGCGTTCGGTTAGCCACCTGCCCCCAACACCTCGGGATGTGCGTGCAGGACAGGCCCAAGATTAATTTTTCATGGGGCATTGGACTGTAAATGGTTTTTCTATTTACTTATGTAACTCGTACATAAAAGATGATGGTATTTAATCAAATACAGGCCAACTGCAAATTATGTTAGACAAACAGTGTGAAAAAATTCAATATGCTAGTGACTGTTTCTGTACACACACATATACATTATTGATATATATTTAAGAGTAGCAATCTAATTCATATCGTTAACCCTTGGCAAATACTTTTACTTTTTTTTTTTCTTTGAGGAAGATTAGCCCTGAGCTAACACCTGCCACCAATCCTCCTCTTTTTGCTAAGGAAGACTGGCCCTGAGCTAACATCCATGCCCATCTTCCTCTTCTTTATACGTGGGACGCCTACCACAGCATGGCTTGCCAAGCGGTGCCATGTGCGTACCCAGCATCTGAACCGGCGAACTCCTGGCCGCCAAAGCGGAATGTGCGCACTTAACTGCTGCGCCACCGGGCCAGCCCCAGTTTTACATTTTTGAAGTGTTGGCTTGTGGTTTAGAAAATTTTAAATACCAGCGCGGCAGGGGATTTCCTTGTATTCACTCCTCCGGGAACTTCAGCACCACAGAGTTCCAGGAAGACCCTAAAACTCCACTTGTTTTCACCTTTGCCTCTCTAGCCTCTAACACAGGGGTTCTCAAGTGGGGGAGACCCTGCCCCCCAGGGGACATTTGGCCCAGAGATATTTTTGATTGTCACCACTTCTGCTGGCGTCGAGTGGGTGGAGGTCAGGGGTACAGCTAAACAGAGAATGATCTTGTCCAAAAACGTTGGCGGTGCTGAGGGGGAGAGACCCAGCCCTGGCGAGAGCAGTGCCTGAGCCGGGAGCAAACTTGGGCCACATCCGAGCAACGGAACACACGCTGGAGCGGCACCTTCTCCTAGTCTGTGCACCTGCTGCTCCTGCGGCCGGGACCGCCTTCCCCGCTTCCCTGCTTCTCCTTTGGGACACAGCCACGGGATCACCTCCAGGGACAGCCCCTCCCTACACCAGAGCTCAGGGCTGTCTCCACAGGGCTCCCAGGGCACTCCACACCCCCTTTGAGTAAAGCCCATGTCCCAGGACACTTGCTAGTTAGGCTAGTGTTAGGCTAGAGTCTGCTCCCCAGAGGCTCTTGAAGTTCACTGGAGTAACCTCCATCTTGTTCATTTCTGTTTCCCCAACAGCCAGTGCAAGGCTCAGAGCCTACTGGTTCTGAAAAACTGTTTGCTGGCTGGCTGGTTGGACGGATGGATGCATGCATGCATGGATACATGAATGGGTGGATGGATAGATAGACAGATGGATGGATGGGTGGGTGAGCAGATACATGGATGGGTGGGTGAGTGGTTTGATGGATGCATGGGTGGACAGATGGATGGATGGATAGATGGATAGATAGATAAATAAATGGATGGATGGATGGATGGATGGATGGGTGGGTGGGTGGATGGATGGATGGACGGTAGGGTGGATGAGTGGGTAGATGGTTGGGTGGGTAGATACGTGGGTGGGTGGACAAGTGGATTGATGGATGCATGGGTGGGTAGATAGATGGATGAATGGACAGATATATTGGTAGATAGATGAGCAGATGGATGATGCAGAAGTGGACGGGTGAATGGATAGATGGATGATGAACGCGTAGATGGATGGATGGATGGATGGGTATAGTGGGTAGGTCAGGAGACTTGGCTGTAGTCTTCTTTCTGCCACCAGCTGGCTATTTGACTGTTGAAAGGTCAAGCGTGCTCTAGGAGTGTTTCCCCATTTAGAAAGTCGGTCTAAGAGCCTGCGGTTCGCTTCCGAGCAGGGCTGTGAGGCTCCAGAGAGCTCTGTGAGGTGGCCCTGGGGCTGCCATGGGGAACATGTCGGGTACCTGAGAGAAGGGTTGCCAGATAAAATACAGAACTCCTAATTAAATTTGCTTTTCAGAAAAATATCACTAATTCTTTTTAGTGTTTCTTAAATATCACATGGGGTATACTTATACTAAAAAACTATTCATTGCTCATCTGAAATTCACATTGAGCTGGGCATCCTGTATCTCCCTTGCTCTCCTGTGACTCTGCCTGTGAGGGAGGGAGGAGGGGAGGGAAGGTGTCCGTGTTTTTCTCATCCACATACTGTGTGAGGTTCTGATGCAGACTTTGAGTATTGCTGGCAGAAAAGATCTTTAGGTCCCTTGTAGCAGCCCCCGGGTCTTGTGAAGCTGGCAGAAGGAGCCTCTGCCACTGTGTGTGTTCCTCACGTCCCAGATGGCATGGGGTGGCCATGCAGAGGTGTTTCCGTTGGCATCGGAAGCTGCACCGGGCCCACCTGCCCCGTCCTGCCCCATTCTCTTCTGAAGCATCCTTTCTCTGTTGGGCCAGATCTCCAGCCCTCCTTCGGCCTGAGTCCAAGGCCTCCATGGGCAGGGAGGGGCCTCTTCTGGGCCTTTTGAGGACAATTCCAGGCCCTTTCCATGTGGTCCCTCCCAGCTCTGCTTTGAGATGACAGATAGAATAATTAACTGCAAAGCAAACAGCAAGAAGTCCACTGCAAATTAGTATGTGACTGTGGGTTTTTACGAGCCCCAGAAAACCAAGAATTACAGGTTCAGAGAAGTCTCTGGCCCTCCGCGGACAGTTCCAGCTGGGAGGCCCGGTGTGTGGGGAAGTGGCTTCCGGTGAGCAGAGAGGGGCCGCCCGTGGACGCAGACAGGACCAAAGGCAGAGCTCAGCCGGGTTCTCATCAGCAGGGGACAGGGGACAGAGCAGCCCTCCTGCGAGTCTTCCTACTGCTCACCCACCTGAGCACCAGAGACCAGGGCCCCAGCCAGCCCCTGTCTGGGGTGGAAGCTTTATCAGATGCCCCATTTCCTGTCTGTTCAGTAACTATTGACGGAGGCCCCCTCCGTGCCGGATGCTGAGAGGCACGGGCTCCAGGCCCTAGACCCCCGGGGAGTCAGCACAGCACTGCAGGGTGGGCCAGGGCAGGACTCAGCCCGAGAGAGTCAGGGGTCGGCCCCAGGAAGCACTTTCTAAGTTGAGTCCTGAACACTGGCCAGGTGGCCTGGGAGGCTGTGGGTGTCCAAGCAGGGAGCGGGGCCATCACGTGGGGGCCTGGAGGAGGCGGGAGCTTGCAGAGCGGAGAAGCTGGCTCTGACCTGCAGGTGGCTGTGGGTGTGGGGAGCGAAGGGGCAGGAGGAAGAGGGTGTGGTGGGTCTGAGATGCCGGGGCAGCATCCAGACGGACTAGTCCGGAGGGTTGTGGGTGCCGTCCCTGCTCTCCCAGGCCTTCAAGCTGGTGGCATGTTAGCATCACGGGGGGACTTTGAGAAAGCGCAATGCCTGGCCACAGCTTTAGAGCCCAGGGTGGGACCCAAGCGCCGGTAGCTTTCAAAGCTCTCAGGGGTTCCACCGTGAGGCCGCGGTGGGAGCGCTCACGGAGATGGACCACCTCAGCACATGCACAGACGAACCCGAGACTTCATGGTCTTTCTCTGCTGGGTGGTAGGTGAGGGGAAAGGAACCTGACACCGGAGGTCATGCGCCCTGAATCGATAGATCAAATCCAGACTCTGCTGGGCTTGTAGCTTTGCCGGTGCACACATGCATCCCCTTCCATCGCCGCTCGTTACGGTGGGATTAACAGCACCCTCGTCAGCAGGGTCTGAGGAGGAAAGGCTGGCTGTTTGCAGATGTCGGTGAGAGCCTCGGAGAAGTGGTGTGTATGCCCCGGTTCTCCCTGCTGAGGCCCCAGGGCCTCCTCTTGGCTGGGGTCTCACCAGCCAGGGGCAGCCAAGGCGACCCTCCCTCCAGGCAGCCCAAACCCGGGATGCAGACCCTCCCTGCGGGGCTGGGTCTCCACGACGCCTCCCCTCCTGGCTGCCAGCCACAGTCTCCCTGGGCATCTGCAGCACCGGCTCAAAGGCCGCTGTGACCCTCGGCACCGGTTTAACTCCGTTCCCCCGATTCTGAGACTTAGTGGCCGTTCTCTGCTGAGTGGTAGGTGATGGGAAGTGAAGCTGACACTGGAGCTCCGCTCGCCCTGAATCGATAAATCAAATCCAGACTCTGCTGGGGTTTTAGCTTTGCAGGTGCGCATATGCATCCCTTTCTATCACCGTTCGTTAAGGCAGCATTAACAGCACCAGAAAAGTTCTCCAAAAATAGGCTTAATAACAGATGCAGCATGCAATTATTTTTCTTCGGGATCTTAACAATTCCTTCTCACAAAGATATTTTTTGCTTGGCTGAAAATATCCTCCGCTGAGCACGGAGACGGGGCCTCTCGGCCTTGACCGGCCAAGTTACGTCGGGAAGGTTTATGTGACAAGGACAGGCCTCCGTGGGGTGGAAGTGAGGTGGGTGCTGGGAGGTGGGATGCCTGACAGGGAGCAGGGCCCCCACGGCCTCTATCCCCACCCCTCCCCGGGCCCGAAGGTGGGCAAGAGCCGCCGACACCACATGGTGACGGTGACGAAGGAAATTAGAATGAGCCCTTGCTGAGCTGCCAAGAGGGGAGAAAAAGAAAAGAGAGGAATTTTCTCTGACAAAGACCTGGGAAGAGTTTCAGTAGGCGTGAGGCTCAGACCCCCTCTCCCAGTGCTGTGCGGAATTGCGCCTCCTCCCCCAAATTCACATGCCAGTCCTAACGCCGTACTTCAGAATGTGACCTTATTGGGAAATAGGGTTGTTACAGATGTCATTAGTCAAAACAAAGAAGCCAGGCTGGAGCAGGGTGGGCCCTAGTCCAGTGTGAGTGGTGTCCTGATGAGAAGAGGAGACACAGGGCGGGAAGCTCACGTGAAACCAGAGACGCACAGAGGGAAGCCAGCCTGTGACCAGGAGGCAGAAACCGGAGGGATGTGTCTACAGGCCAGAAGCTGAAAGAGGCAGGAACAGAAGATGCCGAGGGCCTCCAGGAAGACCCAGTCCCGCCCACACCTGGATCAGGACTTTATTTCTGTCGTCGGAAGCCCCCAGCTTGTATGAATTTGCCCCGGCAGCCACAGGACCCTGACACACTCCGTCTCTCTTGCCCCAGGCATAACCAGGCCTCTGGGCAGCCTCAACTGCAGCCCCTCCCCTGGGTCAGGGGCTAGTGTCCCCCTGGGCAGCGGAGGAAGAAAGGGCAGCCAAAGACGCAGCTCTCTTCCTGACCAGAATGGCAGTCCCTTCACTTCTGTGTCCACTCGACATGGCCGGAGAGATTTGAACAAAGAGCACCGTTGTCAGCCCCAGGGGAAACGGGGTCTCATCAGGGTCCCCGCCTCCCAGCCGCAGGCCCATCTGCTGGCGGGTGACCCACCCTCTCAGAGGCGCACTTCCTCCACCCGTGCAGTGGGGCTCCGAGCACCGGGACTGCCGAGAGCACTGAAGGCCGTGGGGTGGGAAGCTGTCCGAGGAAGGTGACTGCCTGTGGGGTGTCGTCACTCGGGGGGATTGGTGCTCGTAGCTGGGTCACCCCAGGTTCTAGATGCCCTGCTTGTAACGGGAGCTTCTGAAGTCTGGCAGATGTGGAAAAACTGAGAGATGGGGGCTGCGGCAAGCTCCCCTGGGGGGACAGGAGGCAGCGGGGACTTCTCCCTGGGGGAACCGCCAGTGGTGGTCTCTCCAGGGCAGGTGACTCTGGGATCTCATCAGAACAAGGCTGGGAGGGACAGCACACGCATCCGTCACACCCGTCGTCCCTGAAGGTCCTGCCTGCTCCCTGCAGACGGTGACAGTCCTGCAGCAGGAGAAGCCTGCGGGGAGAAGGAGTGGACAGAGATGGGAGGACAATGTGCACCTGAGACACCCAAGATGGACCAAAGGTCACCAGTGGCCAAATGGGCCCAAATCCAGTTGGCTGGTGCTCATGGCCCAGTGTAGGCAGATGTGGGGATCCCTGGGGAACCCCCTAGGCATGCAGATTCCTGGGCCCCAGATTCTGGTTCAGAAGGGCCGGGCGGGCCCAGGGATCCCCCTGTTTGACACGCGGTCTTGCCACCTTTGCTCCGTTTGACTTCTCTGGATCTGAGAAGCTGACCTCTCCCACCACGCCTCTGGGCGGCCTGTCCATCTGTAGGGCTTGGCCCCTGGGCACACCCACGCACAGGTGGGGGAGCATCCACTGCTCCACCCAGAGCAAGTTCTTGACGCCCTGTGCCTCGGTTTGATCACTTATTAGACGGAAATAACCACGCTGCCTGCCTCATCGTGTCGCTGTGAGAACGAAAAGAGGTTTGGGCAAAGCACAGTCAGTGCAAACCCCACGTTGGCGCCACGATTGCAGGTCCCGGGAGCTCGACGAAACACCCAAGATAGGATAAGGGGCAGATAACTACCAGAAAGCGAAGCCTGCCTCAAAAGCATACAGAAAGTTGGGGACGACAAATGACGGTTTTAGATTCCAGCTGTGGAGCTCCCGTCAGAGGCTTCAGGAACAATCTTTCTTGGGTTACTTCACCCCTGGAAAGACGATCAGGAGAACCTGTTTCTCTGGGGAGAGCTGTTTTCCTTTGACACCAGCCTCATCCTGGAAGGGGGTCTGGATGTGTATGCAGGTAAACACGTGTTCATCAACGTATTTTGGACTAGTTTTAGATTTACAGAAAAGTCACAAAGATAACAGAGAGAGTCCTTGTGTGTTCCTCACCCGGTCCCCCTTTGTGAACATCTCGCATGACCCAGGTCCATTTGTCACAGCTAAGGAGCCGACAGTGTCACTACGCCACTGTTAGCTAAACTTCAGACTTGATTCTGATTTCACTGTTTCCCTAATGTCCTGCTCCATCCCGGGATCCCATCCAGGACCCCACATGACAGGGACTCATCCTGTCTCCTTGGGCTCCCCTGGGCTGTGACCGTTTCTCAGACCGTCCTTGTTTTTGGTGACCTGGATAGTTTTCAGGAGGCCTGGCAGTCCCTCCATTGGGGGACGTGTTTCTCCTGTCGTGGCGTTGGGAACAAGATTCCTTGGGCCACTTCTCCAGACTCCTCAGTCTCCAGATTAGACTGGGGTGACGGCTTTTGGGAGGAGGACCACAGAGGTGAGTGCCATTTTCATCACGCCCTGTGGAGGTCGTGCTGTCACCATGACCATCACTGTTGACGTTGACCTGGATCGCCTGGCTGAGGTCGTGCTTGTCAGGCTTCTCCCCTGTGAAGTTACTTTTACTTTTCCCAAAGGGGTGTGTTTTATCCTCACTGCTTCCTGTAGACACAGACTCATAGGCAAGGGGCCCTCCCCCCGGGCCCGAGAGCCTCCTGAATCGCTGGGGACAACGCATTTATTACCTATTATTTCTTCGTGAGATGCTGGTGTGTATGTGGGAGCCATCACCTTCAGAGCATCCTAAGAGGGCCTGTGACCCCCTTCCAAAAAAGAAAAGACAATTAAAAGTGAGGGCACCTGTGCCTGAGGATTCAGGAGGCTGCTCGACGCAGGAAAGCTGCCCGGACCCAGCGGCTTCTCTTCCGGGCGCTGTTCCCCCTCTGCTCCAGGGGGAATGGGCTCCCGCTGGCCCGTCTTCCCCCCGGACACCTGACCTCCCTCTCACGGGGCCTCACCCTGGGCACCGGCTCTGCTGTGGGGGGTGGGTCAGCAGAGCTAAAGTCTGCACCAGCGAAGCCGAGGGGTGCCGTTCCATGGCTTCTTGATTATTTAAAATATTTATTTCTCTGTCCTGCCATTTTGACTTTCAAGGGGCCAAGATCTGAAAAGAGCGCTTGATTTAGTGCTAATAATGGCAACCGTCTAAACCGGGGCTGCTTCTAACTTCAAGTAAAATGACAAGAAAGGGGACAGGGGCTGACTTACGGAGCCCTTAACTGGAGAAGCAGCACTGGGTGGGGGGCAGTGAGCTCAGCCCTCGGCACATCCTTGATGTGGAAATCACCCAATAGGCCCGCACGGGAGCCTTGCCGGCACATCCGAAGCCAGCGTGCTGCTGGGGAGCGGTCACCCCTCCCTTCCTCCCCGCAGAGCCCCCGAGGCCCCGCGTAAGCCATCTCCAGGGACGAGCTCGCCAGCCACCTTCACATCTTCTTCCTCTGTCTCTCTCCTTAGCTCCATCCTTCTGCCCTACCTGGATGTTCTCCGGGATCCTCTTCCTTCCCGGAGGTGACGGCCCATCCCCAGATAAAGCCCCAGCATGACTTTCAGGTTTGGTTCACGTTATGGGCTGAATTGTGTCCTCTGAATTCACGTGTTGAAATCCTAACCCGCAGGATCTCGGTATGGGACTGTATTTGGAGATAAAGCCTTAACAGAGGTGATTAAGCAAAACGAAGTCTTCAGGGCAGGCCCTGATCCAGTGTGACCGGTGTCCTTATAGAGGAGGGAATTTGGACGCACAGAGAGACACCAGAGACGTCACAAACAGATGAAAAGCCGTGCGGGGACACAGTGAGAAGGAATGTGCCTGCCGTCTGCAGGCCCAGGAGAGAGGCCGCGGAAAAACCAACCCTGCCCACACCTTGATCTGGCATCCAAGCTGGGAACCTCGAGGGCACAGGTCTCTGGGGTTCAGGCCTCCTGGTCAGCGGGGCTCCGTCACGGCCGTCCGGCAGGAGCCGGCAGCTCGGGGCTCTGTGAATTCTTGCTTTCTGTTTCTACTCGCCTACTCACCGAGCCACATGTGAAGGCCCAGGGCCGGTATTTTAAGGCACCCATTTCCTCTCCTGTTTGTGGGGCCTGCCTGGGGTCCCTGGGGTGCCTAGGACACCAGCCGGGGGCAGAGGCCTCATCCTTATGCTGACCACCTTGCCCCAGAGTTGAGGCAGGTGGAGCTGGTGGCCCCTCGAAGGCCCTGCATGTAGGTTTGTAGGGGGCCAGGGACAGACAGCAGCCACTTCGAGTCATTGCATTTGCTGCTTTCCAAAGTGGGTTCAGTTCCAGTCCTGGGAAGAAGCCCCTGGGGCCCCTAGGTGGATGTCCACCCCCACCTGCTGCAGGATGCCTGCATGGGCGGGGCCAGATGAAACACAGAACGTTCTGTTAAATTTGAATCTTGGCCATATGACCCACTAACTCCACTCCTATGTATACACCCAAGAGAAACGAAAACACAAAATCCTGTGCACGAGTGTTCAGACAGTGGGGTTCATAATGGCCTGAAGGTGGGACACCCCAGAGGTCTGTGTAAAAGAAAAAATTTGCAGCCGGCACGGGTTAGAAACATCAAGACAGATTTTGTCTGAGCTGCTGCACTAAGGAGAGATGCTTCAGTGCAGAACTGGGCTCGACTCCGAACACAGCAAAGGCGGCCGTGGACTCGCAGCCCAGGAGCAGAGCCGGGGCTCTGTCGGCCTCCTGTGAAGCAGACAGATTTGCCCACACTTTACAGAGCAGGAAAATGGAGCTCAGAGAAGTTTCGACTTGCGGAAATGGACTCAGCTCTCAAGTGAGGGCCCTGGAGAGCCGGGAGCCCCAGGACGCGAGGAGGAGAAGCGAATCCTGCGTCGCTGACAGCTGGATCTGAAGGCGGCGGGTGAGGCCAGGGCCTGGAGGTTCAGTTAGACACCTGCCGGGGCTGGAGTACATGGACCACCACCTGCTTCTTCTCCTCATGGGCCCAACAGAGAAAAGGAGTCAGAGGCATGAGCCAACCCCGAGTCTGGCTGCAGGGCTCCGTGAGGACGCATCTGATGCATCTGATGCCCCGCAGGCCTCGGGCCCCTCCCCTTTCGCCTTCCCAGGGCCATGGCTGGGTTCCTAAGCCCTGGACGGCCGGTGGAGCTCTAGGGCGAGCCCGTGAGGACGTCACCACGGGTTACAAATCAACAGGAAGGTCAGGAACAGGGCGGCAGATCTGAAGGTGCCCCGGGCCGGCTGCGCGGAGAGCAGCGCTGTGCCACCAGGAAGGGAGCCAGCCTCCTTGTCCCAGCGCCTGGAGGGTTCCGAGGCTCAGCCGCACGAGTGCCCCATAAAGGGAGGCAAACAGCTTCTAGGAAGCGCTGCCTGCTGTCCTGAAGGGAAAAGGAGATGAACCCATAAGTGATGCACTAAAAAGCATCCATTAGGAGGGAGAGTGAGAGAGAAGCCAGCTCTGCTCGGGGCTGAGAGCTGAGAGCTGAAATCCTCTCTGTCTGTATTTGCACAGGTCTCACCCAGGATACACGCTCGTTGCTTCCGAAGTCCCGGCCCACGGAGGCTTCCCTTCCTTGACACCCTCTGCCCGGGTGCGGGTTGGCTGGAGCCCACAGACAACCGGTGAGCAACAATAAGGAGAGCGAACCACACGGTTAAGAACTATGACCCTCTTCGTGCAGGCAGGTAAACAGCAAACAAGAAATGAAGCCACAGGTGGAGCTCACGCGTGTACGGGACGGAGCAGGAACATAGACCCAGCTCGTTTCCCTTGAAATCGTGTGCTCCTTAAACTATATTGTTCGGATGATAAATTCCTTGAAAACAACTACACACGTTCTTCCACTTCTCAACACCGCCGGCCCTTCTCGAGACGAGACTTGGCAGACAGTATGTGTCACCAATATCATCGCCGTTTACAGAGCCCCAGCTCCGTGCCAGGGCTTTGGGCTCTGTCACACGGGGGCCACCTCCCGGCACTGGGCCACTTGCATTCCTTGAAGTGCCATCAGATGGACACTTGAGGTCACCAGAGGTTGGTCACAGGGTCCCACCTGCCTTCTATGCCCTGTTAAATGTGTCACCCAGAAGGCATTTCCAGACCCACCCACAGCCTCTCCCTGAGCAGCAGAAACTTACATTGTCCAGGCCCAGTGTCACTGTCGCCCTCAAAGTAAGTGGGGGGGGGGGGGCAAGGACTGAGGGGCTGCCTCTGGTCTTCCTGCCAGGGGCCAGGCTGCCCTCTTGGGCACAGGGAAGGAATGGAGGTTCTTCCAACTCCCCTTCCAAGTCATCTCTTCCCGAGGTGGCACTTTGGCCCCTGAACAGTGAAACTGCAGCCTCTCGGGGCGAATCCCCACCAGCACCCTCTCCTGTCCGAACGCTGCATCCTCTCTGTGCTGCATGAGGGCAGCAGAGGCAGCTGACTTTCTCTATGCAGATCTGGGAGATGAGGCCATCATAGTGTGGCGAGGGGGCCGCATCTTCCTGCAGGCGCCGTGCAGGAGTCTGCGTCTCTGAGCGACGGTGACAGCTCTCCCTGCCCGGGTGTGCAGGCTGTTACAGGGAAGGCTGCCGTCTCCAGGCTGGCCTGTGGGCTGGGGAGCCAGGTGCCATCGGCTAGCGCCGTCTGTTTCTGCAAGAAGAACACTCAAGAGGATATGCCCAAAGGGACCTGTATCTCAGGGTCCCGAGCCCCCCGTGGTCTGGGCTGGAGATGGAGATTTGTGGACGGGCTGGTTAGCTGCAGATCTGGGCCAGGGCTGGGAGAGGTGGCCCCCGCACAGGCAGGTCAAGGCAGATGATTTAAGTATCATTGTCACTCAAGCCACAGAGTTCTTTATTAAGGAGCCATCTGGGTGTCACTGGGTAAAGAAATCTAATCCGCCCACACATGGGAGAGGAAAGTGGATTCTGGGGAAGAACACTGGCCTGAGGGCAGGTCGCTGGGTCCCAGCAGAGACTGCCATTGGCGAGATGTGGGACCAGTCTTCACCCGCTCCATGGTGGCCACTGCGCTCAGGGGTCTGGTCTGTCAGCAGGGATAATGCCTTGCCCAGACCCCTCCCTGGGCCGTGAAGAGCTGGAGAGATAACGGATGTGTGACAGCTCTGAAGCTGGGATGCGTCACACCAATGGGAGGTGTTATTAAACCAATTTATTACCTGGGACATCCCTTCCAGCCACGTCCACCTCAAACCAATTAGACTGAGAAATGGCTGCAGAGAATTATGCACTTTGAGTCCACCAGCTTGTTACGCTTGGGTTACAGGATTCTGCTTTCAGGGGTCCCTGCTGGGTCAGCTCAGCCTGCTGTGGCCCCCAAAAATATCAGATCCCAATTCCTGGAACCTGCAAATGTTCCCTTAGACAGAAACAGGATCTTAAGGATGTTGAGATGAGGAGGTAGTCCTGGGCTATCCAGGCCCGCCCGGTGTTATCACGAGGGTTCTTGAAAGAGGAAAGCAGAGGGACAGTGACACAGACACAGAGGAGAAGCCACGTGAAGATGGAGCAGAGGCTGGAGTGAAGCGGCTAGGGGCCCAGGAGTGCCTGGAGCCCCTAGGAGCTGGGAGAGGCAGGAAGACCCTCCGCTGGAGCCTCCAGAGGGGGTGTGGCCCTGCCACACCTTGATTTTGGACTTCCAGCTTCCAGAACTGGGAGAGAATAAATTCCTGTTGTTTTAAGCTGCCGGCTTGTGGTACTTTGTTATGACAGCCAACACACTGTCCCGGGGGAGGAAAAGACTCATGGGACCTGAGTGGATGTCTCTCCTGTCCCCGTGGCCTGGGGTTTTCCACCTCCAGGCGTGGACAGAGGACGGAAATAGCGGTCCAGGGCCCAGGCCGCGTGCACCTGCCCAGGGCCACCCTCACTGGGTCTGACTGGTGTGGGATTCACTGGTCATGAAGATCCCGCCCACTTCCGTGGGAATGACGACACCTCAGTGGAGCCTCTTTTCCGGGTGAAGAGAGGATACTGTGCACGCCTGAGTTAGGAGGCTGACTCCTCAAATAAGACCCAGAAAAGTCTTAGCGGCCCTGAGGCCAGCGGCAGCCAGCCTCCTGCACACAGAGCCCTGGGGCTTGTCCGCAGTCCAAAGTGACTGGCAGAGCTCTGTCCCGCTGCTGCCTTCCCAGCGTCCACATGCCCCATTTCACCAGCAGTCCCCGAGTTGGATGACTTCAGTGAGGATCGAGGGAGCTAGCTGGGCTTCCTGGTGGATGTCAGGGGACTGTCCCTTAGCCCCTGTGACCTGCACTGGTCAGTCACGGTGCCCCCAGCTGGCCTAACCCTTTAGTCACCTGCTCACGCTGCTGTAAAGAGCTTCCTATTGTCCTTGGAGGCGTGGGAGAGCCCAACTACGGGGTGGGCAGCTGGACACCAGGGAGAAGGAGGGAGCCCAGCTCGAGGACACGGGGTGATGCTTGTGGCTTCTGGGGTGGAGGGGCTTCTGAGGCTGTGGTGGATGACGAGACTGCTGGCCAGAAGTCAGGGCAAAGCTCTCCACAGCAGCCGCTGAATTCCAGGAACATTCTCTGCACGCCTGGTTCCTGGAGGGGGTGACGTTAATGAATCGTTGCCCCGGGCCACAGGGGTTTCTTAGGCTTCCAAATGCCTGTCTGAGGGCCCGCTGCCAGTCTCTCACGTGGCCCTTGGGCTCATTCACTCAACCTGTGTTTCCTAAGCAGCTGCTACAGGCAGCAGAGCATTCAGGCGGGACACACGGCAGGGAGGGAGCAGACCATCACAGCTCTCCTCGGCTCTCTGGCGTGCCACGGCTCAGCCCCACAGCCTCGCCCTGCCACTCCTTCAGGAACCTGGGAGTCCTGCTCCAGCCCCTGTGGACCCTCTGACCTTGGCTCAAGGCACCAGCAGCCGCAGGGTCAGAGGGCTCTGACCTCCAGCTAGATTTAGCTGGGATGCCAATGAGCAGCCCGTGGGATCTGGGCTTGGAAAGGCTTTAAGTAACAATTCTTGCTTCCCTTCTCCTAAGCTGGATTCTATTAGGGGGAAAAGGTGGTTTGCTGACTGCCTGCTGGTCCAGAATTTCCAGAAAGCCTCTTCCTGATTGGATTCTGTCCTTTTATCTCTTAAGCCCCAGAGTCCGTGAACGCAGCAAGGGATGGGGAAAAGCGTGACTTAATTTTTGGCAGAGGACTTTTCTCTGTACGAAGTCAGGTCTTAACGTGTGTTAACTCAAATACATTGATAACCAAATACCTTTGCTTATAAGCCTCTTTCCTCTGTGGATTTCAAAGCATTTTCGTGCTGAAATATGAGGATTTTTTGGCAGATTAGACTGTCCCGGCAGGCCATCCGTCATCCTTGTGCACTTGGAATAGCAATAATTGCAGCAATAATAATAATATTAGCTCACATTTGCATGGTGCTTTATGGCTTACAAAAGCACTCTACATCTTTCATCTCATTTCATCCCAGCAAAGACCCTGGAGGCAGACAGGAGAGGCGTAGAGCTGCCCTTGTGAAGAAGAGTGTGAAACCCACAGAGGCAGAAGGACAGCCCTCAGGTGTGCCAGACGGTGGCCCAGGTATTGAGACCCCGACCAGGGACCCAGGCCTGATCCTTCCCACCCCCTCAACCCTCCACCCTTCCTGGGACCGAGCATCCAGCACTTCTCTTGGTCCTCCTGGTCCTCCTTCTGTGTCTCTGACTGTTGCTGCTCAGCCTCTGACTTGTGAGCCACCCCCACCCGCACTTCCTGCAGTGCCTGAAGACGGGCGGGCAGCCGGGAGGTGAAGGCAGGAGCCCCAGCAGCCCTAGTGCCTGGAAACACCCCGTCCTAGTGCTGTCAGCTTCCCCGTCAGAGCCGAACGCATCTTGGACCCCACCTTGCCTGTTTTCAGATTTGAGAAGCTGAGGGGCAGGGGAGACGGAACGCCAAACCTCTGACTCCCCCTCTGCTCCTCCATTACCTCCAGGCCCAGGCTTCTCTCCAACTGAGCTCACGAGTGGTTCTGAAGCCTGGGCCCCAGTGACGGTGCTGTCTGAAGGCCCCCTCTGCACTGGGAGTGGGGGCTCCCTGCCCCCCCCCCAGGGCTGAGGTCATCAGGAGGGCTGCCCAGGAAAACGAAGCCCTCAGCAGGTGCCTCCTTTTCCTCCCACCACCCCCGCTCTCCGAGGGCAGAGTCAGCCCATGCCTGGGCCCCCATCAGGGTACAGCGGGGGGCTCGCTCCTTCCCTGCCTGGCGAGCCTGGGACTCCAGAGACGCTCTCGCTTCCTATTACTAGAGATGGTTGAACTTCCATCCTGGACCACTGATCTGATGGTGGTCATGTGTCCTTTCTGGAGACCCTCAGAGAACCCCTCCCTCCAAGCCGAGAAGATGCTTCTTCCCCACTCCAAGCATCACCTGGATTTCTCTCCAGCCAGGGGCCCTGGAATTGGATAAATCAGAGGCAGGGGCTGTGAGCCCCTTCATGAGGCATTTCCCAAAGCTTGTTCCCTGGCCCACGGGGACTGAGAGGTTTGCTAGGAAGTGGCCGGCCTCATCTTTCCAGGGCAGACTCACCACAAGCAGCTCTGCCTGGACAGGGAAAAGTTGCCAGAGGCCATGACAATAACCAGGACCCCCTCGCCAGCAGCTCCTGGGGGAATTGCTCAATGTATTTTGGGAGGGTGCACAATGTTAGGATATTACATGGTAAAGAAAAGATTCACCATTTATAGATGCAACGAGACCTCAGCTCTATACACACAGACAGGCGCGCACACACACACATGCGCACGGTAGAAAAAGTGCTGGACAGAAGTGCTCGGAGCTCTGAGAGGGGTGACCCTGGGAGGCAGCAGTGGGAGGCGGTGCAGGCCGAGGCGGGGGAGGCTCGCAGACTGGGGCTGCTGTCCAGACTTCAGCGTGTGCCCCCGGCGCGCAGCCGTGTACAGGCACGTCCGCTCTCCGGCTCCGAGTCTCCTCACTGGTACCGTGGCGCTGGAAGGCTGGAGAGACCTTGCACAGCTTTGGGAGGACCGGGAGACGAGGCACGGGCTCCCGGCTCAGCGCACGCCCAGCACGGCGCACTCCCTCCGCCCATGGTGGCTGCAGTTGCCATCTCTCCCTGGTGGGATGACAAGCTCTCCTTTCCATCTTTGCATCATGTCTGTTTTCTGCATCTTCTCTCGGGGTTGGGGATCGCTTTCCAATCAGGAGACGCTGAGGAACAGGAGGCCCAGCTGCAGTGCCCGCCCGGTGCGGCTGTGGTGGGGTGAGTCCGAGAGCCCCTGCTGGTCCCTCCCGGAGATGGGGCAGTGCCGCTCCCCCGTGCCGGCCCCTCAGGGTGGGCCCACCATCAGAGCGGCTGGGGAGCACTTTCTGGATGGCACCTGGTCTGTCCCCTCCCTCCTGTTGCAGCAGCTTCCTGGCTGCTCTTGCTAATTAGGGTTTGTTCATTATTGTGCTTCCAGAGGGAACACCTGTCCCCTGCTGGCGGTGGTCTGGCCCGGGATCCACTCTCCACGCCCTGCGCTTACTACCAGGCGGAAAACCGATGGCCACCTCCTTGAGATGGAAATACCGACCCACATGCTTCGAAGCAAGCACGGAGACCGCGTCTGCCGGCACTGCCTTCGCTGTCACTGGTTTTCCTTTTTAAAGGGCCGTGAAGGGCGTTTATTCCCAGAATTTCTGACACATTGATGCCACCATCTCCTCTTCGCGCTCACTCAGCCAGTGCAGACCCGGAGGGTCTGAGAACGCTCCCATGGGGCTGCGGCCAGACTGGGTCCTGGCAGGAGGGAGAACTTCCACTTTACGTGGTGAACTGGGGAGTGCGCGCTCCTGGGAGAGGAAACGGCACGTGCAGAGGCTCCGAGTGCTGGAGGCAAGGTGGCGTCCTCACGGACCAGGAGGAAAACTTCTCAGAAGGGAGGTAAAGGCAGGAAGTGGAGCAGCTGAAAAGGGCCCTGGAGTCCCGGAAGCTCGGATGGCCTGTGGACGGAGGGTGTGGGGACTGGAGGTGACGGCAGCCATCAGTCAGGAGAGCGACAGTCCCTCGGTGTCGAGCCTGAACTGGAGCCTGGCGCACATCCGCCTGGCTCAGTGAGAACAAGCTGCCCCCCACCAGAGAGTTCCCGACACCTGCTGCCCAGCTTCTCAAACCCCAAATGTGCATCAACCCAACTGGGAGTGTCAGCCTCGCCTGGAGGCCCCAGGCCCTGTGCGTGCACGCCTCTCACACCCTCAGAGACTCATGTGCCTCCTGCCTGCTGTTGGCCACCCCACAGATGTCCTCCTCACCTGGAATCTTGGACCAGCGTGAATCCGGCTGAACTCATGGCCCAGCTCTGCCAACCCCCCATCCTCCTCTCATCCTCAGGTTGAAGAGTGGCGCCAAGCTCCCTTCGGGCACCCGCGTCTCTCCAGGGTCATCCCGGCCAGCTCTCCAGCCCCTGCCTCCCCCACCATTTCCGGACTCTGTTCTTTCCAGTTCCCAGATGCCTCCTGCCTCCGCAGTCAAAGCTGCTGAGTTCAGGCCACCTTGTTTCTCCCCCAGCGAAGGTCACAATCTGCTCACTGTTCTCCTTGGCTCCAACTTCACCCTCTGGGTCCATTCTCTACCTGGCTGCCAGAGTTCTCATTTTACCATGTTCACTCCTTCCACAGGCCCTTTCGGCGCAGTCAGAGCACAGTTGGCCACGTCTAGAAATGTTTACAGATGTGTGTGCATGCACAGGTTAGTACACACAGGTAGCTCCTGGCTCTGTCTGCTGAGAGGGCCTAGAAGCAAGCACACCCCAAGGGCCATGAGCACACCAGTGCCCAGAGCTTGGTCTCTAACACCTTCCTCCAATGAGAGGACCAGGGGTCCCTGAAGAAACGGCTGATACTGAGACTGGGCAAAATGAGACCGGAGCATCTGGTAGTACCAGAAAGTAACAAGATGCTCACACACGCACACACACACACACACAAATCCCCAGTGATGGGGCCTGTCAAAGGGGCACAGGGACCAACCTGAAGGAGCTTCCAGTGGCCAAAGCTGGAAGAATTTGAGCAAGAAAATAAGGTAGTGTCAGGTTACATCTGACAAAGTGCAAAATAAGTATGCACACATCCTTACTGATATCAGAAATGATTGAATCGATCCAACAGCGGGGAAGAGGAGGGGCGCCTCTCCTGCAGAAGAATTCCAGATGATGTCCGCAGGCACTCCTTGCTCAGGGAGGCAGAGGCCAGCTCCCCGCTCCTGGAGTGTGGGCTGTGCATCGTGGCCTCCTTCCGAAGAGCCCTGGACCTGTGCCTGAGCCAGGCCACACGCAATGGCTGCTGCTGCCGCTCCTTGGCCTGTCAATCCCAGAGTGTGGGGCAGGCTGAGCAGGGGGCTTGGTGGGCTCCGGATCAGTGGTCAGCAAGTGTCAGACCCCCCATGATGATGGGACCCCGGGCGTGGCTCACCACGTGGTCTCTCCATCTAAGGGGAGCGGCGGGCAGACCCTCGTGGCCCCAGCTCCAGGCTGGCATCCCTCAGAGGTTCTCTCGACAGGATGGGGTAAGGGCGAGCTGGAGGTACACAGCACCGGGCTTTGGCGGACGCTCCACCGCGGGCAGCCTCGTCCAGGAAACACTCCTGCCGTGAGTCAGTCGTCCCCAGTGTGTCCTTCACATGCTTGCCAGGACCTCTGGCAGACATGGGGGAAAGGGCCGGGTGTCTGCCAGCCCCGTGCGCTCACCTTGACGGGATTTGAGAGAACAAGACGATGTTCGAGCATGACCTCTGGCTGAGCCACCTCACTCTCCATCCTCTGTGCCGCGTACCTGGGGTGGCGAATTTCCCATGGGCGCCGTCTCAGGGAGCAGGGAGATGCTTTGCCCGAGGCCAGTGGGATTCAGAGGTAGAATGGCTGTGCTCTGAAAGGCACTAGAAGATCTTTTCTGAGTCAAAACTCTGTGCTCCAACCTCACGACAGAGCCTGAAATTCCACTGTGGAATCCCACTTGGGCACACGCATGGTTTCCAGAAGGTTCTTGCATGTCAGTTCCGTATGTCAGCACAGGAGCTAGGATGCTCTGCAGCTCCCACAGATGCCTTGACCCACAGATGCAGTTCTCTCTGCCTGGGCTTCCCGACACCGGTGCCCCCAGATCCGATATGCTGTTCAGACCGCCCTGCCCCCTCCTCCCTGTGGAACCGCCCTCTGCGTTTTGGCATCCTCCCGTTAGCTTTGATGGGCATGCCTGCCCCCATCCCTCCTCCTGACCCTGGACCCCACTCTCTTGGAGCCGAGGGCTGGGCCCAGGGCAGGACGTGCGGTGGGCGGCACATCCTTTATGACAGTCACTTAGTACAGGCAGGGAGAGTAGGACGGGGGCGGGTAGGTTTGGTAAGTGTGAAGAGGGGAGAAAGGCTAGAACTTGGGGCACCCACGGTGCAGGAAGGCAGCCTGGGTGAAGCCGGAGAGTCTGCGGCCGAGAAGTGCTTCTGAGAGGCAGGAGGAACCAGAGTGGGGCTCGGTGGAGGTGGCCCGCTGTGCCACCCTCCCCACGAGCACCCACACCCTTGCCTGGCCCAGAAACTTCTGCCAGACTCCAGGCCAGGCGCTGCTTGGCGCCCTTCTCCAGGGGGATGTTCCATGAGCGCTCAGCAGACTGCGGTGACTTCACGCTGCAAATGGGTATGAGACATGACAACCTCATGAATATGCAGCGTCGCTGCCTCAGTCGCCCTCTGCAGCTCTCAGGGGAGCAGGTGGCCCTGTGCAGGGTGGAAGGAGGGCAGAGGAGGAGGAGGAGGCCAGATCTGAGGGCCTGGCCTGTGGCGTTAGGCCGTCTTGGGTGTGCCGGGCACTGCAGACCCATCTGACCCCTTTCTAGGGGACCACTCTTTGGGGACCCTCTCAAAGATGGAAAACAGGCTTCCCTGGGCTGGCACTGTATTCTCCCAGGAAACGGGCTCTGGGGAGGAGGGGTAGAGCAGACTGTGTGTGATAGAAAACATCCTACGAGGCCCGTCTGCCCTGACGACCTGCTCCCAGCAGTCGGGCCTTAGTGAGGGACGGCGGGCGTGCTCACACCTCCAGGTGCAAAGCTGTCCCTCACGGCATCCATGTTGCAATAGAGAAGGTGGAACTGGCCTACATATGCAATGACCAGGGGCTGGATGCAGGCTGTGGGCGCCGCAGCCCCTGAGAGCCAGCCCTCAAACCCGTGCAGGGGCCTGGCAGGCTGTGTGCATGCAGTGCAGAGACGGCTGCCCCGGACGGATCTGAGCAGGGAGGGTGCCCCTGGGACCCTTTTTCCCCCTCCCCACCTCTGGTCCTGAGCTCCTGCCACATCGCCCGAGCCTGGGAGGGGAAGCACAGTGTGTCAGGCCTGGACCGGAGGCTGCTCAGCCCCCAGACTTGGCTCTGCTGCTCCTGACCTTCCATCCTCAACCCCTTGCCCTCGCCCTCGCCCTGCCCTCCAGGCCTTTGCCAAGTCTGGCCCCCTCCAGGTGAGCGCCTTCTCCCTGACCTGGGCCCAGATCCGAGGGCGCCAGGGTCCCTTGGGTGCTTTTGTTCCAGAGACCTGCGTCTGACGCTTATTTGGGCCATTGAGCCAATTTGCCTCTCTGGGTGGAGAACCAGGCCCAACTCACATCAATTGAACTATTCTGCCAGAAATTTCTAGAAAACACAGTGCTATGTCCCTGATTCCCTTCTCCAACACCCTCCTGCAAAAGCAGATGTGGCCAGGAAGAGACACCCACTCAGAGGCAGCCAGTTCATCTGCCTGTCGGCAACCAAGTGGATTCTTGTGAATTGCGAATTGGCAGACCTGTTCACCACGGTCGGCATGTGGGGGGAACACAGAGAGATTGGGGGTGTTCCGTCCCCACACAGGCCTGGATCCTGCCCCACCTCTGGCATCCTCTATAGGCTGCTGGGCACACCATCCCCTGGTGCCCAGGCAGGGGGCTCTCCCAGTCTTGAGGTCCAAGGTCCTTCCTCCACCACCCGCTTAAGGGGCACTTCCTGCCCCAAGGGGAGCAGTTCCCACCCCTCCAGATGGGGCGGTTGGACCTTAACCACTGCTCCTGCCTTATGCACCATATCATGGTATCCACAGGGACAGCCAGTTGCAGTTCGGGGGCGGGGGGGTGTCTGTCTGTCTCACCGGCCTGTGAGCTCCATCATCTTGATTTGGGGGTGATTCTTTCCCAAGGCAGGGCCCCCTCCCTCTCCTGTGTTGGTGGCAAGGCTTTTCGTCTCCTGTCTTCATCCCCCAACAGTCCGGAAATTGCTGAGCTCACACTCTGTCTCCTTCCACAGGTTGTTATGGATCAGAGCACTAGGCTTCCATCTGGGGACGCTCGGAAGGGCGAGGGGGGACCAGCTCTTGGAAACGGTGCTCTGCAGGGTGCTGAGCAGGAGTTCACAGTGCCAACGACAGACACAAACCTCCGCCAGAGCCAAGAGACGACTCCAGGGCCTGGGAACCGTCGGAGCACCAGCGATGGGGATGTCAGCTGCCCCAGCCCGGAACAGCCCGTGCACAGGCTCGGTGGTTCAAGAATCGTCCCAGCCCTCAGACCACCCCCTACCTCTAGTCCCACAGTCCCTGAGCTCCTGGGATGGGCCAGGCGGAGCCCGGCGTATAGCAATCAGGCTGTGTTTGCCGACTGCATTAAAGAGAAAGATGCTGGCGTGTCATTTTTCAGGGGGAAAATCTGAGCCACAAACTCAGTTTTATAAGAACAAGGTTCTTATAAAAAAAAGAAAGGCTACATGGGAACTGGGTTATTAACACATTAGCGTCTTTATTTGGCCCATATGAAGTGTGTGAAATGAAGGTAACGATAAACAGGAATTTATTTCTCTAAGTGGTTTTGGCAGAAACACAGGTGATTTTCGCATGGCCGGCCAGCCCTCCCTCGCTCCGGTCTGCTCATCCTGGTTCTAGCTGGCAGCCTTCCCGGGGCCGCCCACCGGAGTAACCTCTTTTCCCCTCGTCACTGCTTCCAAAGAAATGCCCTTTATTATCCCATTTTGCAGATGAGGAGACGGAGGCCCGGGAGGGGGGACTTTCTGAGGTCACAGGACAGATGCTGACTCGCCACACCCCTGGCGCACCTCTCACCTGCACCGTTCTTTCCGAGTCACACTTCGTGCCTTGTCGATTTCACTGGGCACAAGTCTCATCTCCTCCTTGGGCAAGAATGGTCCAAGATGTCAAAAGACAGCCGTCTCTGAGATCCACCCTCCACCAGGCTATGTGAGCACTGTTTCTTGTGGTAAACACACATCACATAAATTTTACCATCTTAACCATTTTAAGTGCGAGGTTCTGTGGCATCGAGCACATTCTCATTGTTGTGCAGTCCCCACCATCATCTCCAGGACTTTCTTATCTTCCCAAACTGAAGCTCAGTCCCCACTAACCCCTCACCCTCTCCCCTCCCCCAGCCCCGAGCCCCACCATCCTACCTTCTGTCTCCATGGATTTGACTGAATCGTACAATATTTGTCTTTTTGTGACAGGCTTATTTCACCCAGCATCACGTCCTGAAGCTTCCCCCGTGGTGTAGCATGAGTCAGAACGGCCTTCCTTTTTCAGACTGAGTAATGCTCCAGTGTACGATGGACCCATCCTGCTGTCCATTCCTCTGCCGACGGACATGTGAGCTGCTTCCACCTTTGAGCTGTTGGGAGCAATGCTGTTGTGAACACGGGTTTGCCAACACTTGTTGGAGCCTCTGCTTCAGCTCTTCTGGGTGCACGCTCAGGTGGAGCGACAGAATGGTTCTACGCTTAGTTTCCGAGGCAGCGTCACATGGTCTTCCGGTGGCCGCACGTGGTGCACAGCACAGTGCATGGGAATCCAGTTTCTCTGCATCCCCGCCAACCCTTATTTTCTGCTGTCTTTGTAATAGTCATCCTAATGCCTATGCTAGTATTTCACACGTTATCTCAGTGACTCTTCTTCTCTGAAACAGGAAGCTAGCGACTTTCTATTTGCAATTATCCCCATCTAAGGTTGAGAAAACTTGAGACGGAGGGGCTGCGTACGTAGCATGTCCCATGTCGCATGGCTACTGAGTGGCCAGTGTGCCCGAGCCCGCTCTCTCAGCCACTCCAGGTCTGAGCTTCTGCTCCAGTGGGGACACTTCACTTCTCACACAGCATGGCCTCAACCTTCTCTTGTCAAATGAGCACATCCCTGAATGAATGAATGGTGAATGAATGAATGAGCACCAGCGTGTGTGTAGGACTAACCAGTGGCCACCATGGAGTGTGGCTGATGGCTCCTCCTGAGCGAGGCTCTGGCTGGCAGGACGGGACAGCCGGCGGCTGGGCTCCGGTGAGCAGACCCTGGAAGGGAGGGGTGCGGAGGGATCAGAGGCTGCAGAGAAGGGGATCAGATTCACCTCTGGGGCTCTGAGAAGCCAGAGCCCAGCCACAGCGACCCTACGGCAAGAGGCCAGGGGAGCCAACCCAGGTGGGCGAGGGGCAGCTGGCAGAGTGGAATTTGCTTTTTCCCCAGAGACACTGGGCTGACTTTCTAGGACAAAGGAAAGGAAAGCTCTTTGAGGGGAGGGAAAGTAGAAGGCAGCTCTTGATCAAAAAATGAATTAGTCCACTCGATTTGCAAGCCGCTGTGCCTCCATTTGCCTGGTGTACATTAACTGGTACGCTGCAGTGTCTGGAACCGATCAGCGTGGCTAGCCGGCCTGGCCCTGCTCCAGGTTGGGGGGAGAGGGAGGGAGGGGTACCACACACAGCCCCTCCCCTATGTGGGGGAAGGCTGCCTCTGGGAACGAGCATTTGGGGCTCACACCTTGAGCAGCCTAAACCTCAGCCTGAACATCGTCACAGGATTCCTCAGCCAGCCAGGAGCTCGCCAGCGGGAGTTGCTGGAGGAGGATGTTGGGAGGGAACCTCTGTGGCTAAGAGCTGCATGTAACCATCCCATGTTTTATGCATCACCTGGAAGTCTGTCCCACTGACCTCCACAGGGAAAGGACGGGGCAAGAAGGACCCAAGGATCTCCAGCTGATCCCAGCCTGGGAGCCGACGCCTCCCTGTCCGTGCTACCAGGAAGCAAGGAGTTGGGGCTGGAGGGGAGTCCTGCACCCTCCTGTCTCCCCAGGAGATGCGCACACGTGTGCACACACACTCACGCACATGCCCCTGCACACACACACACTCATGCACACAAGTGCATACCCAACATTCTGGAACACTCTTGCTGCATCCCTATGGAGTGTGTGGTCTTCTCACAGCCCTCGAGGATGGGGCTCCCGCACCATTCTGAGGCCGCCAGTCTTTGGTGGCCCTGACTGTTGGCTGCAGCCTTGCACAGAGGAGACCCGTCGGCCTCCTCGTCATGTCCCTCCATTGGTCCCAGTACAGACTCTGGGGGCCAAGCAGTGCTGTGTCCCCTTCTAGGGAAGACACCCGACACTAGAGGGTGGGGGGAGGCAGGACCCTGCAGAGGGAATTCTAGCTGAGGGTGCAGGACGGGTCTGGTGGTCCTGGGAGTCAGCCAGCTCTCAGGGTTCTGAGATTCTAACCTAAATATGGACATGGGGCCCCTTTGCATAAAACTCATAGGTTCTACCCAACCCAGGCCACACTGTGCAGATGGCACCTGTCTAAGGCCAGGCAACAGGGGAGGGTGCCAACCAGAGCTGCAGACACACACAGCTCACCAGTGTGGTCTCTGCTAAGGTCACAGTGCCTAATCCTCATTGAGCGCTGACTCTGTGCCAAGCACTGTTCCAGGCCCTTTGTAAGCCTAACTCACCGAGCAGCTCTGAGGGATAAGGAAGTTGACACTCAGGCGGCATCTCTCGCTCAAGGTCACGGAACAGTCAATGGTTGGGATCTCACCTCAGGCCAGCTGAGTCAGAGCCTCTGGAAGGGGCAGGGGCCTCTGCTGTCCCCTGGGGTCGGGGGAGGGAGGCTAGCTTCCAGATGCCCCGAGCTTCGGCCAGCACCGAGTCCCATTTAGGGCACGGGGAGTGGTGGAAGGGTGAAAGACTCTTGCAGCTAGGTGCCAGGCCAGAAGATGAAAAGAATACAATAAATAGACAAATTCTTTCATTGGAGACAAATATTTATTCATTTGTTATTTTAATGAACAAAAGCTTTCACCATGAAATTTTCAAACATACGAAACAGTGGGAGAAGTTTGATGAGGCGCGCTGTGCCTGAGACGGGTGAAGCGACCGTCAACGCGCAGCCCCTTTCACGGGCTTGCTCCATGCCCTGCCCCCTCCTCAGCCCCTCTGGATCATTCGAGAACAAATCCTGGGTTCATATCTGTTCACTGATAAATACTTATGGATGTTTCTCTAACAGATAGAGACTTTAAAAATCATCTGGTAATACTGTGGTCATTCCCAACAAAGCGAACACAGTTCCTCAGCGTCATGGATGGGAAGTTCCCGTCCCCCCATTGTTTCTGAAATGTCTCTGGAGGGTATGTTTG
This sequence comes from Equus quagga, assembly GCF_021613505.1. NCBI lineage: Eukaryota > Metazoa > Chordata > Mammalia > Perissodactyla > Equidae > Equus > Equus quagga. The sequence continues at coordinate 94,611,332 of NC_060267.1, forward strand.
AAATAGGATCCCAAGTCCTCATGTTGCATTCCACTGGCAGGTTTTCAGGGGCTCCTTCAATACATGGGTGCTATGGACTCTTTGTATCCCCACTGAATTCATGCATTGAACCCCTAACCTCAACGTGAGTGCATTCAGAGGCCCCCTGGTGGGGTTAGTGTCCTCATGAGAAAAGAACAGAGAGCTCTCTCTCCACCGTGTGAGCACACAGCCAGAAGACACCTGTCTACGGGCCAGGAAGCAGGCCATCCCCAGGCCCGGATCTGCAGGCACCCCAGTTCCGGACTTCCAGCCTCCAGGGCATGCAAAATAATCTTCTCTCATTCAGGTCTCCGCATCTGCGGTTTTCTGTTACGGCAGCCCCAGCTGACCAGCACAAAGGGTCTCCCGGCTGGTGTTATTTCTTGCCTTTTTTATATGTTTTAGGTGGAAGGAATGGGATCCTTTGTCCTCTAGAATCCTCCCCGGGCTGGCGTTTGCTGACTGTACCCCGTCTCGTCCTCTCCTGTCCCTCTGTGCCCTGTGTTTCCTACAACGTCCTCAGAACTGAGGCCTGACGGGAGCCGGCCTCCATCTTTCAGCGAGAGCCCTTCCCTTGAGAGGGGAGTGGGCGCTCCCCACCGCACTGTTGTCCCTTTTTAGGGCGCGCGATGGGGTCAGCCTCGTCTATTCATTAGGAGTCCTCCGGCAGGTCCCGGCCGCACTGACGAGCGTGGCCCTGGTGGCTGTGCTTGCACAGGGGTGTAGCTGTCACACTCCACGTTTCTCAGCTGGAGCGTCTCTAGAAGGAAGAAGGTTCCCACCGAGGCTTGGTCTCCTCAGGAAAGGACAGAGGGACGCTCGACTCTCCTGGCATCAGCCTGTTTCCAGAATGATGCGTCTGTGCCCCAGAGTCCTCCTCAGGCACCGGGATGGCTTCCCTCAGCTTATTTCTAAGCTCATGAATTTTCAGCATATTTGATGTGTTTCAATCTACGACAGTTGTTATTTTTATGCCCAAATTGTCTCATCGTCGACTCAGTGGGAGCGTCTTCAAGCTGTGTCCTTTTAAATATGCTGTGCTTTTAAAAAATCTTTATCACTCGCCTACAAATCAATTTCCAGTTTGTGCAGAGTCAGCCTCCGATGGGGACCCACAGGTCACGATTCCCGTGCGCCCCTTGTCTAACCCACATCTCCGATCTACTCCACGGACGCCGCGCCCCTCTGAATGTCCGCCTCCCTGGGCCTCCTGCTCTGGCGGCCTTGGCAGGCGATGCCGTGGTCACCACGTTCTCAAGGGCTGAGTCTGAGAAGACTCGGCTCAGGTTCCCCCCAAAACAGCTCTGTGGACCCATGGAAACAGCTCTGGGAAAGAAGAAAGAAGGAGCAGCTGCCCGTGGGCTGTGGGCCCCTGGTCTGGCCTCCACCCCTGGCACAGCATAGTGGTTAGAGTTGTCAGGTCTTGCACGAATTATATACGTATATTGCAATTTTTATCCTAGGGTTTACCGTCAGAACAAGAAATGTACAGTCCTCTCAACCTTATAAAGCCCTGGATGCTTTTGGCTTGAGGTCCTCTCCTTAGGCAGCCAGTTCTTCAGGGACCTGGACCCCATGCTGACCTTTTCTTTGGAAAAGTGAGATCCCATTTGCCACCCAGCTCACCTACTCTCTCCTTTGATCAGATTTCCATGAAAAACCCAATCAAAATAAGGCTGACGTTTCGCTGAGCTATGCGAGACGCCAGGATTTCTGGCTCATGTTTTCTCAGGTTTCGTGCCTATTCGATCACCGCCCAGAACTTTGCTGGGCACCTGCTTTGTGCAGGAAGTGTGTGTGCTCAACGCCAAGGGGGAGCCTGTGCGTGCGGTGCCAGTCAGCATCCTGTCTTCACAGAGGAAAATATGGGGAGTTATTCGCTTTCATTTGCGGTACAGAATGTCATTTTAAGTAAGATAAAAAATATATCAAAAAGGGAAATATGAATACGCATACATTTAAAATTCTGCAGCATATACCAACAAACAAGACTGCAAGAAGAGGACAGACCAAGAAATATTTTCATTACATAAAACTGAAAAAGTCGACATTAATTATTCATCACTTATTCCTTCAAAGAATATGCCTGCGTACTTAGTCACAGAAACAGGCAGGAATAATTTATTCACCCTCCCTCTCCCCAGAGGTGATGAAGGGGGAGGAGCCCTCGGCCGGTGGTCTTGGGCTCCCACCTTCTCTGGGGCACTGCGGGGTTTCCTCCTCTTCCATGAGTCTCTCCCAGTCTCCCAGATTAAGCGTCTCCTAGGCTGAGCTGGTCCTTCACAGCACACACGAAAATTCCACTGAACCCTCCTCTCCCCACCTGTTCAGAGTCCCTCTCCCAGGTAACTTCATAAAGGCACAGGCTCTGTTTGCTTCTCAGGGCCAGGCACCAGCATCAAGGCAGCACGTGAGGGCGTTGCTCAGTGAAGTCTGGCGGATTCACGTGCTTCCCATAGAGAATTTCTAAAGAAAGCACACGTGCAGTTTAAAAAATTTCCCTGTCTCTGTGTGACTCAAGGGACAATAAAAGGTTAAAAGGAGAAATGATGACGTGGAAGGGTGTACAATACTCATGAAGGCATGGAGCAGGGTGGGAGGGATCCTGTGTGCTTTTTTATTTTTGGTGAGGAAGATTGGCCCTGAGCTAACGTCTGTTGCCAATCTTCCTCTTTTTTTTTCTCCCCAAAGCCCCAGCACATAGTTGTATATCCCAGTTGTAGGTCATTCTAGTTCCTCTATGTGATGCTGCCACAGCATGGCCTGATGAGTGGTGTGTAGGTCCGTGCCCAGGATCTGAACCGGCAAAACCCTGGGCCATCAAAGCAGAGCATGTGAACTTAACCACTCGGCCTCAGAGCCAGGCCACCTGTGTCCTTGTAACAAAAGCTCAGTTGCCTTTGATACATCTCTTGCTTTTTGCACAATAAGATGCTCCAGGGTCAACATCTATGGTTCTGGGCCCCAGACTGGACCAGGCATTTCCTGAAGAACTTTGGGTCCTGCAACTGGGAAAATAGTATCTTTGGACCATAATCTGGGTGCCGGCATGCGCATTGCTACTGAATTGTTGCTTCTAGGCCTTTTCAGTGGGCAGAGCGGATACAAACACACACAAACCTACACGCAAACACACAGACTTTTATGAGAAAATATATCACAGTATCCTAGGGATATTTCTGATTCAAATATAGGATTACTGGCTTTTTATGTTGTTTATTTCATTTCATATTTGTGTCACCTTTCTCTTGCATTCGTCTTTATTCACAGTTGCTTTGTCCCACTAGCTGCGTATGCACCCCCTACACCAACATAATCTTTTCAGAATAAGCATGTCAATATTTTCACTAACAACATGGTTTCCAGAAACAGTCTAAGATTGCCCTGCCTCCTGATCGGCAGGACACGTAAGATAGATCTCAGCGGCAGACGTAGCGTTTGGAAGTTTCCTGAAATAATTCACCAGAGGACACGTGCAGAAGGGCCAGCTTCTCTCCCTGCCTCCTCCGCTCTGTTGCCTCCCACCATAAGTAGCTGTTTCACTGGATTTTAACATTTACTCTTCCATTTTAAACATAAATAACTCTGTGTGAGTGTGTATTTGCATATACTCTCTGTCTTCGCAGCCCCCTTTCTTAGATTAAAGGTGGCCCGCCCCACACGCAGATCTGCATCTTTCTTTTTCCGCCTGTGACGCGTCCTCGGGGTCCTGCCGGGGCAGGATGGAGGGGACGGCTTGGTTTTTCCCGTGGCACAGAACAACCGAGGACGTGCCATGCTTTGCTCACCTGCCCCTCACCGACAGTCTTGTGCCGACATCATTTTATTTTGTTGTACCGTACTTTTACCAGATTTTGCCAAATTTCGCTCCTTGGGGATTACAGCATTTTACACTCTGCATAAATTTCCAGATGCTGCCGTAGCAAAGTAGCACAAACTGGACGGCTTCAGGCAGCAGAAGTGTCCTGTCTCACAGATCTGGAGGCCAGAATGCAAAATCAAGGTGTGGGCGGGTCATGCTCCCCTGAAACCCACAGGGGAGGCTCTTTGCCTGCCTCCTCCAGCTTCCGGTGGGTGCCAGCAATCCTCGGCGTTCCTTGACTTGTGGATGCACCACCCCAATCCCAGCCTCCGGCCTCACACAGCTGTCTTCTCCCTGGTGTCTCTCTCATCTCCTTTAAGGACAAAGTCCTCTTGGATTGCAGCCACCCTGATGGCCTCATCTTAACCTGATTACGTCTGCAAAGGCCCGCTCGCGAACAGGCCAATCCACAGGTATCAGGAGTGAGGGCTTCAGCACGTCTTTTGAGGGACACAGTTCATCCCAAAATACATTCCTGCCAACAAGTACGGGGACGCCGGCCTGCCCAGTCTCGCCAGCAGAGGAGAGGTCAGACGTTGAGAGTGTTGTCAATCTGACAACTGAGAAACGATGTCTCCACGTCATTTTAATTGGCATCTCTCAGATGATGAGTGTGGCTGAGCGTCTTTGCAGACGGCTAAGGGCCAATTCCATTTCACTTCTTTTGAATGAGAAAAAGTGTCTATTGAGTCCCTCCATGAGCCAGGACTGCTCCAGGCGCCAGGTGTATAACCATGAGCAAGCAGACCCGAGTTCCTGTCTCTATTAAGCTTGCCTTCTACTGAGGGGAAAGATGACAAATAAACGAGCAAGAGAAATACATAGTGTGCCAGATGGGTGATCTTCCTGATGCCACTGTAACAAATTTCCACCGAGCTGGTGCTCATAACAACACGGGTTTGTTCTCGCTCGGTCCTGGAGGTCAGAGGCTGAGCTCAGTCTCCGGGGCTGAGTCTGGGTGGGGGCAGGGCTGGTTCCTCTCGGAGGCTCCGGGGCAGAGGCTGTTTCTTGTCCTCTTCAGCTTGAGTGGCACCTGCTCTCCTCGTCCTGTGGCCCCTCCCCCCATCCACAAAGTGCGTCCCTCCAACATCTGTCACTTCGTCACATCCCCCTGACTCCTCTTCGGAGGACCACTGTGGTTATGTCAGGGCAATCTCCCACCTCGAGATCCTTAATCACCTCTGCAAAGTCCCTTTTGCCATGTAAGGCACGTTCACTGGTTAGGACGTGGGCAGAGTTGGGGACCACTTTCCAGCCCCCCACTCCAGGTGGTCGTAGATGCTCTGGAGATGAGCAAATTGGGGGAAAGGACAGAGGTCGCTGGGAGGGGGTGAAATTTAAGTGAGCCTCACTGATGAGGTGACATCTGAGCACAGGCCCGGGGGGAGGGCCTTCCGGGCAGAGGGAACAGCAGGGTGTGCTGGGCGGGCGGGGGCAGCACAGCATGCAGGGCGGGGGGCAGAGTGAGTGGGGGAGCTGAGGTCATGGAGAAGCTCGCCGGCCACTGCAGGAAGCTCAGGTGTTTCCCTCAGGGACGCGGGGCGCAGAGGACAGGCTGGGCAGAAGGGGACAGATACGATATGAGCTTTTAAACGACGTCTCTGGCTGATGCATCAGGACTGAAGGATGAGGGCCAGGCACCAGGAGGACCATCTGCAAGGCCTCTGAGTGATTCATTAAGGATGTCCTTTATCCCAAGGCATGCGGCACTGGCACACAGTTTGTGGGGCCCAGGACAAAACGAAAATGTGGGGCTCCTTGTCCAAAATTCAGGAATAATTTCAAAACTCCAACAGCGGAGCATTGGGCCAAGTGCAGGGCCCTGGGGGCTGCACAGGCCACGCACCTGTGAAGCCGGCCCAGCTGTGTGGCCGCGGTGCTGCAGAGTGGAGGGGCTGCAGATACACTGTGATGGTAGAGCCCTCGGGATCTGCTCACGGACTGGGTGTAGGAAGCGAAGCATCGAGAAGAGCTCCGAGGTTGAGCCTGAGCAGCTGGAAGGACAGAGCTGGCACTCCCTGAGAGGGAGAGGGTCAGGAGGCGGAGCTGAGCACGAGGTCCGGCTGGGGAGACGGGTCTGGGATCGGTCACTGTGCTGGTAGTGTTGAAAGCCTGGAGCTAGGGAGACGCCAGGCCACGGAGAGACGAGCTCCAGAGAGCAGAGTCAGGAAACAAGGACAGGACGGGGGGCACCCCTCGACGGGGGCGAACCAGTGGAAGAGAAAGAGGAGTGACATGGAGACAACCAAGTGAGGGGTGTTTTCAGAGCAGGGAGAAGGTGATGTTTCCAAGAGGCCACCATCAGCGGCTCCAAATGCCACTGAATGGAGTAAGTTGTCAACGGAGGATGGACCTGGAGATTAGCCACAGCGATGGGAGGTCGTGCCGCGTGGGCGCTGGGCCAGGGAGGGGATCCTTGAGTGGTGGAGAGAGGGGAACTAGGGACAGCGAGTCAGACTGCTCTTTGGGGTTGGTTTAGGGTAAAAAGGGGAGAAATGGAGCAGAGTCTGCAGGGCCAGTGGTCTGGATGTCTTGGTTTCTCATTGTTGGCTTTTGTAAGACAGGAGAATGCCACGTGCATCCGTGCTGGTGGTGATCCCATAAATGTTAGCGGGAGTGAGGGTCAGGAGCCGAAGCCGCAGGCACAGAGGCTGCCCAGGCCGTGGGGTGGGGGTGGCTGAGTGGGTGGGCCGGGGGAGACGCGAGGCTGGCTAGCGGCTGGGCCTGGCAGTTTGCTGGCTGCCACCTGCCCTGCCAAGGATACAATGCTGTTCAGCATCTGTCGGCTCCCATCAAGGGCCATGGTAATGAGCAGAATGTCCTGTACTGTGTAAGCATAGGGTCTTTTCTGCCCTTCCGATCCTCTGGCTTTCACTGAGCTGCTGCTGGGCTGGAATCTCACCACCAGCGTCCCTGGTCATAGCACGCAGTCTTGGGCTGGACCTGGGCAGAAGGGGGTGGGGTGAGGGACATTCACTGCTGGCTCTCAGGTGTGTCCCACCCACCAGTGTGCTGGGCTGGCTGATGGAACATGCTAGAGAGTGAGAAAGGGGTGCACCAGTGACCCCACAGAGCCCCTTCCCCTCCTCCCACTTCGGGCCTGCAGGGAACATTCTAAAGGATGAGAGGGAAGAGAGAAAGGGCTGAGCATCCAGCAGGGAGTAAGACTGGGCCAGCCTCCCACGGGGCCAAGAGCCACTCCTGTCCAAAAGTGCACCCTTCTGCCTGCCCAGGGCCTGAAACCTCACCCTGGGGCATTTCTGAGACGCCCTCGCTGTCCTTTTAACGGAGATTTTCTGGTCACTTGAGGGCCTGGAACATGGGATGGGCAGGGGTTGAGGGGGACAAAGCGGTCATGCTGGCCTGAAGCAGGGAAGCGGGCACCTGGCCAGGAGGGCAGGAGACCCTCTGGGCTGCAGCTCCTCGGTGTCCTGGCTGAGGCTCTCAGCCATCGGGGGCTGGCGTCCGAGTGCAGGCCGGCCGAGGGCGCGGACGGAGGGCAGGGCGAGGAGGCTGGTTAGGGCCTGCAGCTGTCTTCCAAGGAAAGGACTATTTAGCTCCTGACAACTGCCTCATCCTTGCAGACTGAACCTGGACAGCCCGCATGGGGACAGTGGAACAGCCCAGCTTCTCCGCGCCCAGGACGTCCCCATGCACCAGGGAGAACACATGGGCTTCTGGCTACACAGTCCCCTGCAGGGCACAGCCCTGGCCCCATCGGGCATGACAAGCCCTAGAGTCACAGGGCTTCCAGCGGCGCGGGCCTGGTAGGCGGAAAGACAAATGGACCCATGAAGGGGACCAGCATCCTGAAAGGAGATCCAATACCCAGAAGCTGATCCACAATAAAGGGGTGTTTCCAGCCCGTGGGAGACGCTTGGCTTATTCCGTGAGTTGGGACAAACTGGCTCAAACGGGTCCCCATCTTACTCCCTGCACCCAAATAAATTCCATAAGAGTAAGGAATTAACCCTAAAAGATGAAACCATGATCTTACTAGAAGGAAACAGATTTTGTAAAATATAATCTTCGAGTGGAGTGGGCCAGAGACCAAGAATCCATGAAAGAAAGATGGGTAAATACCCTATCACAACAATGCAGTCTTTTCACACAGCAGACGACGTCTCAAGCCAAATGGTAAACAGAGAATAAGGTGCTTTCAACAAGTGACCAAGGCTTAGTTTCCTCAACACTGAAGTTCTCTCACAAATCCGGCAGCGAAGAACCAAGAACTCGATAGGAAAAATAGGAAAAGTATATGAACAAAGAGTTAACAGAAAAGGATGTACAAATGGCTTATAAATGTCAGGAGAAATGCTCAATAATTTTATCAGAAACATGAATTAGCGACTGGAGCATGCCCATGAGTTTTGGAGGAAGTGTTGACTTGACTCTTTGGAATATGGTTGGATAATGTCCCCTGGAAATAAGGATGCCCTTACTCCCGGTCGAACAGTGTAGTCTTACCCATGCACCTGTGCCTCACGTCTCTCCCTCACCTGGAAGGTGCCACGCTCTCGTCATTCCCTGCGGCCAAGACCCAGAGGGGACAGAGGGAACGGGTGAAGCTAATCTGAAGCAGGGCGGAGGCCCACTGGAATTTGGAGGGGGCTATCAGCTCACCAAAGACGACAAGGCCCCCTCGGTGGCATCGCAGCTCCGTGCAGGGGCACGCAGGCGGACAGGCACAGCAGAGGGATTAGCATGCACCGGCAGCAAACAGCGGATGCCTAATGAGCACCCGCACGGACAAGGGGACGACCCAAACGCAGACCTACCCTGAGAAATGCAACTGGCCGACAAGCGAGGCCGAGCACGGTGCGGGCGTCCTCCATTCTCCCGGCGTGCTGAGCCATCCCGCATTTCCACAGCTACACACGCCGTCGTAAGAGCTGAAAAATCAATTTCAATGGGAACTTGCCTGAGTATGAAACGTTTCGTTTCACTGCCTCTCTTCACACTCCAAAATTTGTCTGGATGGGTAATTAAAGGACCTATTTTCTTCTGCTGTTTGGAGAGCGAGAGGCTGCCTGCAGAGAAAGGTGCTCAGGGAAAAGACAAGGAGAAAAGCCCACTGACCCACAAAACGCGGGATGCCTGCATTTCCACAGCAGCTCCCTAACTGGGGGAGAGGGGCCCTGATAAAGGACACCGCCTGTTAAAAGAATGGCTGCCCCATGTGGCAGCAAATGGGGATGGATTGACCTGTACCTGCCAAGAGAATTGCGCTGTTCAATCAATACTCTTCCTCTGTAACAAAACACAGTGTATCACATAAACCAACCATCGCTCCCTGAGTAAGCACTTGGAAACTGGATCCTGGGGAGACGCTCATCTGAAAGTCAGTCTGGCTGCACTGTCTGCAGAAGGGAGATCTGGCCACTGCCATCTTCACCCGCATCTCCATCTCCCCCTCCACCTCCATCACTATCTCAATCTCCATCTCCACCTGTATCTCCACCTCCACCTCCACCTCCACCTCCACCTCCATCACTATCTCAATCTCCATCTCCACCTCT
>NC_060267.1:94620743-94649886 GCF_021613505.1 Equus quagga
CTATCTCCATCTCCCCCTCCACCTCCATCTCCATCTCCACCTCCATCTCAGCTCAGCTCAGCTCGGCTCGGGCCTGGGCAGAATCGTGTGGGGATTTCGTGCAAACCCCACTCCCATTTCCAGGAATAAAATCAGTCCTGTCCAGAAACCTCTCCTCACGTCGTGTCCATGACAGACTGACTGGGAAAAAATCCTTGTGAGGCACCGTTGCCCGGCCTGACTACAAGCCCCACACTGCCCCACCATTGCTGCTAGCACCCCCACCTCTACTTCTGGTTCATGTGCAAAGCCGAGAAAACCGCAGACTCTCTGTGACCAGAAAGCAGGAAGCCGTCCCCGGGTGCACAGCAACCGTGCTGTAGGTGACACGGGCGTGATCTGCCATGTGGGTGTCCCCAGACCCCATGGAGCCAATCCTTGGTAGAGGAAGGTGGCCCTTCCACTCACGCCAAGACAGGAGGGCCGGAGATCAGGTTCCTGGTGTGGAGGTGGGCCCTTATCTGTGGACTCAGTGAATAATGTGGGGTTTTGAAGTAAAGAGCAAGACGTGCAAACCAGTGTGGCAGGAAGGCCACTCGTATGGCAGACATGGTGGCAGGATGGACTTAATGTGGGAGAGACCGGGGCCGGGAAAGTCCTGAAGTTCACTGCAGGGGTTTAGGTGACCGTGACGGGACCACTGCCCAGGTCAGGACTGGGCGGGATGAGAGATGAGATGTGCCCATGCTCCTGGTCCTCAGCAAACTACCGCCTGCAGGGTTAAAGGACGCCCATGCGACCATCACGGGTCTTGCCTACTGATGTGTGTTTGTCTGTTCAGAAGCCTTTGCCAGCACCTGCTCCAGATCCCAGGCACTGGGCGCATGCTGAGCAAGTCAGGGATGGCCCGCCCGCCACAGCTCGCTGATGCTTTCACTTCCAGCGGATGCAAAAAGATCTGGGCCACTCTCGTTCCAAATCAAAGCAGTGTTCTAGAGAGGGGAAAAAATCATCTAGATATTTTCAACTAAATGACCCGCCACAGAGGCCCCTGCCCTGCCTTCCCACTGATACTTGGCCTGCCCTCTCTGTGCCCTCTCACCTCACGTCCCAAACTTGAGAGGGGCCTAGCCTTGTGACAGCTCTTCCCCCTGCTCCCCCATAACCCTGGGCCAGTTGTACTGAGTCCTGCATGCTTGGGGTCACCAGACCACCCAGGGGGCCAGACACTCAGGAGGATGAAGGAGAAAGGAGGGTGGTGAGCCAGGCAGTGGTGGAGAGAAAATGAATCTCGAGGCACGTGTGGGGATCTTTCCTCAGTTGCAAGATTATCAGACCTTGAACTCCAGAATGCATGCTTTGTCCTTCTCAGATACAGTTGGCGGGTACCAGACTAAATGAGTTCATACCTCTAAAGCCCTGTAAAAGGGCCTGGCACACAGTAATTACCATGTGAGCATTGCTTTATATAATGACAATGGTTATGAGATTAGTTGAAGAACAGCAACCTTGAATAGTCCCTAGCACAATGCTGCAAATCAAATAAGAGTTTAGAAAAATAACTGTTTTGGACAATCCGATCTGAGCGCTCTAAAGCAGAAGACAGAATAGTCACTTATCCATTATTATTATTAACACTCGCTCGTTCATCAGATGCTCCCTGTGGCAGACTGTATTTTCCAGATCCGGCCGGTCCATGGTCTGCTCTCCCCCACTCTCCTCCTCCACCGTGCTGGCTCCCCTCCTTTCATCTCACGGCCCGGCCTGTGGTTCCTCTCCTTGGACACAGACAGACTTTCTGCTGCCCCAACCTCCAGGGGACGGAGGAAGCGATGCCAGTCACAAGATGCCCTGCCTTTCCTTCTACTTGTCCTCGTGGATGGCCTTCCTTGGCACCCAGCTGCCATATTTGGAGGAAGCCAGGCAGCCACATGGACAGGCCAGGTGTAGGTACCCCGGCCGACAGCCCCCCCAGCTGTGGTCCCAGCTGACAGCCAGCATCAATGGCTGGCACGTGACTGACGAGACTTCAGGTAAGTCCAGCCCCCAGCACACGGGTCTTCTCCAGCCTTCACGCCATCCCAGCTGATGCTGTCGGGAGCAGAAGCCTTGCTCAAAAGGTCGATTTGTGAGCAAAGTAAATAATTGTTGTTGTTTAAGCACAAAGTTGAGGTGTCTTGTTAAGCATGATAGGTCCAGGGCAGAGCACGGTTCCCGGAAGTGGGGAAACTGCCATAGCCCAAACCTAAAACATACGACGTTGGCTTTGAGGCCAGGTGGCTGGAGGAAGCTGGAGAAGCAACGAGAGACGTTTGGTCAAGACCAAAGGTCCGTGAGAGTGCTAGTGGACAGTAAACGGACCTGCGGAGGCTGACGACAAGGGTTTAAAGGAAAGTGTGTGAATGCCGCTGGAGGCCTCGAGGCCTTGCTGTGCTGGAGCAGAAAGGCTGGTGCCACTGCCGCCTGTGGTTTCGTGGAGAATCAGAAATAAACTTGATGAACTCAGTGAACTGCCTGAGGAGTTTTCAGACAGAATATTCAAAGTACCACCTAGCGACTTCTGGAGCCAACAAGAAAACACTGGAGGAGAGAAAAGTGTAAGGTCGACCTGTAGACATAAAGGGACCAGGACTGGCTGCGTTTGGGACAAGCACAGCCTCCCCCACCTCCAGGTGGTAAGCGATTCTAAAAGAAAGAAATGGCGTCAGGGTTCCATTTCCAGTGCAGATGAACTAATAAACCGATCCTCTCGTAAAAACCAACTGTAAATGCTGGACAAAATACAGACAATTAGCTGAAGGCTCTGGGGAGTGGGCTGAAGCAGGCAGCTGTGGGACAGGATGCAGGACGTGGAGGCCGAGTGCGTGGGCTGAGTCTCACGTGTCCGCAGCTGTGTCCACAGGGCTGCCGTGGTCACGGGGCCGTGCCGGGCAGCGGGAACGCTAACGGGAGAACCTGCCATCCTTCTGGCTGAGGGAGCGTGGGAAGGAGCCCCGGGTAAGCAGGGATGCTGGAGAGTGGGGCGGGGCTGGCACCCAGAAAACGAGAGAGCCAAGGAGGGGCCCACATTCCATGTAAAAGCTCTGCCTGGAACTCTGAGGGACCCTGAAGTGCGTGGGTAGGGCAGATGGAAAGCAGGCTGAGCTGAGACTCGGGCTCCTGACGTCCACAGGGCGACAGAGTTTACCATTTGGGTCCAGCCAAGCAAACTCCTGTTAGGAATACCGACCCTTTGGAGCAATATGACAGAGTCCAGGGTCTCACAACAAAGTAATAATAGTTTCCAAAAGCATTCCACAGTTGGAGAGTAAGGAGAATGTGACTCATTTACAAGGAAAAAGACCCTGAGATGCACCAAATGCTGGAATTACTAGGTAAAGACAGCCTTTTTTTTTTTTTTTTGGTAAGGAAGACCAACCCTAAGCAAACATCTGTTGCCAATTTTCCTCTTTTTGCTTGAGGAAGATTGTCCCTGAGCTAACATCTGAGGACAGCCATTTTTGACTATGCTCAATAAGGGAAAAGAAAATACCCTCACTATGAATGGAGAGATAAAAAATCACATAGAGAAATAAAAAATAGAAGAGGTATCCAAATGGGAATTTTAGAACTGAAAAATAAAACATCATGAATAAAAAGTAAAAATTCACCTGATGGGCTTAATCGGTAGATTGGAGATGACAGAAGAAAGAATCAGTGAGCTTGAGTATAGAATGAGAGAAATCATACAATGTAAAGAGAAGAGAGGAAGAAACACAATGAGACTCACAGCGTCTGAGACAGCGTCCTTAAAGTCCTGAGAGAAAGCACCCGCCCAACCCAGAATTCCACATCCAGTTAAAGTAGCTGCAACAGTGAAGAATCAGGGCATTTTCAGTTAAAGGAAAACAAAGAGAATCCTGCCTAGGGTCTACACAGCAAGGAGCGCTAAAGCGGGTTCCCTTTAGGGGAGTAACGATGCCAGGTGGGAGGGGCATCTTCAGGGATGAAGGAAGAGCCGCAGAAGTGGCGGGCAGACAGGTAAGCAGAAAGCGACTCTTTTCCCCTTAATTTCTTGAGAACACTTATGACTGGTTAAAGCGAAAAGTGGACGTCGTCTTTGGGATTTATAATGTGCATGAAGTAACACATTTGACAACAACGGCATAAAGGAGGAGGATGTGAATGGACCTGTAGTTTGTAAACTGGTGCAACATTAACCCCAGCAGACTGTGAAAAATTAGGGAACGTATATGGTAATCCCTGAGTGACCACTGACGTGACAACACAAAGACGCGTAACTCAAAAGTCAAGAGGCAAATTATAATGGAATTATTTTTTAAAAATAGTCAAGTAATCCAAAAGAAAGTAGAAAAGGAACAACAGTAACAAACAAAAACCAGAAAACAAATCTAAACAGTACATCTAAACATTAATCAAGGAAGGGCTCCAGTTAAAAGGCAGAGTTTGTCAGAATGGATTAAAAAAAAATGAGACTCCACTCTCTACTGTCTACAAGAGAAACACTTTAAATATAAAGAAAAGAACAAGTTGAAAGTCAATGGATGAAAATATGTACGATGCAAAGAGAAAGGAAGAGAAGTTGAGGTGGCTTTGTTAATATGAGATGAAATAGACTCCGAGATAAAGCCTGTTGCCAAAGATAAAGGCGGACATTTCATAAAGGTCAAAGGGTCAATTCGTCAGGAAGACAAAACGATCGTAAATGGTGTGCACCTAATAACAGAGCCTCAAAATCCACGAAGCAAACCTTGACAGAACTGAAGGAAGAAAAACAGCTCCACAATAGCGGTAAAATATTTTAACACTCCTCTGATAATAAAATGATAGAGGAGCTGCAGGAAAAAAGTCAATAAAAACGTACAGGAGGGGCCGGCCCCGAGGGCAAGCGGTTAAGTTCGTGCACTCTGCTTTGGTGGCCCAGGGTTTCACTGGTTTGGATCCTGGGTGCGGACATGGCACTGCTCATCAGGCCGTGCTGAGGCAGCATTCCACGTGCCACAACTAGAAGGACCTACATTTGAATATGCAACTACTTACTGGGGGGCTTTGGGGAGAAGAAGAAAAAAAATAAAAGAAGAAGATTGGCAACAGATTTTAGCACAGGTGCAAGTCTTTAAAAAAAAAACATAGAGGAGCTGAACGACACCATCCATCACCTTGACATAATTGATACGTTTCAGACACTACAGCCCACAACTGAAAATGCACATTCTTCCTAAGTGCACGTGGTCTGCTCACCAAGACAGACCATATTCTGAGCCATAGAACAAGTAAACGAAATTTGAAAGAATTGATGTCAGACAGAGCATGTTCCCTGACCACAATGGAATTAAATTAGAAACCAATAATAGTAAGATGTATAGGAAACTCCCAAACATATGGATGCCAAATAACCCATGCTCAAGGAAGAGCTCACAAGAAAAATTAGAAAATATTTCAAATTGAACAGTAATTAAAATACAACATATGACAATTTATGGGATGCAATTAAAGTAGTGCTGGGGGGGAATTTATAGCTGTAGATTTCTTATGTCAGAAATAATTAACTTAATGCCAATAAATTCAACATTAAAAAACATAATAAGAGAATATCATGAAAAAATGTAGGCCAACGAATTTGACAACTTTGTTTAAAAGGTCAAATTCCTTGAAAAATACTACTCACCAAAATTTACACTAGATGAAAGAGATAATCTGAATATCTTTATAGCTATTTTTTAAAATGAGTTTTTTAGTAACAGCAAACCAACCTTCCCATTAGGAAAATTCCAGGCCCAGACGGTTTCGCTGGTGAATTCTATCGAAACAGTCAAAGAAGGAGTAATGTCAAATTTGCACAAACCCTTCCAGATAACAGAAGTGGAGGGAAAGCTTCCCAACTTGTTTGATGTGACCAGCATCGTCCTAAGGCCCAAACAGACAAAGACATTACAAGAATAAAACAACTGCAACGACACACCAATATTCCCCACGATCAGAGACATGAAAGTCCTTAACAGAATGTTAGCAACTCAGGAAATCTAGCAACGTAGGAAAAGCTTGATACATTCTGAGCAAGAAGGGTTTATCTCAGAATGCAAGGACGGTTTAACATCTGAAAATCGATCAACGTAACGTATCCTATTAACAGAATAAAGGAGGAAAACCATAGGATCATTGCAATTGATACGGAAAAAACATTTGACAAAATTAAATATCTAATTATAATAAAACTCTCAGTGAACTAAGCACAGAGAACCCTAATGGGGAGCTATGTGAAAGCTACAGCTAGCGTCATAGGTGGGGGTGCATGCTCTCCCCCAAAGATTGGGAACATGGCAAGGATTCCCACTCCTGCCACTCCTATTCGATGTTTACTGGAAGTTACCAGAACCTCCAGTAAAAGGACGACAGAGAAATAAAAGCATACAGACCTGAAAAGAAGTAAACCAGCCTCCACTTGTGGGTGAAATAATTGCTTGTGCTGCAACCACGGGAAAAATGACCAGAGACCTCCTCTGCAGCCTCAGATGGTGCCGGCCCCTCCTGCATGTCTCAGTTCCTCCCTGGAAACTCTGAACCATCGCTTATGGAACAGAAACTCCGGGGAGGCCTCTGATGAACCCTTCCTTCCTCTGGGGCCCTGAAAGTGCCCCCTTTCCAGTCTCAGTTCCTCCCACTTCATGCAGCAGCCAGAACTTCTTTTCTTTAACTATTTATTTATTATTTTTGGTGAGGAAGATCGGCCCTGAGCTGACATCTGTTGCCAATCTTCTTCTTATTTTTTCCCCCCCAAAGCTCCAGTGCATAGCTGTCTATCCTAGTTGTGGGTCCTTCTGGTTCCTCTATGTGGGACGCCACAAGAGCATGGTCTGAAGAGCGGTGGGTAGGTCTGTGCCCAGGATCTGAACCAGTGAACCCCAGGCCGCGGAAGCAGAACACAAAAGCCCAACCACTTGGCCACGGGGCCGGCCCCACAGCCCAAATTTCTTAAGTGAAGCTTTCTCACCAAAGCAAGGACTTTTAGAAAAGGGCGTGGAGGTCGAGCGGTTACCTACTCCATGTCCACGCGTTGGAACGGCCAAGGCTGTCAGTGATGTCTCCTAGACAGCAGGTTTGGCACAGACTATCTCCAATTCTTCTTGTTGTTGTTGCTGACAAAATGCTAGCTTGAGAGATCATGGAAATGGACATGTCTTGTCTCCTTTGCCTTTCTTTCTAAACGAGCCCCCTTCACCAGTGCATTAATAGCCTTTGATTTTATGTCTCTGTCCTCAGATTGCACCAGCAGAGGAAGCCTCAGACGTCTGAGAGAGTACATCTCTGCAGATATACGTTCAGGGTCCGAGTGGGGCCCCTCTTGGGGGCGGGTGGGGGGCAGCTGTAGGCAGGGCAGCCGGGCAGGGGAGAGCCCAGCTCCGGATCCTGGGGGTCCAGTTTTCAGGCAGTCCCTGCCACATCCAGGCCCTGGGACCCTGAGCCAACGACTTCCCTCGTCTCTGCCTCAGTTTCCCCATATGTAAAATGAGCCAACAGCAGGAGAGAAATAGGGCTGTGAAGAGCATGGCCCAGGGCTGGCCCAGGGTAACTGGTTAGGAAGTGGTAGCTCTCCGACCATCTCTGTGTCCCCTGATGGCTGTTGGCTACAAGGTTGGAATTCGGAAGCAGGTCTCCAGCTCCGGGAGAAGGGTACAAGATCAAAGCAGAGCCTAATCCCAGCAAGGCCGTGTCGTGGGTGAGTGGGGCCCTGGACCCGCAAAACTGCAGCTCTGCCGCCACCCGGGGCAGGGCGCCTAGCATTTCGGGCCTCGGTGTCTGCCCTGTGCAAAGGTGGAGGGAGCGTGGCTTAAACACAGAGGCAGTGAGCATACTCTGCAGGGCGAGTACCCAGCACTGTGATGCACGGAAGGTTTAATAACTGGGCCATCCTTTCCCTCTCCCTCCACCTGGAAGAAACCTGAGCACCTGGCAGGCTGCCCCTGTCTGGGAACCCCGCCCCAGAAACCAGCCAGGCCCCGGGCCGAGGATCTGGTCTAGCTCTGGGGCAAGAGGCGGGGGGCGTTGAGCTGGGACCCAGCCCCACAGCGGCAACGGATGGCATGCCCTGGCCTCAAGGTTGGGCAGGTACGGGGCCTTCCACCCAGGTTCTCACTGGTTCTGGAAGGCAGGAGGGCTAGCCCATTACCTGGAGCCCTCCACCCTGCTTGCTGAGTGCCCTCAGGCTGCAGGGCGCCACGTCAGCCCAGGACCCCACCAAGGATGTCCTAGGGACCGCAGGCTAAGTTGCTCCCAGGGCTGCCGCACGACCCTGGACTGGGGGCTGGGCTCTGTGGAGGACCCCTCCTCTGCCCTCAGCTTCCGCTTCTCCCCAAGGAGGGGTGAACGACTCATGCTCTGCCAGTCTCTGCATCGTGGTCTGTATGACTTCCCTGCTGGGGAGGCCCATCGGGTCCCCGGGGGCTGCCTCTTCCAGCCGTCCCCCTCCACCTGTGGTCATGCCCTTGGACGGCAGATGGCCCCACCAGCATCCTACTTGGCTTCTCCTCTCGGCATCTCCTGCCAGGCTTCTCACACCTACGACACCCGACACGGAGTTCCTGACTCATTTCTTTCTGCGTGTCCTCCATGCAGTGGAAGCCCATGACCCACCCGGAGCCCCAAACCAACACTTCTAGACGATCCTGGTCCCCGACCCCAACCCTGGCCACGGGCACATCCTGTCTCCATCTCTCAGAACAAGGTCCTCCACCAGTTACACGTCTCCCTTGGCACCACCACCACGCTCAGCCAAGGCCGCTCATCTGTCATGTGACTCCTTTCCGCGGCCCCAGGACAAGAGCCCGCCATGGTCTCCCTCTGGCTCCCCTGCTCCATTCTCCACAGAGACCGGAGGTCTCAAGATGCAAATCAGCCTTGCCACTTCCCTTCCTAAAACCCTGCTGGCTGCCTCTTAACGAGAGCCAAGTCTAAGGGCCTTTCCACAGCTGCCAAGCCATCTCCATTCCCCACACCTCTGCCCGCACCAGCCACGCGGGCCTTCTCTCTCTTTCCCCAAAGTCACCAGGTCTCACCCTCTCCCAACCTCTTTAGGATGCTCCCCTCCCCTTCCTGGGTTCCTTCTGAGGCTCCTCCAAGGGCCCGGCCACCTCTCCATGTGACTCTCGGCCCAGCATCCTATTTATTAACTTCACAGCACTCGCCACAATCAATATTTACCAAGTTCTTTCATTTGCTTGCTTGTTTATTTTCTGTCTCTGCTGTAGGCTGAAAAATGGCTCCCCAAAAGCTGTCCACATCCTGCTCCCTGGCCCCTGTGAGCGTTACCTTCCATGGAAAAACGGTCTTTGCAAGTGTGATCAAGTTAAGAATCTTGATGGGGACAGATCACTCTGGATCATCTAGGGTGGCCCTAAATGCCATCACAAATGTCCTTACAAGAGGGAGCCCGAGGAAATTTGACACACACAGAGGAGAGGATGATATGAAGATGGGCAGAGAGTTTGAAGATGCTGGCCTTGAAGACTGGAGGGATGTGGCCACAAGCCAAGGCTGCCTGGAGCCTCCAGGGGTGGGAAGAGGCAGGAAAGCTCTTCCCCCAGAGCTTCTGGGGGAGCTCAGCCCTGACGGCACCTTGGTCTCAGACTTGTGGCCTCCAAAACCGGGAGAGGGTAAGAGTCTATTGTTTTAAGCCCTGAGTCTGTGGTCATTGGTTATGGTGGCCACAGGACACTAATACAGTCCCAAAAAGGACATAATTTGCTTTGCCTTCAGTGTGCTCTAGTGGGGGAGAGAGAGAAAAAATAAATACATATTATGCCAGATGGGAAAAAGAACCAAGAAAAAAAGCAAGTCAAGGGCTGGAGAAAGCTGGGCCAGACGAAGATGCCCTGCACATCAGGAGCTCAGGGAAAGGCTTCCTTGAAAGGTGACAATAAGCTGAGGCCTGAGTGACGCCAGTGTGGGAGCCACGCGGGTGTCAGGACAAGAGAGTTCCCGAGGAGGGAACAGCAAGTGCAAATGCCTTGAGGCAGGTGTGCCCTCGGTGTGTCCCAGGAAGGCAAGGAAGACGGTGCAGCCAGAGAGGACTGAGCTGGGGGAGAGGGAGGGGCAAGATTAGGAAGGTGATGGGGCCTCATGACAGAGGACATCACAGGACAAGGTAAGCAATGACCTTTGCAGGGTTAGGAGCTCAATGAGGCCCGCATCGGGCGGCACTGGCTGCATCCGGGGGCTGGGGTAGAGCATGTGGAGCCGTGTCTGGCCCGTGGTGGCTCTTCTGAGAGCCCGATTTCCTCGGTGCTATGAGAATCGCGCTACCGGCTGTGGACAGAGTGTGGGGAGGGCAGCATGCGTGTGGGAGTGGCCAGGAGAATGGGAGCTGGGGGCTGAGGAAGGACTCCTGGGAGCCCCGGGTGCCCTCGGGAGGGAGGTCACGAGTTCCAGTGGGACCGAACTGCACGGCGGTGACCATACAGCCCAGCTGGCCACGCAGGAGTGGGGGGGGGGGGGGGGGAAGGCCAGCTGCTTGCGGCTGAGAGTGGCTCCCAGGATGGTTCCTGGAATCCCAGCTGGACAAGGAGGAGGGGTGGCCGCAGGGGAGGTGACTGGAGCCAGCGGAGCAAAGGTCCCAGTGCTGCTGGCTTCTTGAGTAAGACCTGCAAAGGACGGCGTGAGCGTCATATCCCCTAAGGCCCTGGGGCTTCTGAGAGAAGATGGGCCTGCCCTTAGCACAGGCTGGACGCACAGTAGGGCTGGGAATGGTCCAGGCAGTGAGCTCTCTGCTGCCATGACCGCCAGCTATGCAATGACAGTGACCACGTCCAGGAGGCAGGCCAGCAGCTGTGCAGGACCAGCTGCCCTTTCCTTCCTGGTGACTTCTTAAGGTTAGAAGCCAGTGGCAGGCAGGCACAAGTTCCCAGAGCTGATGAGGGGAGGCAGTCTTGAGTCCTGGGTGTGAGCCCGTCACCATCGGCGCCTGAAGCCCCCAGGAAGCCCTCTGCTGGCCCCACCTGTCACATAGTGGGTTCTCAGTCAACACCTGTCATTCACCAGAGTCAGTTTAACAAGGACTATGAGGGGGCCGGTGGGGGGCAGGGAGGCTGAGAAGGAAGTGGAGGCCCAGGGCTGGGGAGGCTGTGCAGGGTGCTCCGCTCAGCACAGGGAGGAGGGTGAAGCCAGGCAGCCCGCCGGCTCTGAGCACAGGCGGCCGGACAACTCGCGTGGGTTCGGGCCGCATTTGCTGGGAAATTTGCAGAGAGGAGAGGGGAGAGTTAGTGCCGTTGCCTTGGCAACCATGCTGTCACATCGTAATGAGGCTGGCGGTGGAAGGAGGCTTGTCTTGAAGGAGTTCGAAGCATATCGATTTGGTGGCACCCAGAGGAGCTTCGGCAGGAACTCGGCTCCTTTTGGGGCACTCGCTGGCCCGAGTTCCATCAGCAGGGCAGCAGGGGGTGGGGGGCGGGAGTACCCTGGGACCTGCTGTACAAGCTGAAGAACAAAGTGGCATCTGAGGGCTTTGTACCCACTGGGTCACGTCCCAGCACAGCTCGGGGGCTCAGGGCTGGCGTGGAGGGACAGGAGGCAGAGGTCACCAGTCTGGGGCTCTTCATGACTTCCCACATGAAAGCCGGTGGGGTAAGAAGAAAGACAAGAATCTAAATTGGCCAGCAGAGAGGTGTGGCAGTGCCGCTGGCTGTGGCCGTAGAACCCAGAATTCAGCCAACTTGAAAGCGGGGAATGGAAGCGAAGAACTCAGGAGGCGCTGGCCCAGGAGTGGGCATCGGATCCACGTAAATCCAGAACCAGCACCAACCCATGAGAGATATTGGTTGCAGGAGTGCATGTAAATATCATAAACCCCGTCAATGTAAAAATAATATAAACACCAAAAATTCGGGGAAGGCAAAGGGGAGGCCAGAGGAAGAGGAGGCGAAAATCTCCCATCTTTCATATCGGACGTGATTAACATGGTGAGAATGGAAATATGTCTGACCCCAATGGTTAGCGGTCGACACAAACTTTTCTCTCTCTCTGTTGGAAGCTTCTCCTAGGAGATAACATTCTGTGTGGTGAAGATAAAGGGGCTTTTACTAGCAATTTCTCCAGTTTTGCTTTGCTTTCCCATCCCTCTCTTAAGTTTGAGGACAGTCTAGGATCCTAAGTGGCAAAGCCTGTGAGGGATGACCTCATTCCCTCCGGCAGAGTTTGATCATCTTCACCACGAGCCTGCCTGTCCTCTTTGTTTCCATTGCTGTGCCATGCATGCCAGGCTCCATTCTCGGCATTTCTCATGTTGGGGTTATTCGCTCCATCAGCTGGCAGGTCTGGCTGGGCCCGTCAACTCCCCTCCAAGAAGGTGGGGGCACAGAGGGTGACGTGCCCACAGTCACGGGGTCGGAAGTTGGTTTGTGGAAGACACAGCCCTATATTCTTCGTTATCCTTCCTCTGCACACACGCACACAAAAATATCTGCATGGTGACCCCCAGTGACCACACGGGTTATTCTGGGTGGGGGGCTCTTGTTGCTGCTGTTACATTCTTCTTTGGATTTTATTTTTTTTAAGCAATACAATAATGTCTGTATAATTTTTAAAAACAGCTTTATTAAGATACAATTCACATACCACACAATTCATCCTCTTGAAGTATACGACTCAATGACTTTTGGTATATTACTTTATTATTTTTTAAATTGTGGTAAAAATCACATATATACAGCAAAATACATATAAATTCATATGCTAAAATTTTAGCCATTTTAAGTGTACAACTTAGTGGCATTAATTGCATTCGCCATATTGTGCAACCATCACCACTAGTTCCAAAACTTTTTATCACTCCAAACAGAAATTCTGTCCCCATCAAGGAACACTGGCCATCTTCTCTCCCCGCAGCCCTTGGTAACTTCTTGGTACTTTCAGTCGCTGTCAATTTGTCTCTTCTTGGTCCCTCCTGTTAACTGGAATCGTACAGTCTTTGTCCTGTTGTGACCGGCTTCTTTCACTTAGCACCATGTCTTCAAGGCTCATCCACGCTGTAGCAGGTGTCAGAATTCCCTTCCTTTTTAAGGCTGAATAACGTGTATGGACATACCACATTCTACTTATCCATCATCTGTCGATGGACACTTGGGTTGTTTCCGCCTTTTGGCTGCTGTGGATAACGCGGCTAGGAACACGGGTGTACAGATATCTGTCTGAGGCTGCTTTCAATGCCTTGGGTATACACCCAGAAGTGCAATTGCTGGGTCAGACAGTTGTATGACTTTTTTAAAATAAAAGCAATTCTTGCTAAAATTCGATCTTAGATCTCCGTCCCCCTGAGGAAATCATCACAGCCTTGCTCCCCAGTCTATGGAAACAAAACCCCAAACACCGGGCTCGTGTCCCAGCTCCAGCGTGTGTCGAGTCCCTCCCTGAGCCTCTGTCCTCTTCTGGACACCGTGGACGGCAGCAGGGACCCCAGGGAACCGTGAGGGCTGAAGGAGAAACTCAGGTGGAGGGCCCGATGGCCTGAAGGCGCTCAACGACTCTCAGTGCCTTCCTCCTCGTTCTCTCAAGTTTCTAAATGTGCCCACCCCTTCCTGTATCTGATCTTCTCAACAGCCTCTGAGATGCAGCGCTGGGATCCTTCACTCCCATTCTATGGGAGTGCAAACTGAGGCTCAGAGAGCCGCCACCCGGAAGAGCCTGGACAACAGCCAGTCCCTCCAGCTCCCAGTGCGGTGCTCTCGCCACCACTTGCTGTCTCGATGGCGATCACCAGGAGGCCAAAGGGCCAAAGGGCCAAGGGGCTCACAAACACCTTTCCAGCATTCACACTGAGGACACTCCACTTGATAAAAACAGACGGGGGTGGCAGAGAGAAAAGGAACTCCCACAGCTCCACCTTCATTTTCTCCAGCACCACCTCGTCTCAGCATCTCGGGATCCTCCCCACCTGAGGGCTCACCACCAGGACCTCTCTCTGCTTACATGCCTCCAGGGGAGGGAAGCTCACTCCTCACCAAAAAGCCCAGCCCCTCTTTCCTTCCCAGTAACATGTCCCCTGGTTGTAGCTCTGCCCTCTGGTGCTCAGAGAACAGAGTTCCTCCATGGCAGAGCCCCTCAGGGGAGGCCATGGCCGCTCTACCCGCCGTCTTCTCTTCTCAAGGTACACATGCCCAGCTCCTTCACCCAACGCCCAGAGAGCACCTCCTCAATGCTGGGTGGCACGGTGATGGGGCAGGAGCTGGCATCTGGCCCTTGCTCTGGAACTCTCTGGGTGAGCCCCTCTGAGTTACGCCCCCCAGGGCTCCAGTTTCCCCATCCGTGATATAAGAAGTTCTCACCACACCCCCTTTGCAGCCCTGCATTCTGTGATTATTGGGTCTGGAGCCTCTTTCCACCAGATATTTTCCTTATAGATTTTATTTTCCAAAGACTAAATAGTAAACAATAAGAGAGATGCTTCTAAATACCTATTGCGACTTTGGCTTCTCAGAAAACAAAGGTGCTTAGGGACTTCTCCCCTGCAAAATGGGGAATTTAAATGCAAAGTGCAGTCCCCAGGACAGACTCCCTGTGGTCTGAGACCTGGCTCTCCGGCTTGGCGTACATGTGAAAGGAGAGCAAGGGTGACACGGAGACAGGGAGAGAGAAGGGCATCTCCATACCTCCTGGGGTTGATCTCCAGGCCTGGGAGTACGAGGACAGGCAGGGCTCAGCGGGTTCTGGAAGCCCACAGTGCTGGCTTGTGAGCTCCTCTCCTAGGTTCTGGGGTCGAGGAAGGCACCTTGAGTGGGCAAAGCTGTGTCTTCTGTATCCATGTGAACGCAAGCACACAGTGCAGACCCACAGGGACACTTACAGGCCTGCAGATACCCACCCCGCATGTATGCATGCAGACCATGAACACAAGGACAGACCCACAGCCACACGCTCTGCACCGGGATAGGAGCTGTAGCCCGCAATGTCTGTTCCCTCTCCATCCCATGCTGACCATCCCAGGAAGACAAGAAAAGGGCCAGTCAGCGGGCCAGCTGCCCTACTGTCTAGCTCTGTGCCCATCCTCGCCACCCTGCCCCTGGAAGCATCCTTCCTGGTCTGAGCTTCATCGAAGGGTGACCTCTAAGGACACATGCAGCTTTTGCCTTCGGTGCTTCCTGGAGACTCCAAGCCTTTGGATCCTAGGCCCGCGCCCCAGATCCTCCCCCAGCTGTCATTCCCACACTCCACTCTTCGGTCCGCTCTAGGGGCCCATGTCCCCAGCGCTGGCCGCCCCTGCACCGCCATCCCGGGTCCCAGGGGTCCGCAGTCCCGTAGCAGCTGAGGCCAGTCAGGAAAGAGCTTTCTCTCCGAGTTAAATTTCCCCCGCCTTTTTGATGTCACATCCTGTCCCAGCCTGCTTCCCCGCCGGCCGCCGCCGCCCTCCCCCTCCCGCGCGTGAGCGTGGCGCCCGGGTCCCTCTGCGCCACCCCGCCCCCGCCCCTTCCCTTCCCTTCCCAGCAAACTTTTGGCACCCACCGCCTCGAGCCGCGCATCTGCGCTCCGCGGGGCGCGGGAGCCGTCAGGAGGAGGGGCGGAGGAGGGGCAGCCCGCCGGCCCCGCCCGGCCCAGCCCTGCCCGGACCGCGCGGAACCGCGGTACGCGATCACTATGCAGAGCGGAGGCTCCGCGCAGCAGACCCCGCGCGCCGCCTGCTCCGGGTGCTGAAGGCGCGGGGACACGGCCAGGCGCCGCGGAACCAGCAGAGCCGGGAGCGCGAGCGCGTCCGCGTCCACGCAGCCGCCGGCCGGCGAGACCCAGGGCTCCCTGCATGCCAGGACGTTGGAGGTGGCAGCGAGACATGCAACCGGCCCGGAAGCTCCTCAGCCTCCTCTTCCTCATCCTGATGGGCACTGAACTCACTCAAGTACGTGCACCCAACGCCATTTTCCTCCCTGCGTGCAAGGCGCCCGCCCGGCCCCCAGGGAGCCCGGCAAAGTCGGGGAGCGGTTCCGCGCAGCCCCGCTCCCCCTGCCTGGGCGCCCGAGCCCCGGGGTTAGGGAGGGAGCCAGGGCCGTACCTGGGTTGGAGGGAGGGGTGCAGGCTGACCCGAGACTGGGGCTGGCCTCCCAGAACCCCCCAGCCCTGACTCAGCGGGGCTGCACAGCTGCCCCTCTCTCCTAGGACTCCCCAGCCTCCCACTCCCGCTGAGAAGTTCAAAGGGTAGCACGAGGGGGTCATTTGGCTGCTGTTGTCATCTGGGGGGAAGACAAACGGAGCAGGGTGTCTAAGCCCCTGGCATTCTCAGAGGTGGATCTGACCTAACTCCCACCACCCACACCCTGCACCCCTCTTCTGGAGCATCCTGCATCCCCGCCTATGGGTATAAGGCTGCCCTTGGGGCTCCCCAACCAGGCAGTGGGAATTGTGCCGTGGAGACCAGACAGGGAAGGGCAGGCGATCGTTGTGTGTGGGGCTGGGGTGTATTGTGGGCTCAATGTGGAGGGCTGAGGGGGTTGTGGCCACATGCGCGGCGTGAAGTGTGAGTGGCAAGCCACCGTGTGCGTGTGCGCGGACCACTGGGCATTTTAAGCAGGCTTGCCATCCCCTGAACAATGTATCAATAGAGAGCCTGTCTCAGGCTGGTATTCTCCATTTTAAAAATTCATTTCGGAGCTGGCAGGGCTGGGGGAAGGAGAAGGCTGTCTGGGAGCGCCCGGCTGGGGGTGTTGCTTTGGCACCAGGGTGCTTGGAAGCGTCTGCCAGCTTCAGGAGCCAGGCTGCACGGGAGTGACATTAAAATGCCCTTTGGATGGTGCCACTGTGCCACGCTCTGAGCTGAGAGACGCTGGTCCTTTGGAGCCGCTTGTCCAGGAGGTGGATGGGCTGCCAGCTCTTGGCCCCAAGCCCCAGCTGCCCCAACCCTCCTTCTCTCCCTCCCTGCCTCCCTGCCTCTCAGAATAAAGGAGGAAACAAAAGAGAGAAGAGAGAGAGAGAGGTGGATCACAGGAGAGAAGGCTCTGGAACAAGCTTCCCTTGTTTTGCCTTGAAGCCTTTGCTGGCTCTCTGGCTCTGCCCAGGAAGTGCAGCCCCACCCCCAGCCTCTGGAGGGTTTTGTTGTCACCTACCCTTAGAGACCGCTGCCCTGGTGCCACCCGACAGTCAGCCAGTTCCCCTGGAGAGGCTCTGCCTCATCCCCGGGAGAGAAGTTTTCCTGGCAGTGGGGAAGGCCCTGGTGAGTGGTGGGCTCGTGCACTGTGGGGGGACAGTTGCTTGCATGCACGTGCACACTCACACATGCTCACACCCACAGCCATGAGCACACATGAGCAGAAGGGAGCCAGGCAGGTTCTGATTAGCATGTGCCTTACTTTGACGTCTCGGGAAAGAGATGGCTGGTCCCAAGGGCCCTCCAAGCCTTAATGGCCTTCTTATTCCAGGCACTCTGAACTTCCATTCCCAGACCACAAGATGCTTTTCCGCCCTAGGCGTTCCTCTGTGCACCTTTTTAAAGACCCCCTGTGCTTGGAAGAAACTTTTGGTTCAACTTCAGTTGGAAGCTTTGTCTCAGTGGTGAAAGTGCTTGTCCGTCCACACCGTAGGCGCCGGCCATCTGACTTTAGTGCCAGCCCCTGCACACACCCCTGCATCCTCACCCTGCAACCTGACTGTCCCCTTCAGCACCCTGGTCAGCTCCCCGGGCTCGCAGCCCTCCCTGGGGCCGGGAGGGGATGATGTTGTTTTCTTTGGGGGGTTCTTCTTTCTGAAGCTGAGCTGTGGGATCTCTCAAGGGAGTGAGTCCCTTAATGCAGCCAAGAGGCACCTCCCCCCTCGAGTGTGGCCCTGCCCTCCCCGGGCCTGCCTCTGAGGTTAGGTTTTCAGAATCTTCCGTGGGAGGCCTTTTAGCCCTAATTGTAGCGGGATTCTGGGGCAGAGGCTCAGCTGGCAAAAATCGCTGTAAGCATTTCAAGTCTAAGAAGGGATCAGAGAGTGGCGGGCTCGGACCAGCTCCAGAGAAGCCGGCTACCCTGGTCCTGCCCAGGTGAGCCCCACAGGGTTGGACGAGGTGCCTCTCACCTGTAGCAGTGACCTCTAGCGTGGGGACTGGGGTGGGAGTGGGTGTGGAGACAGAGGAGGGCTCCTCTGAATCTGAGAGCTATCTGGGGACATCCATACCCAAGAATCTTGTGACTTACCTTTGTGAAGGAATACGATCCCTCTGGGCTTTAGGAAAAGGAGAACAGAGCGTTGGTGATTGAGTTAGGTTGAATCCGTCGCCCACCACCCTTTTGCGCTCCCTCTTTAGATAAATTGCACCCACAGCCACACCTCACTTTTAGGGCCCTTCCAGGGACACAAGCGTCCATGGCCGCTGTATTTGTGGGTGAGCACGCATCGTAATGGGGCCAAGTCAGAAACGTATGGATTTTACCTGTGCTTCGCGGATGCTGCTTGAAGGATTCAGGCAGCCGGGCGGGGGAGTGGAGCACATGGCCGGGCCATCTGTTCTCCTGACAGCTCACTTACGATGAGCCACTCAATCAAATGCCAACTGCTGATCGATGGCCTACTATGCGCCAGGCTTGTGGGCCCAGCTGAACTTTGTTCTCAGACAGAAAGACGTTTTCCTTGGTCCTCTTCCACGACTTTCAGTGAAAGACTGGCGTTTCACGCTCCTTGAGAGGCATCATAGGGAGCTCCCTAGCCAGAGTGCAGAGGAGTTGCTTTCTCTGTCCTGAGGGAGGGGCAGTGCTGGACCTGCCTGAGCTCCTGGCCCAGCTCTGGCCCACCCCAGCCGTCCATTCAGATGGAAGCGTGTCCCCTGTATGCGATGGCCTCAGAAGGCTGGGAAGCTCTGTACAATGACCTTGAACCCAGCTGCCCGGACCCTCCCACTCCCAGCAGGCACTGTCTGGTGACCTTGAGAGAGGCTCTTAACCTCTCAGCCTGAACTTCTTCCTTTTTAAAACAAGGAGGATTAAACTGGATGATTCTGGAAGGTGTCTCCCACTGCAGACCCCCGCCCTGCTCTTTCAGTGGCTCACTCACCCGTCCCTCCCACCTGCAGCTCTCGGGGGCCAGCTGGTCGGGTTTAACTTGGTCAGACCTGAGCTTACGATGCTGAGTGAGTCCGAGCCATGCCCGATGGCGTCTGGGCCGCCGAGCTTTGTGGGAAGACCCGGGGCTCTGCCGTCATCAACTGCTGTAGAGGCATAAGAGCTGTCCGAGCACTCTGGGATGGGGGCGGAGGGAGGAGCGGTTTCTGCCTCTCGAGCTGGAGGAAGCGTTGCCGGAGGAGTGAGGTGTGAGCCGGGTCCCAAGGTGGCCCCTGGGTCCAGCACCGAGCCAGGGGCAGGAAGACAGGGAAGGAACAGGTGGGCAGGAGGGAAGCTGCACACAGAGGCTGCAGCATGAGAGGGACCGGAAACCTGGCCCTGGTGTACGGAGCTCAGTAAAGGTGTGTTGAAGAACTTGACTTATTTTAAGCATGAAGTAGAGCCCTTCTCATTAGCTACGTGAACCCCAGGCCGGGTGTGGCCTCTCTTAACAATGTAACATCCCCCGACACCCTGATGTGGCGCCAGCTGTAAGTCGGCACAGAGCGTCCTGGAGTGCCAACTGTTACTGTGGTTGTTGAGCGCCTTCAGGCTTTATGGAGTGACTGCTGTGTGCTCCATCCCCAAGTTTGACGGGCTGTTTGCTGGTCTAGGCGCCTGAGTAGAGATGTGAGCAGACCCTGGACTCTGCTCCGGGGGGAGGTGTGTGGGTGCTGTGCACGGGCAGGGCAGGGGTCACAGAGCAGCTGGCGTGGGGTCAGCCCCCTCAGAGTCCCACTGAGGCCCAGCGCCTCAAACCTCTTCTGTCATCCTCAGATTCAGCTCCTTCTACAGTGGAAGACCCCAAGCCACTCCCCTGAACAAATTTAACGAGAATAAAACCGCTGAATTTGGTCACCTGCTTGAGGCTAAGCTTGGGCCGTTGGACCCCGCTGACTTCCTGTCCACCTGCCCCAGCCCCTCAGCCCCCAGCTTTGGGCCCACATCTGCCCTGGACGCTGGAGTGCTAGTGCGTGTCAGGGGGCTTGGGGAGCACTGGGGTCTCTTCCTGAGCCAGTTAGTTCCCAGCGCACGGAGTCTGTTCCATCTTTGCACTGCTGATGGCTACTGCCTGGGCAGCCGGCCTCCGGGCCACGAACAGCGCTCCGGGAGAGGGGGGCTCCCATCTCCCCTGCGGGCCTGCCTCCCTGGACCAGAAGGCACCGTGACACCAGGGGGGCATTAAGCTGTAAATGCTCAACATGAGGCAGCTGCTTCGTCTCTGAAAGCAATTTGCTTCTCATTCCACTGACTTCAACCTTCCCCAATAAAAAGAAAGGTAATTTTCTGCCTTGGGTTGTATTTATTACTAAAGTTATCAGGCCCTGTAATCAGTATTAACACCACCGTGTAAAGTAATGCAAAACTAATTACTAGCTAAGCTGAATTAGATGCATGGCCACCGTGAGCTGAGCCGGGCTGACGGGGGGAGGAGCCAGTTTTCGGCTCTGGAAGATGCTCTGTGGATGCTTCTCGCTCTGGAACCGATGGCCGTAAGGTTGTTCCCACGGCTGCCGAGGTAAGGGGAAGAGGAAATGGAAGATGAAAAATGCATATCTGTTCATGTTTTCAGATTAGTACACATAGAAGAATCTCGCCAGGAGCTTGAAGCCCTCGGGATAAACCCGTAATGAGGGTTAATATTTTCTGAGTGTCACTGCGTGTCACCCTCCCTGCCAGGAGCTTAATCTGGATCAGGTCACAGCAGTCCTGGCAACCCTGTGTTACTGTCCTCATTCTCGAAATGAGGAGACCGAGGCTCGGGGAGGCTGGGGACCCTGCCTGGTGACCCCGCAGCTAAGGGACAGACCCCGGACAGGAAGTAAGTCCCAGTCCCAGGTCTGTCTGACACCTGTGTTCATGTTCTCGTTAAGATGGAGAGAAAGATAAAAAGTAGAGAAAACAGCTCAGTATCACTGAGAACCAGCTAAACAGGGAGGCGCCGGATCATGCGGACCTTGGTGGGAGCCATCGAGCTGTGTTTCTGTAGCTGTGGCCAACGCTCCACCTGCCGCTGACCTTGACGCTGGACTGTCAGAAGGAAGGGCAGGGCACGGGGCGGAGCCTTTAGTTTCTTTCCTTCCACTAAGGATGGGTGACCTCCGACCTCCGACAAGTCCCTTCCCCTGGGGATGGGAGGGGCGGCCGAGAGAGGACGCCCCGGTTCCTCAGCTCAGTTCTCCCAGGCATGAATCAGGGTTCACGGGGGGCGCTCAGCACCCCCTCGAGCAGCCAGCATTTGCTAGATGCCTGAGAGCCGAGAAGTAAGAAATCGGGCGGGGACGCAGTCGGCTGGTGTAGCCTCCAGTTCTCAAAACCGCCTGAAACGTGCAGTTCTAGTTACACCTGCTGCTGCACTTGGTGGAGTTTGACGACCTCAGGAAGTGACGCGGCCACGGGGAAGAGGATGTGCGGCCACCCGTCCGTGACCAGGCCTGGCATGGGGCTCCACGTCCGGGGAAGGCTTTCTTGTTAACACCGTCCCCCCCTTCTTCCGTAGCTCGCTTAAACCTCATGACAACTCCAGCAGTGTTTAAAAGATGTGGGCTTACCGATCTGCTTGTTCTGCTCTTGGCACTGGGGATTTCACCTGGATGTTCCCTGTTCATGGTTCAGTGACGTCTAAAATCTGATGGTCAGTAAGAGAGTTGGTGACCAGGAAGAGTCTAGATTGAAGAGTCTGAGAGAGGGATGGGAGGATGCTGAACGTCAGCCTTTGTTCACAGACAGATGTGCAGGTTACTAACACCCACCCAGAGATGCTCAGCAACAGCAATTCAGTTCCAGCCTGTCATTTTCGTGGGCACGCAGGATGCCCCCTGGGAGGTTAAACGGCGCCCCAGAGATTTCCATAGTGTGTGAAACGGCTCTCACTGGTGGTTCTGGAAAGAAAGTTACTCCCACTTGCTTCAAGTGATGCTGTGGGTGTCTGAAAGTCAGAAAAAGAACAGAGGTATATTTGTAAACATGGTCAATAACTTTACTAACACCCAGGGTGTTGGTTGTAAATGTGACCGCATAGCAGGACTCAAAGAAACCAAGCCCGCCGTTTGGAAACAATTCTGCTCTCAGATATGTGAGTCCCTGTGCCCAAGGCTCCCACACGCTCCCACTCCCCGGGCAGCCCAGCCTCCGAGTCTCGTCCTGGTGGCGCACAGGCAGGACCAGGTGTGAGTGGCAGCTGGGAAGAGGACTTTGACTGACTTGCTCCACAAGCAGCATTGGAGGGGTGGTATAAAGTGGGGAGTTTCTCCAGAGACAACACCAACTGTTGGCAGAGGTGGTGGAGAATGTTTCTGAGGCCAAGTCCGGGCTCAGCAAGCAGAGGGAGGGTCCTCGTGGGTTGGTGAAGGTGGCCATGGTGCTGAGGGCGGAGCGTGCGCTCTGGGGGCGTGGCCACCTGTGGGAGCCGTGTGCGCTCTGGCTGGAAGGAACTCAGTGTCCAGGATCTGGCAGCACGAAGTCCTCTGCTCTGAGCAGATGCTGCCTTCTGGGGTGTTTCCTGCACATCAGCTGGACCTCGGAGTTGACTCTTAGATGTTTTTGTAATAACATCACCGTCTAATTCATGTCAGGATCAATTAATTCATGTCAAGATCAATTACTTCTTCAACAGAAACCAGACTGTCCTTCTCATGCGTCATGGAGCGTTCCCTTGCCTGGAAAGTAGGGATCGGTAACATTTGTGGGGCCCCCGAAACCACAAGCTCAGCCCAGAGGGCATGTGCCTGCCGAATTATCTTGTCCGTGCTCTTCACGGTGCCACTCCCAGAACCAGACCTCATTTCTGCTGAGCAGCTGTGGAGCTGTGGCCTCCCACGGTCTGGACGTGAGCCAGTCTCAGGCAACGTTTATGAAAGCAGCATGGAACTTTCCAGAGTGGGAGCAGAGGGTGTGGGAGGAGGGCCAGGGTGGGCCGCAGACCGCCAGCTCACTGGATGGACAACGACCCAGGACTGAGGTCTGGAAACGGGGTGCATCGGGGTTCGGTGGGAAAAGCAGTCCCGTGAGAGCTGTAGGTCAGCCCAGTGCCCTCCCTTGTGGAAGCAGCGCCCCTGTCTGGGGGGATTTTGAATAAAGACCATAAGTCCCGACACCAGAGAAGGAGCTTGAACCTGAGCGGAAGGTGGAAGGTCAGTGCTTGGATTAGCAACAAACCCCACATGGCAGTGGCTCCCAAGGACAGTGGTGCATTTCATGGCACAAGCTGCCACGGTGGCTGGTGAGGCTCTGGTCCCTGTGTCTCTCTGATCGCGCTTTCCTCATGGCAGAGGCGGGGACAGGAGCGCTGCAGACATGTGCACGGCTGGCTCTGATGGCTTCTGCTCAGGGGACGCAGCTGTCCCTCACCTTCCCCTGGCCAGAATATCAGCCCATACAGCCAAGCCCGACATCGCTAGTGGCAGGGGACCCTCTGTCTAAGGGAGGCGCTACAAGGCGCATGGGGATAGGCCGGGAGGAAATCTTCTTACGGGAAGGGCATGAGGAGAAATAACGCCGTCCACCGCTGTCCTCCGGAGTATAACCCAGAGGCCGCAGAGGGGCTGGAATGAAGGGGACATTGCTTGGACTGCCCGTGGTGGTCCTCCGTGGCTGCTGGGAGAGAGGGTTCAGGAGACCCCTGGGCTCCTCCCAAGGTGCCCAGCTCGAGACCAGGTCCTTTCCCAAGAACATGCTTCCGCCAGCAGAGCGGGTGAATGGGAAGGGTGCCTGCGGGGTGCAAGGAGCACAGTGGCTCCGTGTGGGCCCCTCCTCTCTCCTCCCCTCACTTTCTCTTCCGCCTCTTTCTTCCCTTCCTCTCCCTGCCCCCCTCCAGCTATGTGCAAATAGCTTAAGGAAAATACGCATATTTTTAAACAGCAGAAGGGCACCCAAGCTGTGCCCTTTGGGGTGTCTCTTTGCCAAGGAGCACGGGGGACTGGCCCGGACCCCGGCAGGTCCTCACCCCGTGGACCTCGGTTTTCTACCTGTGGAATGGACGCGCTCAGATGTGCCCTCCTTGCACAGCTGTTGTGGGGCTTCCCTCAGTGATGCTCCAGCCCCCACACGAGCCTGTCCCCTATGAGAATTACAAGGTCACAGGCAGGAGGATGGTTTCACCTAAGGTAATGTCATTTTGAGAGCCACGAGCCTCGGGGCTGTGGGGGTGAGCCTTCCTGTTTTCACGTGTGCAAGTGAATTTGCGCAGAGCCCACCAGGGGCAAGCACCAGGGTGAGCACTGACACCCGGCCCTTTTGACACGTCCCAACAGGTGGCCCAGCACCGTAGGCCTGGACCAGGAATCGTGCAGGGGGCGTGGCCTCACAGCCTTCCCATGGGCTCAGCCCACGAGGGCCTAGGAATGCTCAGGCAGAAATGTCTCTGGTGGGCCACCATGCACCATGGAATTGTGCATGTGGCGGGCGTCTGTGGCCCCGTGGATCACGTTGCTCCTGGGGCTTGTGAGCTTTCACAGTGGCCGTGTGCTGTGGTTTGAGCGTTGGTGCCCCCGCCCTTCATCTGACGAAATCCTAACTCTCAAAGACGATGGCATTAGGAGGCAGGCCTTTGGGAGGTGCTCTGCCCTCGTGAGTGGGATTAGTGCCTTATAAGGAGGCTCCGGAGAGCTCCCAGCCCCTTCCACCGGGTGAGGACACAGTGAGAAGGCGCCAGCTATGAACCAGGAAGTGGGCCCTCCCCAGAACCCAACCCTCCCGGTGCCTTCGTCTCGGTCTTCCAGCCTCCAGAACTGTGAGCATAAGTTTCCGTTGTTTATAAGCCACCCGGCTGGTGCTATTTCGTTATAGCAGCCTGAACACACTGAGACGGCATGACATCTGGAAGGCAGAGGGGGGCCACAGTTTTGAGCTTGGCCCTGGGAACAGCTGGTTCACACAGGACCTTGGGCAGGTAGCGCTGTCTTCCCCAGCCTGCAAGTTCTCCTCTGCAAAGAGGAGCTGGCGTTAGCACGGCTCACAGGCATCATAAGGAGGAAGGGACGGCAGGCACTTAGTTCGAGGGTGTCTGGGGCACAGCACCTGCTCAGTCGTGTCATGATGGTTATTCAGAGTTGCTAATATAAGCGATCCCTTGCTTCAAGGGAAGGCGTGTGGAAATTGGGGTTCAAATTCCTCCTTGGGAACACATGGTGTTGGCCGACGCCGCGGATCCTGTCATCCAAACGCCTTCCTTCTCCAACACTCCGTAGATTGCTCGTGGAACTGCTGTGTGGCCTTCCGGATCAAATTACACTTGCTCAAGGCTTCTCAGATGGCCCCGGCACATGCGCTAAAAGCAGTGACTTCTCCTGCTGCATCGCAGGTTCCAGACCTGGAGAGGACTTTGGTTTGGGATGAGATGAGGTGGAAGTGACCTACCTTGAACCTCTCATCTGGTTACAGCAGCAGGGGTGCAGGCTGGAGTGACAACACAGGTGTAGATTACAGCAGCATGGGTCCCGCAGGTTCCCGCAGCTCAGGTGCAGGTGAGCGCTGCAGGGGTGCAGGTTACAGTAGCACAGGTGCAAGTGAGAGTAGCAGGGGTGCAGGTGCGGGCAGCTCAGGTGCAGGCGAGAGCAGCTCAGGTGCAGGTGAGAGCAGCAGGGGTGCAGGTGAGGGCAGCTCAGGTGCAGGTGAGAGCAGCTCGGGTGCAGGCTCCCGGTTGGGTGGGGAGCAGGGCTGTAGCCACTGCGCACCTCTGTCCTGTCCACACACTCCATCTGGGAGGGCGCAGTGAGAACAATGCATCTGTTCAGTTCTCTATAAACACAGACAAGAAATGCAGAGATGATGACTCGGATTTGAAGGCACCGGAGTGGGTGTGAGTCAGCCTCTCCTCCCATCGCTCTCCGTGCTTTGGCCTCCCGGGTCAGCTTAGTGCCCAGAAAGCTGCAGGAATTCCAAGGCGCAGTCCTCGTTTGGCAAGCCCAGTGTGAGTAACCCACAGCCGCATTTTTAAAAGACCACTCCTCGGCTATGCCTTAGGGGATGCTGGAAACCGTTTCAGCTCCCCAACGCAACTGCTAGCTCAGGAGAAATAAGATAGGGGGTTTCAAATCTCCAGGCTGGCCCTAATTGCCTGTCCCCTTGAGGGTGGGAGAGAGTCCCTGGGCCAGTGGACCTGAAGGCAGTTATCAGTCCCCAGGGCGTCTCGCCTCCAACAGTCCTTGGGAGCAGCACTGTTCTTATGGTGGCAAGCCACCTGGATTTCATTTCCTCCGTCGAGAAGCCCAGCCAAGTTGGCAGTCTTCAAATTTAGAGCACCAATTGTAAATCCTTGCGGGAACTTATTGACGTGGAACCCAATCAGAAGTTCTCCAAACAGGAGATTTGTTCGTTCTTTTTTTATTCTTTGTATCTGCCCATGTGGGCTTCACCTTCCTAGAATGTGGCTCTGGGTGCAGGCAGTGGTTTCCGTCCAACAATACCTCCTCCACACCTGTCTATATCAGCAGCATCTCTTGCGGATGGTCTTCAGCCAAAAGCAGCTCTTAAGAGAGGTGGCAGGGGCCAGCCTGTTGGCGCAGCAGTTAAGTGCGCACGTTCCGCTTCGGTGGCCTGGGGTTCGCCGGTTCAGATCCTGGGTGCGGACATGGCACCGCTTGGCAAGCCATGCTGTGGCAGGTGTCCCACATATAAAGTAGAGGAAGATGGGCACGGATGTTAGCTCAGGGCCAGTCTTCCTCAGCAAAAAGAGGAGGATTGGCAGCAGATGTTAGCTCAGGGCTAATCTTCCTCAAAAAAAAAAAAAGAGAGAGAGGTGGCAAAGGTCTCTGGGGGCATGAGGCCCAGCTCTGCCTCTGGCGTTCTCACCAGTGTCCCCTCTGAGCAAGTTTGGCCTTTGGACAAGGACTGGCACTCTTATGGGACGCCAAGCCTGCCCCTGCAGTAGCTCACTTCGTCCTCACGACATGCCAGGGAGAGGAAGGCTACTGTTATTACGCCCACTTTACAGATGGGGAAACCGAGGCACAGAAGGGCTAATTACCTCCTTGGTCAGTGTCTCACAGCCAGTAAGTGGCAGAGCCAGGACTCGAACCCAAGCTGCCTGGCTCCAGAGTCTGCCCGTGGAGCACGCACGCTAAGATGCCTCACTGGTCACGGTGTCCACTCGGTGGGTTGTGGGGCAGTTTTGTTCACGCGGGGTGCCCCGCTGTGGCAAGTGGCCCAGAAGCTGCTGCCCTGGTCACAGTGTTGCTTCTGTCCTGTGGCCCACAGTGCACTGCATCCGTGCTTGGTTTCGGTCCGGGGTCTGCAGCACGCCGTGCCCCACATCTTGTGCTCAGTGGGTGATAATCTGCCGCTTATGAGATGGGTGGTGGCAGTTCTGTAGATTGGATTGGGTGGGATTTGAAGTTATCCCAGGAACATAAGTGGTCCTTGTCCCTCTGCAGTGGGAAGCAGGTGCGAGTGATTTGGGCGGGCGAGGCTTGTGGCGCTGCATCTGTGTCCAATATGTGTTGAAAGAGAATGGAGGCAGGTCCTGGTGGCTGCTCCTCCGGCACCCAGCGGGTGTGCCTTGGTGCGGCGGATTCCGGCGGTTGGAGCAGAGCCTGCAGTACCGGCTGGCACTGGGAGATGGCGTCCTGCCCCAACTGTTGGCATTCGCTGCAGCCAACCCAGGTGCTGCCACAGATCCTTGTATGAATCAGGACAGCAATCCGAGGCACCCCTTCAGCCCGTGGGTCTCACCCCAACACTCGGGCCAGGACCATCCTGGCTGTCACTGAGTCCCCTCTACAAATGGGGACGGAGCAGAGAGAGAGGGAAGCCCTAAGAAGGTGGTGTCCACCTTAGGCGGCCGCCAGGAAGGCCAGCTCCTTCCTCCCAGTGCCGGTCTTTCAATCCCCATGCAGGAAAGGAGATTAATTCTCACCCAGGCAGAAAAGTATGGTGAGTGATCTGGATGATTCCTTCCTTCCCAAACGACTGAGAAGGCTAGATGGAGGCCTGGAGGACGCGTCTTTCATCTCGTGCACATTCTCAAGCCCTATTAAGGTGTTTGACCGCGTCAGGCCTGGCTTCTCAGCAGACTTGCACATGTCCTGGTGCTGATGCTGCAGACGGCTGGGGGCTGTGGCAGGCTGCCCTGCCCCTCTGCCTGGGCACCAGGACTCCAGTCCCCCCACACAGGGACATGGGGAGCCGGTGAGGACACCCACCCCTGCCCCAAACCACAGACCCCAGGTTCCACCCACACCCCACTTCTCGTGGTGGGGTCCCTGCAGCTCCCCGCCCACGCCTGAGCCTCAACCCTACACCAGCTCCTGCCCTGAGTGCACTCTCCTGGTGCCAGCTTGCATGCCCACCCTCACACCCACACCCAGGAGCCCTCGCTGGCAGTGCTGCAGCTGCCAGGAGACTCCCGTCCTCCCAAAGGCCCCAGAGCACCTGGCTGCGCTCTCCCAGGAGGGGCTTTCCTCTTACACCCCTTCCCCTCCCCACGTGCTGGGCTGGAGACCCCGGCCATCCAGGGGCTGCTTTCCAGCTGGCCAGGAGCTCGCCCTTCCGCTTGGGTTTCAGGCAGCGGCCCAGGCTGATGGGGAGCCTGGAGTGACCACGCAGTAGGTCCCCAGCAGTCGGGGTGCAGAGGGCCCTGGGAGGGGGTGTCTCAGAGGGGTTCCTGGGCCTCGCTCAGCCCTGTCCGCCGTGAGGGTGGGAGGGCAGCGGCCCATCCGTGCCTCTAAGGCCGCCGCCCTGCCTTGAGGGGACTTTTATGATTTGGGGCACGGTGGTTCGTCTTTCCTCCCGGGTCACCCCATTCCAGCTCCTCGGCGACGGGGGTTTGCAGACATCGCTGCCAGCAGCCAGGGGGCGGCGGGGAGCCGGAGCGGAGAGGAAAAATCCACCCATTTCCTGGGCAGATTGCGTCGGCCGCCGCCCGGCCGTGTCCCCGCCTCCCGGCCGCGGCCCCCGCGCGCAGCCCGCGCCGCGCTCAGAGCCAGAGCCGGGCGGCCCTTCCCGGCGGCGGAGCGCAGAGGGACGCGGCGGCACCAGGCACCCGGCAGCGGCGGGGCGGGCAGCGGCCGCCGGCGGCCACTCTCTCTGGCGCCCAGGGGCGGCGCAGCCATGGCCGGGGCGCGCGGGGCGGCGGCGGCGGCGGCGGGGACACGGCCGGGCGGCGGCCGACGCAATCTGCCCAG
>NC_060267.1:94650286-94841179 GCF_021613505.1 Equus quagga
GGCGGGCAGAGGGGGCGCGGGGACACGGCCGGGCGCCCCTGCCCGCCGCGGTGCCCGCCGCCTGAAGGCTGCCCGGGGCGCGGAGCCGGCGCCGGCGCGGCGCCGGTGCAGGCGGCGACTTGAGGCGCGATGTCGGTGCCGCTGCTCAAGATCGGGGTTGTGCTGAGCACCATGGCCATGATCACCAACTGGATGTCCCAGACGCTGCCCTCGCTGGTGGGCCTCAACACCACCAAGCTCTCGGCGGCCAGCGGCGGGACGCTCGACCGCAGCACCGGCGTAAGTGCGCCCGCTGCCCGCCTTCGGGGGGCTCTCCTCCCGCCCCCTCCCCGACCTCCAACCCAGGGCTGGGCGGGCGCCGCGCGGGGCGCAGGGCGCAGGGGCAAGGGCGCACGCAGGGGGTCCCGAGGCGTCTCTTCTGCGCTGCGGGGTGACCCTGCTCCCCACGCCCCCAGCCCCGGCCACTCCTCCCGCCGCGGTTCCCCGGCAACGATTCCTTCCTTTGCCTGGTCCGCTCGTGGGGCGGGGGGAGCCTGCTCGGGCTCAGAGGTTCGGAGTCTTCATTCAACTCAGTCGTCTCTCACTGATAACGTTAGGAGGCTGAGGCGCGGGACTTGGGGATTTGTCCAAGGTCACTCCGCAAGTGAGGGGTGGAGACGCCGCCGCTCCATCCCGGTCTGCCTCGTCCAGCCAGGGCTCTGAGCGAAGCCCGCCCTACTTTGTAAAAGCCGGACTGGACCCGGCCCTGGAGTGGGGCCCCGCCGGGCGGCGGGCTCGGGAGCTCGTGCCCTCGCCAGCCTGCGCGTTCCCAAGTCCCAAGGCGCCTTTCCCTCCGCATCCCCATACGGAGGTCATTGGGCTCCCGCGGAGGAGAGTGCCGTGGGGGCCAGGGCGGGGCCCCCCAGGAGCCACTTGCGGCGGAGCTTGCCCCCTTGCCTTCTGCGCACCCCTCCCGCCCAGCCTCTCAAATCGTTTCTCCTCTTCTTTCCATGCCTTGGGGGAGGGGGCGAGTGGCCAGGGTCGCTTCTGGGCAGGGCTGATTTCGATGGTGGCTGGAGCCGAGGCTGAGCCGGAACCACCCATGAGCGACAGGCCAGGCGTGCGTGGAGGAAGGGGGTCGCCCAGGCCCGGCTCCCTCTAAGCTAAAAGGAGAGGTGAAGGACACGAGTCTCCTGCCGGCTCCCTTTTGGCTGCCAAGGGCGCAGTGCTCTGGGAGGAGGTCTCTGTGTGACCCCTCCTTAGCGCGTTCTCACGTTCACCTCACCTGCTGTTTCCAGAATTGCATGCACAGTGTTTCCTTCATAATGACTCTGTTCCTGTCTCTGGGCCCTTGGCTTCTGGGGCTGGAAATGAATGAAATGAAATGTATCCCTACTATAGATTCTCCCACCCTCTTCTCCTCCCCATCCCCAGGCTAAAAATAGCAGCGAGGTGACCTGAGGCCGCTGGGTAGGCTGAGGGCGGCAGGGCAGGGCAAGGATCTGTGTTCAGAGAGTGTTTTTGGATGGCAGT
Organism: Equus quagga; assembly: GCF_021613505.1. Classification (NCBI taxonomy): domain Eukaryota; kingdom Metazoa; phylum Chordata; class Mammalia; order Perissodactyla; family Equidae; genus Equus; species Equus quagga. The sequence continues at coordinate 94,651,799 of NC_060267.1, forward strand.
GTCCACCCTGTGTACCTGGTGGTCAGGATCACCTGAGCTGGGCTGCAAGGTGACACCAGCCTTGTCACCATGTCACCAGCCATGTGCAGCTTTGGTTTCTTGGTGGTCCCTGGGCACACCTCAGGTCTGAGGTTGGGTGTGACCCCTGCACAACATCACTGGCAACTTGGTGACATCCACCAAATGGCTTGTGGGTGGCAGCCTGTGCAGAGTTGGCAGCCCAGCGTTCTCTCGGGCCGTCTTCGCTGGGCTGCCAGCAGGAAGATGGTTGGAGCTCGGGGGTCACCGCAGCTCTGGGCTCATAGGCTGCTGGCTCCCGGCTATTTCCACGGGTGCCGGGTCTCCTGGCGGCAGGGAGCAGCAGAGCGAGGCTGTGCCAGCCACCCCTGCCTGCCTTACGCGGAGAAGATCTCATTTCTGAATTACATGCCCACCGTGAGTCAGCCGGCCGCTTGCTTCCCTGCCTCCGGCCACCCTTTCCTTCTGCCTAAAGTAGCAAATTGGTCAGATGCCAAAACCCCAAGCATTCCTTACGCTTAAAAATCCCTTGAATTTAAAAGTAAAATGTGAAGAGTTGTGACTGTTTGACTCCTTTCCAGTCCTGGGGACCCTGATGGGAGACTGTCTCTTTGTTCCTAGGGTCCCCTCTCCCTCACTGTGGTCAGAACTTGTCTTTGGACCATTTCTTTCCGCCTTTCCCCCGGGGTTGGACGTGGACCATCTCCCCTGCTGGTTGCCCCTGGTACACTACCTTATGATCTCCCTTTCTCTCCCTCCCTCCCCCTCGCCCCCCCCGCCCCCCCCCCCAGGTGTTGCCCACCAACCCTGAGGAGAGCTGGCAGGTGTACAGCTCTGCCCAGGACAGCGAGGGCAGGTGCATCTGCACAGTGGTCGCCCCCCAGCAGACCATGTGTTCTCGGGATGCCCGCACGAAACAGCTGAGGCAGCTCCTGGAGAAGGTGAGTCTGCGCAGGGTGTGTGCGCGTGTGGGCGTCCTTGCATGTGCATGTGCATGTGCATGCCCACACCAGCCGCAAGGCTGGGCTAGCTTGCAGGCTGGTCCCAGCTCCAAGGCCTCACTCTTTCTGGACATGTCCTCGCTCAGAATATTTGTGAATGAATGAATCCATGAATGGCTAGATGGAGACTCCCCAGGCATGGCCCAGGAGGAGAGGAATAGACCCTTCTGGTCACTGCAGGCTCTACTGGGGAGCCATGTGGGCACGGGGGACGGGGTCCAGGGCCCTCTCCCGCTTTGCTGTCTCTCCAGGCAGCGCCTGTGGTCTGGAGCCCCGAGGCTCAGAGCCGCCCCCAGCAGCTGCCTGGGAGAGTGCCCTGGGAGCCAGCGAGACCTGCTTGGGCAGCTTAGGTGATGGGATCTGTTCCCCGCCTTTGAGCGGTTGTTTCCCACCGCAGATGCCTCCCTGGGACAAAAGCAGATTCAGTTGTTACCTCGGAACCACCTGGGAACAGCAGTTGCGTACACATTTTGAATCCCTTATTTCACTTACTCTTCAAAGAGGCACACGAAGCAAGTGAGATTTTTCTCCATTTCGAGAAGTGGGAATCTGGGTCCAGAGGTGGCCTGACTTACCCCAAGCCCACAGCTGCTTTGCAGAGAGACAGCCCTCAAACCACAGGGCTGCCTGCCCACTGGCCTGGCGTCCTCTGCCCCCCCCCAGAGGCTGCCGCTCCTGATGGATGCAGCCAACTGCCTCCCGGAAATGTCCCCCCCAGACCCCTGGATTCTCCGACGACCTGAGTGTCGGGGCCCCTGGGAGATCCTGGGGGCCGAAAGAGAAACAGGCGGCCCTTCTGGTCCATTCACCACCCTCCCCCGAGGACAGAGGGCATTCTACATGGGGACCCCTCACACCTGAAAGTGAGGTCACACTGCACACATGTACACACAGACAGAACAAACACACACACACCCCACACACAAACACATACCACATACACAGACAGTCACATACACACCATGCATCCATACACACACCACATGCACATCACACACCGCAAATACACACGTACATACCACACACTGCATACAAGTACACGCATACACACACACACGCCAATGCACACCACACACAAATACACACACACACCACATGCCACATGCACACCACATACAAATATACACACACCACGCACACATTGACACCACACACATACCGCAAATACACACACACACCACACACAGAGATCACACACAGACACATACACACCAGGTATGCACCACACACAAACTGCACACTCCATGCACAAACACACGCATATACACACACACCATATAAATATATGCACACACACACACACCCCTAGTAAAGCCACGAGTCTCCGTGAGTCGAGGAGGATGGGAGGAGGCAATCGTGGATGGGGCGTCGTGCCTGAGGATGGCCGCTCTGCTGGCTCGGGGGGCTGCCCTCGCCACTCGGGAGGGTCATGGAGCCCCTCGGCAGGACAGGATTCTTCAGTTGGAGCTCAGCTTGACCAGAAGCCTCCCACGACTGCGGGCAGGGCGGGTCCCTTTCCTGGACTCAGTTTCCCGGCCTGTCAGGGGAGAGGTGGGTGGGAGATCGCTGGGGTGCCCCCAGCTCTGCCGGTCTGAGAGGACCTGTGGAGGGACCCTTGTTCCTTGGTGAGAAGAAGGACTGGGGGAGTGCAGAGCGAGGGCTGGTCCCCAGAGCCTTCTCCCCTGTAAGGGACAGCTGCTCCTCCCCCCATCCTTAGCCAGCCCAGGAAATCATTTAAGAAGCATTAAAGTGAATTGCATTTAACAGATCCCACAAACATTTGTTAACAGCAGACTAGACTAAAGCCTGATGGGCCTTTAATTATTCGAATTAAAGAGGAGGGACTGCAGCTCCAGGGGCCTGGGAGGGGGGCTGGAGGGCAGGACCCCCACCCATGCTCTTGGGAGGAGGTGCCTGGTGGGTGACAGAAAGCTGGAAATGGTTCCAGAAAGTTCTCTGGGCCCTTGGGAACACAGGCCTTGGGGCTCTCCGTTCTGCCCTTCTGTGCCACAGCGTTACTGCTTAACACTGAGCCCTGTTCTAGACCCTCGAGGGCACTGTTTTCAGAGGGCAGAAGCTGTTTGTCACGAAGAGGGCCTCCCTGCCTCGTGTGTGGTTCCGAGTTCTGTCATGGGGCTGGGGGCCCAGTGGAGCACATCCCGTGTAGTTCCGTGACTCTCCAGCCTGGCTTCACGTTCAGATCTTCCGAAGGTGGAGCCGTGGGTCCTGTGCCCAGAGGCTCTGAGTTTAATTGGACCAGAGTCCTTGGGAGGGGCCTGGCAGCTGCACAGGGTTGAGGACCGCTGGAGACCCACAGATGCAAAAGGCAGGCGGGGACCGGGAGCTCTGTTCTCTTTGGAGATGCGCACCCCCGCGAGTTTGAAAGTGTGGTCTTTGGAGTCAGTCTGGGCCTTGACTCATGTGTGACGGTAGATAAGTTGCTTAACCTCTCTGAGCCTCGGTCTCATGTGTAAAATAGGACTTGAAATAGCGTTTACCTCCCTGGGTTTTGGAAAGATGGAATGAGATAGATAAATGACGGGCTCAGCACAGTGCCTGGAGCGTTGCAAATGTTGCATCAATGTTAGCAAGTGGTCACTCCCTGGAGGCCAGCGGTGTCTGCCCCTCCCCGTTCTCAGCACCTGCTCCACCCGGGGCGCGGCGCAGGGTAGACTGTGTCAGTCAGCAGCCGTGTGACCGTGGCGCCTCACTTGGCTTCTCAGGGACGCATCCTGCAGGTGAGAGAGTGGCCAGACCGCCATCTTCTGAGTGTGAGGAGATCCGGCAGAGCGAGCGCGGCTTCCTCCCGCCCGTTATCTGCTCCGTGATTGGCCAGAGAAGGAGGCGTCCCTTCTGGGCGGGAAAGACTGTCGGAGAGTCTGTTTCCCTTTAAGGCAGCTGAGTAGTTCGGCATCTTTCAAATTTGTTCTCTAAATTTAAAATTTAATCACATTTAAAATTTGTTGAAAGCGTCCCTCCTCTGGCCGGTGACCAGACCGTGGTGCCGCGTGTGGTCCCCTGTGAGAAGTGCGAGACCGGAGCCGGTGTCGGCCCAGCAGCTCCTGCTCGGCACGTTGTGGCCCCAGCTTTCCTGGATTTTGCCCTCACGGGAGGAAGGGTCCTCTCAGGAGGGGAGGGGGCAGGGGTCGCGACGGCAGCTGCTCCTTGCGTTCCCTCCTCCCAACCATACGGCTGCAGGGGGCACTCCTGTGCATAGGTGCTGGGGTGACAGGTGTGAAGGCCCAGTCCCCTTCCTCCATGAGTCACCAGTCCAACAAGGTGGTTGAGACAGCTGTGTGGGTTACTGCTGTGCAGGCATTGTGTTAACAAGGTGATGCTGTTTCCAAGGAGTGTACAGCCACTTCCGGCTTTGCTCATCGTGGAAGCCTCCCTGGAGGAGGTGGCATTTGGGCTGGGCCTTGAAGGATGAAGGGAGCCAAACATCATAACATTTCTCAGAGAAGAGCAGTAGTAATTCAAAGTGACGGAATAAGACAGATGAGGGGAAACAGGGAGACGTAGGTGAGAGAGCAAATATATTTCAGTTTCCCACAAAATGTCTAAAGAGAAGGGCTCAGAGAGAGTCAAAGTCACCCACATATTATATTTCACAAGCATGAGGTTTTTCGGGTTTTTTGGTGAGGAAGAGTGGCCCTGAGCTAACATCTGTGCCAATCCTCTTCTCTTTTGTATGTGAGTCACTGCCACAGCATGGCTTGATAAGCAGTGTACGTCCACACCTGGGATCTGAACCTGTGAACCCCAGGCCGCTGAAGCAGAGTGCGCAAACTCAATCACTGCACCACTGGACCGGCCTGTCACAAGCCTGAAGTTGTAAACTGAATTCGTGTCTGTTACTTTCAGACAAGAAGCCATAAAGTCCTGGCCTTTCTAAACGCTGAGATGAGCAGTGTTGGTCTTTCTCCTGCTGGGCAGCCCGTGGTTGCTGTCTCTCTTCTATTTTGTTTTATCTGAGGGGTGGAGGATGCACTGTAAGAAATGGAAACCACACTAGCATCTTGTCACTGACCAGGCAAAGCGAAGCCTCATACCCAAATGATTTTGTTCCTAAAAGGGAGAGTATTTTCCAATTCAGCAAAAAATCAGCCGTGGAGATTTGCAGCTGTGGAGGCATCTTCCTCCTCAGGAATTGGATTAGATTCTGAGGAAATGACCCAAACGCCCCTTCAGCAGTCCTGAGCTTCCTTCCACCTCCCCTCCCACCGCCCCAAAAGCGTTTGCACAGAGCGCGAGCCAGTTTCCTGAAAATAAAATGCACTGGCAGGGGGCTGCACTAGAAGTGTTTTTCTTTCAAGCTCCCTGGAATCCTGTTGAATATTAAAGTTCCGTCTTGAGGCGAGACTCAATTCCGATCTGCCCATAAAGATGTAAAACAGCGATTCTTCATTTGCAGGCTGATTGATTTCCGACTCTGTGTTCTGAATGGACGTGGTTGCAGAGCAGTCATCCCCCTATGATATTGTGGGGGTGATGGATGGCATGCGAGATGGGGGAGAGAACGCTCGATGCGCAATCAGGGAGGGTACGGCCCTCGTTCCCTCGTTCTGCACTTATGCAATCAGCCTCCTCAGCAAGACACCCAGCGAGACTGGGGGAAAGAGACTCTGTAGCTGGGGGTGGGGGAAGCCCAGCCATGCTGTTCATCTTGGTTGATATTTGTGCCTGCCTGACCGACTTCATCCTGCAGAGTAAAGTGGCTAGAAACAATCCCCCCCCAAAAAAAAGAAAGAGAAAAAATGACCCAAAGCCATATGCCTGGAGCTCTGAGCAGTGAGGAGCTCTAGGCTCCCACACCCCTGATTTGCACCCCTGGGTGTAAGAACACGTCCGGGAAGATGGCAGAGGAAATGTTTACCAAACCAGTTTGCTCTGTTCAGGGACTTCTTGGTCAGAACAACCCCTGATGCTGGTGATTAGCTAGTGAATAATGCCTGGGCCACGGCTGGTTCCCAGCGTGTTGGCGAGTGGAGAAGGTCACTGTCACGTATTAGGAGGCAAACAAGGTCATTGGGCGCCTGCCGCAGCTCCTTCCTTGAACCTGTTGCCTTTTTGACAGGTGCAAAACATGTCTCAATCCATAGAGGTCCTGGACAGGCGAACTCAGAGAGACTTGCAGTACGTGGAGAAGATGGAGAACCAAATGAAAGGACTGGAGTCCAAGTTCAAGCAGGTGGAGGAGAGTCATAAGCAACACCTGGCCAGGCAGTTCAAGGTATGTATCTACCTCCTCCCCCTCCTCCTCCCCCTCCTCCTCCTCCTCTGAGACACTGGGCTTGTTTTCCCTTCGTGCTTTCCTTCCCCTTTGCCTCCAGAAGTAGCGGTTTGGGGTGGAGAAGGAGCCCAGCAAGGTCTGTTCGTTGCCTTGCAGACAGCTGCTGTCCCCGGAAAGGGAGCAGCAACCTGCCCTCGCCCTAGTTTGGCAAAAGCCCCCTGGAAAGGGGCAGACTCGAGCAGCGGTGTTCAGCACCCATTAGCTTCTGAGGCTGGGGTCCCAGGTCCTGGCTGCTCGAGCCAAGTCACAGATTAGCTGGGAAGCGACACGATTGGTCCTTGTCATTCCACAGCTGCTGCAGGTAAATTACATTAGCCGAGGATTAGCCTAATTGATTAGAGCCATTCCTGAGTAGGGATCACTCAGGGCAATTTTTCACATCTGACCTAATTTAGCTGTGACGAGGCACACTGTAGATTTGCAGTGTGGGAAGAAAGAGAGAGACACCAATATCTTTCTCACTTCCTGGTAAGTGTTCCTTTCCTCCGGGTAACTCTGGACATGGTAGCCCGAGTTTTTTTGACCTAAAATTATATATACATATGTACAAATATGTATATATACACCTATAGTTTACTCAGCTTCAAAATGATTAAACTGAGAAATTGGATGCACCTTAATTAAGGTATACATGCATGTTAATTAGGAATCTGGCCCAGATATAAATGAGCAGGTCAAATTACACATTCCCGCTTCACTGGAAATTGCTGATGCTCTGTCTTCCTATCCTTTTTATGCTAATGTTTTCCTCTGATGTGCTCCCTGCATGAAGCAAGAACTAATTCGCTTTTTAAAGCGATGCATTATATAGACGAAATGGCAAGCTAATGAAGTTATAAATCTATAGTATAAATAAAATAATTGCAGGCCTGATCCTGTTGAGAGGAAATGAGCCGATGGCTCTCACTGGAGGCAGGTGGACAGGTCGTCCTTGCTTCTGATGTGTCATCAGGAATTATCTTGGAGAGAGATTTTGATTGGCCTGACCAAAAAGAGTTTGTGTCTCTCCTTGAAGGGCCAGCGCCCGCTTCTCTTTGGTAGATTCAGATTCCTCTAAAGATGAGGGTGTGTTTAACGGTCGTGGTCTAGCTCATCTTTGCAAGCATTGTCCACACAGGCATCTTTCCCAGTTCCAAACTTTGGGGCAGGATGGCTCCAGGAGAAGAAATGCAATCTGTTGCCTTTTACCATGCTTTAATTGCATTAAAAATTTCAACAGAAATTGTGAAGGAATCTATGTAAGTGTTCCAGCAGTCTGTTTGGGCTAACTTGAGCACTGAAGTGTGATTTTTTTTTCTGAGTGACCATGAAAATATCTGTCTACTAATGGCTATCTGTTTAAGGCAGGCTAGTAAGCTAGCTCTTCAACAGTGTTTCATTTTCTTGCTTGCAGGGCTAACTTAAAAGAGTTTTTTCAATGCTGCAGTGACTGAAGAAGCAGTCCACTCCCATGTACCCATGAAAGAGGGCCAGAGAGCTTTTTGCACCATGCATTTTTACTATTATTTTCCAATCGTTAGCACCATATCACTAAGGAACCTTGAATACAACCAGGATCCTCCTTTGCATGCGACTATAGATGCATTTCATGAATAGTTTGAACCCTTGTCAATGCATTTTTTTGAAAAAGAAAAAAAAAGAAACTTTGTGTATGTGATTTAAAGCATGTAACCTTAAGATGTTGCATTCTAAACTGACAATAAAGACCTTTCCCAAATATGTTGGTGTTCTGGAGACTGTTTAATATACTCTTCTAACTCATTTGGACCAGAATAAATAAATCCATAAATAAAGCGGGAGTATGCACATTTTCCCTCACCTAGGGAGAAGCCAGGCCAAGGCAGGGTGTTACGAGTTTTTGCACGCATCGCACTGAACCCAGCTTATTTTGACCTTGCAGGCGATAAAAGCGAAAATGGATGAACTTAGGCCTTTGATCCCTGTGTTGGAAGAGTACAAGGCCGATGCCAAATTGGTATTGCAGTTTAAAGAGGAGGTGCAGAATCTGACGTCAGTGCTTAACGAGCTGCAAGAGGAAATTGGCGCCTATGACTACGATGAACTTCAGAGCAGAGTGTCCAATCTTGAAGAAAGGCTCCGTGCATGCATGCAAAAACTAGGTAGGCTCAGAACCCTGCGGGGGCATGGCGCTGGCTGCCCGGCTCCCGTCGCACACAGGCTTAGGGAATGGTGCTGAAGTGGACAGCGCCCGCCTGGCTTCAGGGAGGCCATGGCTGCATAGGCGCCTGGGTAGGGCTGCCTCGAGACAGAGCCAAGGAGTGTAGGCGGCCCCCCTCCTACGGCATTGTCCAATCCCGTGCAAAGGCCGGCTTGCAGAGCCCATGGAGTCGCACATTTGGAAAGAAACAGGATGATATTAGATGTTACATGCCTTCTGAAGAATGTGAGTGTGCGCACATGAGTGTGTGTGTGTGTGTTGGGGTGAGTTTTTAAGACACGAGGTTTACTTTGTTCTTGTTTTAAAGATTGGCCCCGAGCTAACATCTGTTGCCAATCTTTGTTTTCTTTCTCCCCAAAGCTCCCCAGTGCATAGTTGTATATTCTAGTTGTAGGTCCTTCTAGTTCTGCTATGTGGGACGCTGCCTCAGATGGCTTGACGAGTGGTGCCAGGTCCATGCCCAGGATCCGAACCAGCAAAACCCTGGGCCGCTGAAGTGGAGCACACGAACTTAACCAGTCGGCCACCGGGCAGGCCCCAAGACACAAATTTAATAGGGCTGGACACGTATATCTCAGATTCCCTCCAGGTTGAGAACAAGGGCTGATGAAGCTCCCCAAGATAATGAATCGTGCACAGTTGGAAGAAAAAAGAAAATAAGATATAATCACATCACAGTTGAAGGTTTGCCATTCACAGCAAGTAAAGGAGCCCCTCTAACAGCTGGAAGGAGTGGCACCTGCGAGCTGATGAGCTCTCTGCTCCTGTTCGTGTTTTCTAAGACGGACCCAACGTGGGCCACCCCTCTGGGTCCTTATTCTTCACTGAACACCCACTTACCTTATCAATGTTCCTGTTAGTTACTTTAACAAATCTTAACGTATTGGTCTCTGAGTCCACTTTTAAATGGTACATTTTAAATCCCAATTCCATTTTTAGGTTTTCTTAATGAAGATTAGCCAGCCTTCCTCACCAACTGTTTTTTGAACACAAAGCATGTTCGTTTTCGTATTGTATACTTTTCAGAGTAACTTAGGGTAATTTTAGGGTGATTTTGGTTTGTGACGTTTTCCTTAGGTTTGATCTGATGTTCTGATTTGATTTCCTTTTTAGCCCCTCCCCCATGAGCACACTCCGAATGCCTTATGGTAAACTTAAAGCGTCCCAAAAGAACAAATGCTTTTTAAACCCCTGGTGCTGTTAGTCAGGTGGAGGAGAGAGAGTATTCAGAAGGCAGAGAAACGAAGTCAGCCAAGATTTTCATTTAAACAGGTTGCAGCATCTAGGTCGTCTTCAATGCTGGTGTAGGCAGCCTAGTAAAGGCGTACATTTGAAGTTCTCTGGTCCTAGACGGAAGACAGTGAGAAACGTTGGGAGTTTGAGAATGGACCTGTTCTACTGTGTACGCTTTCGCTCTGTCGCACGAGGGACTGTTTCCTGCATTTTTTCAGTGAAGTGCTGCGTGGTGGTCAGGCCCAGCGTGTTGGCGGCTGGGTGACCTGGGACAATCCCAGGAGGGGTCTGGGCTGGACGGTCTCTACCAGCTGTTCCCATTTTGACATTGCCGGCGTCGGGGTGAATGTTTGAAATGGTAATAACTATAGGGCTCTATTAATGATTATAGAACTATATGATTCTTTCCATTGGGCGTGGTCTTCGGGTTTCTACCCATAATGACCTTGAGCTCGCCGTCGCCACTCTCTCTCCAGACACTTCCACTGAGGGTTCTCTCCTCTGAAAATCCATGTGGCTGGGCGGGGAGGAGTTGTTTGTTATTTATTGCCCCACAAGCAGCGTTCTCCCCTCCCTGGTGCACAGACTGTGAATACCAGGGAGAGGCCAAGATGAAACCTCCACGTCTTCCAGTTAAGTGCTCAAGGAGGAAAATGGAAATGCAGAGCCAAAAGTTACAAGTGGTGAGAAGCTAAGGGTCTTTCCAAGAGGGGTGGAGCATCCTTCCCATTTGTACTTGGCCTATTTTTAGAAGCTGGTGAATTCACTTTACAGCTTAGCAGCTTGGGGCTTTCACATGGTCTTCCCCTTGGGCTGCTAAAACATTTGATTTGGGAGAAAAGGGAGAGGATGAAAAGGCCCCCAGAGGTCGTGTTCCCCACCATTGGAGCGCGGCCGAGTGGTGTCAGCCCCACATTTAATTCTTTCTTCAGAAAGACCGTGACATGGACGTAGTCAGGCTGAGTTGGAGTTTGCAGGTGGGGCCTAGAGATCTGCATTTAGCCAGCACCCGGGTGATTCCAATGAATGCCAGACTAGGAGAGCCCCGGGTCTGGGGGAGGCAGTGTCGTAAAGCAGTAAGTGCCACTCGACAGCTGCGTGACTCTCCCAAGGCATCTTCCAGCGGCCTCTTGGTCTGCAAAATGAAGGTATAGGAGTCTCAGTGGCCTGGGGTTACCGTGCGAGTCCATGGACGTCATTCACGTCACAGGCTCCACACTATGCCCGGCGCAGAGTAGGCAGTGGTAGGATAGATAGGTCAGTAGTAGACGATAGACAGATAGATAGACAGATGGACAGACGATAAGTAGAGATAAATTACTGATTGGTATGTATATGCGCAGACAGATGGACGGACGGACAAATAGCTGGATGGATAGATAAACAGATTGATAGATAGATGTAGCAGCTGCTGCAGCTGCCTCCCCCTCTTGCTAGGTTTTCATTCAAACTCAGTAACTTGAGGATCCAATTAATACCGTGCGGCTGCTTAATTTGGTCTTGCTTTCAGCCTCGCAAATAGGCCCCATCTGCAGACCGCCCTGGCAGCCTGCTTCCTTGGTGGAGCTTGCCGGAGAGCATCAACAGAGGCAGCCTGCCTTCCATGCTGGGGCCCGTGTGCCCTGGGAGTGTCCTGGGGGCAGGACTTCTGCAAGACATGGCCTCTCGGTAGCTGGCAGTTTCCGTCCTCCCCCCTGGACTCCTTGACTCCTTGGCGTGAAGTCTGACTGTAGGTTCCCTGGTCTCGGTTACCTTCCTGGTGTGACAGCGGAGAGAGGGTCTCCCTGCAGTTCCCCCCAAAGAGCTCTTAATTGGTCTCTCTGTGGCCTCCCTCTCTTTGAATCGATGTTGCTGACAATTCCTGACCCCAGAACATACACAGAAAAAACAAAACGAGGCCTGCGGCTTCCATTTGTTTTCAGTTTCCATTTTTAAAGAGCCCTCCTCCCTAGGGTGGTGTGTTTTTCCTAAGGACCCAACCAGAAACTCAAGTCTGAGCTCTTGTTTCCGGGACATCCCGGGGTGTCCTCGGGGAGGGAGGCAGGCAGTGTCTCAGCGCTCCCTGCGGCTCTGCTTGTCCCCAGGCAAGGGAGCGGCAGAGCTGCCCCAAGCCCTGAGCCCCACCGAGCTGGGGCATGGGCCTCACTGTCACTGCTTGGAGAGCCTGGAGTCAGATGCCCCAGCAGAAGCCAGAGCCGGGCTGCCCCACGCAGCGTGTCCTGCCAGGGCATGTGCCTGCCAGCTTTGCGGAGGGGCTGGCTGGTTTTTAGGGCTTCCTCCAGTGATCCCGTGCTGGGACTCGGTTGCTAAAGGCTTCCCCAGGAAGGGCCAAGGAGGCAGAGAGACCCGCCCCCACCTGCTCCCCAGGGGCCTGAATGGAGCTGGCGAGTGAGCTGCTGGCGAGGACAATGGGTGGAATAGCACCCGTGGAGTTTGCACTCAGGATTGAGAGTTACATTTAGGATCCCTCAGTCTGCAGGAGAACCCGCTAGGACGGCAGGGAGGAAACGAACTCAGATCCACGTGCCGCCCATGGGAGCTGGCCTGAGTCGGATCCTGGCAGGGCAGGCTTTCCCTTCCAGGTTCCTTCAGGGAGTGCTCAGGGTTGCGTATGATGAGGTCTGCTGGTGGCCCACCCTGCCTTGCCATGAGTGTCCAGGAGGGCCACTGTCTTAGGGCCCCCTCCTGGTCTCCGGGTCTGAGCACGCGGCCTGCGCAGAGGCTGCTCTGTCTCAGGTTATCTCGTCTGCAAGGACATTTGTCTGTCCGAGCTCCCAGCTTTGCAAACTTTTCCGGCTGAACTCTTCAAAGCCTCTAAAGGCTCAAGGCTGGGACCCAGGGAGGTAGGCCTGGGCACGGAGCAGTCCCAGGACCCCGTCTGCCTGCTGCGCGGCCGTCAGCCCTCTCAGTCTGGCCTAACTCCTTGGCGGGCGTATCACCCAGGGCCTGCTCCAGGCTCCTTTGGGAGGTCATCAGCCCTGTTGTTCAGAAGCAGCTCCCCTCCAGGAATAGCAAGAGGCAGGTGATTCCACGTGTGGGGCGCCACTCGGTCCAAGCCCCCAGCTCTGCAAGGTGGCCTCCCTCCTGGGACCCGTCCTGGGTCCCCCGGGGCAGCCAGGCCCTGCCAGCTGGCGTGCTGTCCCCGGAGCTCAGCCTCCGCCGAGATGCACCGGCACAGGGCCAATTCCTGAGCCTCCTCTCCTCCCCTGCCCTCTGCCCCTCCCCGTGCATGCATCCTGAGCACTCGTGACGGGAGAGGGACACTTTCCTGAACTGATTGTGCCAAGACTCCGCCTCGAGGCTCTGCCTTGGGGCTTTTTTAGCTCCTGTCAGTTCCCGAGGTCTTGGCAGAACCAGTCTGGACGGAGAACCAAAAATAACTCTCTGACTCAGGCCTGGGCGTCGGGGGGGCCCTCCTGCCCTCCGTGGGCCCAGGAGAACTGAGCCTGCAGCCAGTGGGGTGAGGAGCAGGGCTCCTGGCCAGCAGGTCTTGCTCTACCCGCTCTAATCTGTGAATGAAGGCTCCTCCGAGGGGCTGGCAGAGGGTGGCGCCTAGCCCCCAGCCAGCCTGCGCTTGGTGAGGGAGAAGGGGGACCTCAGCCGGGGTGGGGCCGGGGCTGGCGTGCAGCAGAGCTTCCCCCTGCACACCAGACTGGGACCTGCAACCCTTCCCCAAGCGGCCAGCTCCCCCTTCTCCTCAGACACAGGCCACAAGGTCCAGGATGGGCAGGACGCAGTGCGACAGTCCCAGACAGCCCGAGTGGACTTTGCTGAGAATGAAACCCCCTTTTCTCCACGTTTTCAGTCTGAATTCACAATGACGATAATGGCTGCTGAGCCCCACTGAGCACTTCCCCCACACCAGTCCTCCATCGGTTAGTTAACTGCTTAATTCTCACGACCACTCTCTGAGGCGGTATCATAGTTATCAACAAGGCGCACTATCGGTCTGTGCCCCGCGCAGGAGAGGGTGGCCCTCCTTCGCCTCCTGTCCCCTCTACTGGGACACAGAGGGAAGCCATAGATGGGTGAGGACTTTCTGAGGTGACTCATTTTACCTCTGAGTACCCAAGAGATGAGTCATTCATTCGTTCATTCCTTCACTCATTCTTGGACGACTCCCCAGCCTGAGTCTTGGGGAAATAGATGAGGGCAGTAAGACCCAGATGCTCCTGTCTGTGGCCCAGGAAATGCATGGTCACCAGCACGGGCCAGTGAGGACAAGGTGGGTGGAGCTCAGAAGGGAGACATCTCTGGAAGAGATATCAGTTTGGGTCAAGGGGGTTGGCATTCCAGTGGAGGGACCAGCTTGAGCAAACGTGTGGCATGGGGAAGTCTAGGCTGATGGCCAGGCCTGTGAGCCGAGCTGGGGTGTTGACTTGCCGTCTTCGCCTTCTGAGTGTGATGGGGGGGACAGACATCTGGTCTCCTCCGGGGGAGGTCATCCCGCAGAGGAGGGCGTGGCTGCCGCAGACGGGGGACAGAGCTGTCGAGGGAATCCCCAGCACCTTGGGAAATGACTGAACCCACAATGTGCTACGCGATGGAAGACCTGCAGGCTTTTCCCCAAACTGTGACACCCCTGGGGGCGATGGCTCCTTCTCCTTCCAGGCGGCCAACAGGACCACCGCCCCTCGGCTCAGTGGTGGGGAGGCCTTCCCCAGGAGATGCTCAGGCGGCATGATGCTGTCTTAGTGGACGCTGGGAGGGCTGGAGGAGGGCTGTTGATGGCGAGAGATGGCTCCTGTTAGTGACTCCCAAGTCCCCCGAGTTCAGAGGGTCTGCTGTCTCCAGGGGTAGCCCAGGATTGGAACAAAGAGAGTGCTGGGGGGACAGCCTTGGGGCCTGCCTCTCCTGTGCCCTCCCTCCTCCAGACGAACCCTTAGAGAGCCCCACACCGAATCTTCAAGAGGCACGTGGGGTGGAAAATTGGTCTGAGGCTCTCATGGGGAAGCAGTCTCTCACGAGGTTTCCACGCGCCCGCCTTCTTGGTGGTGTAGCTGCTGGCTGACCTTGGGTATAACCCTCAGGCCCCTTTCTCCTCCATCTCTCCTCCTTGAGATGGTGGGTTGGGAGGAGGGGATTTGTCCAGAGAACTTGCTCTGATCCTCAGCAGTGACCCCAGCCCGTCTGCAGACTCGCCCACCAGCCCTGCGAGCGATGGCTGCTGCTGGGAAGCCTCGGGCCGTGAGGGGACAGTATTTATGTGGGAAGGCACATAATTCCTCCTGAAAGCAGACCAGGCAAAATAAATCTGGAGAAGGGATAGGCGAGTAAAAATAGTCCTGCGTTTCTTTTTCCAATCTGGGCCAGAGGCAGCAGCCCGGGAGCGGGCCGCTGGGACTTAGGAGCAGGGCAGTGTGACTTGATGGGAATTTGGGTGCAAAGCCAGCCTTTCTTCTGCTCGCTGTCAGCTCTTAATCCCTCTTCAAAGCCTCTGCATTGCCCAGATGCCCGTTCTCCTGCCAACACAGAGAAACTGCGGCGCCTGGCGCTGGGCTGGCTGTCGGAGCTTCCATCTTCCCGTCTCCATACGGTGATGCTAATGGGTATCCTCACCCGCTTTATGCTCAGGGAGAGAGCGGGGGGCACCCCAGACTGTACAGAGCTGGGAGTAAGCCCCACCCCAGGCCAGCCTGCGATGCCTAGCCCACCCCCCCAGTTTTCCGGATTATCCTGGCTAAACCATGGTCCCCAGGTTAAGTGGTGGACAATCTTCTGAAAGCCCGGATCATCTCTGAACTTTGCAGACTGCTGTGTACATATGCTAATCGTGGCAGCTGAGCAGAGCCACGCAGACCTAGGAAGTCGCACGCCGGCCTGGCCTGGAGGGAAGGGAGGACATCACAGAGGGCAGACATCTCCCCAGGGCATTCGAGGTTCCCTCCATCCCCCTGGCCCTGCTCTGTCGATACCGTCAGAACCCTGGCTCTCTGGCCCCAGGACTCCTGTTCCAGGCAGGAGAGAGATTCTCGCCCTGCGGGAAGAGCTGGCCCGCCCTCCGTGGGAAGGCGGCGGCCTTTCGCCTGGTCCGGCTCAGGCCGTGGAAGGGCGCAGAGAGGCGAGCTCTGTAGTGAAGCGCACCGTCCCTGTTGTGTCCTGAAACAAATCGCGCTTGGCACACATCTTGCACTGAGCCTCACCCGGTGCCAGACCGTGCAGGCTGTTCCCGTTGCCTTCTCTCCAGCAGCCTTAGGAGATTGGGCTGCTGCTGTCCCTGTTTCCCAGAGCAGGAAACCGAGTCTTGGCTAAGTTATCTGATCCCCCAGAGCAGCACCCTCACCCCCAGGCCTGTGTGGGTGGAGGTGGTGCGGCCCAGGGGGCACGCACTGCTCCCTCTCCTGCCCTCCCTGACCTCAGCTGCCCTCTGTGGCGGGAGGGGATGGCTTCTCTGGCCTTTGGGGTTAGGGGTGTCCCCAGGAAGAGCAAGGGCACGGGCGTCTTTTAGCAGCATCCCAGACTGAGGGGGCAGAGGGGGCCTGCGTCCTCCCTCAGGGACAGTCGGGCACTCACTCCTCTTCTCCTGCGCTGTGCGCTCTCTTCCAGCATGTGGCAAGCTGACCGGCATAAGTGACCCTGTGACTGTCAAGACCTCTGGCTCGAGGTTCGGGTCCTGGATGACAGACCCTCTGGCCCCAGAAGGTGATAACAGGGTAAGTGCCCCATTTGTCTGGCCTGGGTCTAGGGGTCGTTTGCACCAGGGTGTCCTTGTGGGGACCAGTGGGTCCCTTCTCCATCCCCTGCCTTTCTGGCCCTCATTCCAATGTGCCACCTGCCCGGCAGATGCCCCTGGGGCTGTGGACTGAGCAGAGCTGGGTGCCCCCCAGGATTTGTTCCTGGGGGACTCTGGGGAGGGGCTGGGTCCCTTGCTGAGGTCCCTGTGCTGACGTGCAGTCACAGACCACAGGGATGGCAGCGATACAGGGATGATGGTGGCAACTGATGGCAAATGACGGGCCCCTGCGATGCCCCTCCCCAGGTGTGGCTCTGCCCTTCGGCACGCGGGCCGTGGGTGGGCGAGCGGGTGGGCAATCAGTCTGTCTCTTCCGCTGGAATGTTCCGGACGTTGCCATCCCTGCCCCCGTTTCAGCGAGAGACTCCGTTAGGCCTTTCTTGTTTTAATGACATCTCATTTGTATTTCATTTGCCATTCCTTTCATGGCTGATGGAAACTCATGTTCCTTTTTGATTTAGGAAAGAGGCCATGTTCTTTTTTCTAGAATTTTCCCCCAGGGTAAAAACTCAGAAAAGAAGAGAGAAATAAGCACCACGTTTGTCTCGATCGGGGGCCTGGGTTCTGTTGTTTGAGCTCCTTTGGGAAATAGGGAGATGGGGGCTGACACCTGGCCTGCTCGGCCCCTGGACGTTAGGACAGCATCATTCTAGAGCCTTCCACCAAAGGAAGATGCGGGCCAAGGCTCTGGGTGGAGGAGAGAAGCTGTTTGGGCTTTCCTGGCTCTGGCGGTCCCCCACCTGATCGCTGTCACCCACACTGAACAGTCAGCCGTCTGGCGCGTTTCCATCAGCCTCTTGCCTTCGGGACATTTAGAAAATAAACACTTAAAAAACCTCAACTCTTCCTCCAGGCAGAATTGAGAGAGGAGCTTGGAAATCTGAGGCCCTCTGAGCCTCGTCCAAGGATTTTGAATGGAAACGAGTGGATCGCGTTCTCTGTCTCCTGACTTGTCCTGTCTCTGTTCCTCCCCCGCCCCATTTCCATCCCATCGAAGACAACATGAGGCCCCATCTCTTGTATTAAAACATGAAGGGCCCCGCGCCTCTGGCGCACTGTCTCCTTTGGGGTTGGACGGGTGGGGGCGCTGACGGACGGGCTTCCTGGAGGCCTCTGCGTTTGTCTTTACCCACCGACCTCCAGTGGGAGGAGGTCCCACCTCTCACCCTGAGCAGGCCAGCAGCATCTTCCTAGCCGCTCATCCCAGTGTTTGCTGTGGAAAGTTCTGGAAGTCTGGTTGCAGACTGCAAACCCAGCATGCGATTGGGATCGAGTATTTTGGGGATGAAGGTTGTTTCTGTGTTATTTTCTGAATCGTGATAGCTAGCCAGTACTCGCAGGTTTCCTAATGATTTAATTGGCTACTTGTTCCCCCACTGTCCTTTGGATCTGCATCCCGACTGGAAAGCCCACTGTGTTCCGAGTCTGGTTGGGAGCGCGCTCTTGCACAGATGTCAGTGATAATGACAGTAATGCAGAGACGGAAACGAGACGGTGAGCTCAGACCTGAGAGCAGGCCCCGGGCGCAGACGCCGTCAAAGTCCTTGGTGTGTATATTGACTCCATTCACACGAGAGAAAGACCTGGTGCCCAAGACGCAGCTGCTCCTGATAAGAAAACCCAGTCCAGAAGGGTCCGGTGTCTTGCCCAAGGTCTCGAGAAAGGCTGGTCAGTGGTTTTGTTAACAAATGTCCACAGCAGGCCCTGACGCTCTCAGCTGAGTCTCCTGACGCCCCCCAGTCTCCCTCTCCCCGCCTCCTGCCTACGGTCTGCCCACCCACCACGCGCCCCCCAAGAACCCAGGCAGGCCTGTGGGGGCCTGTGAGCCGGAACCAGTGACCTCAGTGCTGCAGAGAATGAACCCCTCTGGAGGATTCCTCCTGGATCCGGCACCGCGAAAGTGCCGCTGGGCACCAGCTCTGATGCCAGCTCCCTTTGTCGTAGTCGCCAGTCCAGTGATCTTTTCTCACATACCAGCTGTCGGGGCTCCTGGGCACCTGCCATGTGCCTCCCCCGTCCAGTGAGGGCGTGGGTTCCACAGCCGTGAGGCGCTGAGGATGCTTTTGGTAGTTAGACCTCTATTTTCTGCTTGATGACTTGCTCGCCCTCCAGGAAAGGAGGCCCTGAGGATGGACAGAGTGTGCAAGAAGGAACCACGGGAGGAGGAGGCCTTTGTGGGGGGCGGGGAGGGGACATGGCTCGGCTGTCGAGGACGCTGGGGGTCTGGTCACTGGGGGTCGGCTCTGAGCACTCTGGGCAGTCAGCAGCCCTGCCCCCAGCCAGTTATAGCCATCTGGAGCCGTTTGCTCAGCACAGCTGCCTCCAAGGCCCAGCCTGCTAAGTGACACGTCCCGGGTCCTGCCATTGATCTGGAAGAGCTCTGTTTTGTTTTGTTTTGATCTTTTCCATTCTCCCATCCAATTTTGATCACACACACGCAGGAGACCAATAACTCGCTCCGAAAAGCCCAGAAATCGATGTCAGCTCAGAGCCGCTGCCAGGGGGGAGGGCGTGGTGAGAGGCTGTGGCTGAAGACGAGGGGGTGGCACTGCTCAGGAGTCCTTTGGAGGGAGCCCATCTAGGGGACAGGCCTGCAGAAGAGCCAGCGTGGCTTTCCGGTTCCCGCCGCCCTGGCGCCGAGCTGTTAGAACAAGGTAAACGCAGGGTGCCTTGGTACGCATCCTTCCTTGACTCGTTCATTAAGCCCCAGCTGTGTCCCAGACACGGTGCTGGGCTCCGGTGCTCTTCCACCGTGCCCAGAAGCAGCCTTCTCTCAGCAGTGAGCGGCCCACGTGCTTCTGGTGGAACTGGAGCTCCGGAAGCTCCCGCCCTCACTCCAGGCTCTCAGCCCTGCCAGACTGTGCCCCTCCCCAGGAGACCCTCTCCCCCAACTCTGAGACGCACAGCCCGCCCTGACTATGGACCATCCTTCTAGACTCCAGCGACACCTTCCCTCTTGTTGGCTTGTTTCTGCCCTAGAAGTCCCAGGCCGCTCACATCAGACATCAGAAAGGGGACCAGCTGCCCCACGCCACCCCGGGAAGCTCATGTTCAGAGGGGGCGTCATCATCACCAAAACGCTGTCATTTTACAGACAGCAATGAGCTCACCTTAGTGTTTAGAAGTCCTCCGTGTCATCTAAACTGTGTCAGAGCCATCCAGCTATTGTATAAGGGTCACACTGAGTCCCTTTTCCTGAGGGTCCGATTATCCGAAAGGCGCTGGACTGTGAGATGTGGTCGGTGGTCGGCAGGTGCTCGGTAGACATGGGCCCCTCTGTCTTTTCTCTGAGGAGCGGGGGACAGCCCTGCTGCGGCTGCTGACCCAGTGCTCCCCGTCACCCCTCACTTCCCAGTGGGGTCTCCGGCAGGAGTGGCTGGCGCCTCCCTCCCGCCTCCTCCTCCGTTCAGCCAGTGGCTCCCTTTGAAGCATCTTTCCCTGCAGCCCAGGCTCCGTGATGGTGGCAGCCCTTTGGGAAGACACACGACAGGTGCTCAGCAAACCCAAGGGAAGAGCAAACTCAGCCCCAGTGACTCAGAAGGCCCCTGGGCCGGCAGCCCCTCGGCAGCTCCACGGAAGCTCAGCCTTGCCGGCACACTGGCCTTGGACCTGGGACGAGGACAAGAGGACTCACTGCCTCTTTCGTCTGGGCTGGGCCCCGAGCTGGCCCCTGGTGGGGACGCGGGGAGAGGAGGGCTCCGCACACTTGCTGTGTAACTAGAGTGGGGGTTTTCATCTTGGCTGGTGCCCTGTAATCTGTGAGCGGATTTAAAAAATCTTGGTGCTGAGGCCGTAATTCAAGCCAATTAAATAAGAACGGCAGGACTAGGACCCAGACACATGGCTTTTTAAGCTCCTCCGGTGAGGGGCCCAGGCCAAGAACCTCCACCAAGGGGCCAGTGTGGTCAAGCCCATGGTAAGCAGCTCAGGCCCCAAGCCAGAGGGTCCAGCCTTGCCTGCGTGTGAGAATCGCCTGGAAGCTTTAACCAGCATGAATGCTGGGCTCCACCCCCAAGACCTGACGTAACTCTGGGCTGTGAAGGCTCCCGGGGCCTCACCTCCAGTCGGGTCGGGAGCCACTCGTCCTGGCCTCCAGCAGTTCCGGTACCGTGGTTCTGGGCGAGGCCGGAGAGCTCGGGGGCGGCATCCTGGAGGTGATGGAGTCCATGTGGGCTTGGGACTCGAACAGGAAGGGGAGGGAAAGGCGTTTCAGATGAGGAGAGCAGAGTGAACAGACTCTGGGGCTCCACGCATGCGTCCCTTTTGCAGCGCAGGGCTTCTCATCGATGACTTAAAGCCAGCAGGTGACGAGCCAGTCATTAAACTGCACCTCGGGCTGGCTTTCCTCCCACCCTAAACGGCATTTTACACAAGTGCTGTGCCCTGGGTCCAATTTGCCAGTTTACAGGAGGAAAAGGTGGTTTAAACGTTCTTAGTGACTTGATGCAGATTTCCCCCAGTTCTGCCCACAGGAAGGGGGCACAGCCTCAAACAGGCTCCCCACTAGCACAGGCCCACTCGTGCGGGAGGCACACATTTGCACACTTTCAAAGAGTGTTCTCTGTGCTGAGATAGGAAGTGGCAGTTCCTTCAGAGGTGGGTCGGGAGAGGGTCCAGGGAGGAATGTCATTTGAGCTGCGTCTTGAACGAAGCAGTGAGCTCCCCGTCTCGGGAGAGAGCCAAGCAGAGGCGGGAGGGTGCTTTTCCACAACACGATCAGAGGAGGTTCCCCACATCGCCTGTGTACCCCCACGCCCCTCACGCTCTGCGCTCACCCCATGCTGACCTGTGACCCACATCCTTGGGGACTGGCCTGTGGGAGGCTAAGGGTAATAAAGGCCTCAAATGAGACGAAGTTTAAAAAAAGAAAAACTCGTTGAAAACAAAAGGCGCATCTGCCTCTGAGCCGCTGAATGGACGTCTCAAGAACAAGGTTATGATTTTTTTTAATTTTTAATGCTTGCGTAAAGCTGCATCTGAAAGCTCGCATGTCCTTGGGCTCCCGCAGCCCGCCGGGCTCTGATGGATCAGCAGCTGTCTCGTTGCAGACGGGCACCCGAGTGGCATTCGCCCGGTGGCTTCCTCCCACTAACGGCCTTGCTTTCTAATTTGCTCCCACGGTGGTTGAAAATGACTAAAGCGTTTTGTACAAAGTCTAAACGGTTTTCAGGTCAACTGGCATGGAAGCAATAATCAGAAATCTCTTTCCTCGGGCCGCTGCCGAGTTTGTTGTTGATTTTGACCCTCTGGTCCTTCTGTGAAGCTCCCATTCTCCTGGGGGAGGCATTTTCCCCGGATGGGGCGTGGCAAAGAGTGAGTACCCACGGCATCCCGAATGCCAAGTGGGTACATTCCACCTGCCAGGTGGGGTGACTCAACCCGGCCGCCGTGACCGCCTGGTAGGACAGACAGGTCGGCCGTACTCGCCCCCTGGAGTTGGGAGGTCGCCCTTCCTGGTGACCTTGATAGTGGGTCAGCACTGCAGACGAGAGCTGCCCACTGCCCTGAGCGTCCACCCTCCTCCGGGGGGCAGGTGGCCCTTCACTTTCCAACACCGTCCTGCTGGTTTGGGGTTTCATACGCTGACGGGGTTCTCGCCTCCCCCAGATAAGCGTGAACCCCTGCTGTGTGCCCTGGGCCGGGGAGAGAGTAGAGAGAGAACCAACTGACGTGCCCGCGCTGACCCACGGCCTGGGGGCACCCTGGGCAGGGGGCTCGATTTGGGCGCCCATAGTGGTTTCCTTGCCGCCCACTTAGGAGAATGCAGAGGGCGGCTGCCACCGTGCCCATAGGGACAGTGTGGGTGCCCCGTCCTGTCAGCTCCCACACTCGTTCACAGAGGGTCCTTTCCTAGCCTTTCTCCAAACCAGACGCGTGTTTGTCTGGTGGGGAGACAGTCCTGTCCCCCTTTGAAAAGTGCCCTGTGGGTTTGGAGGAAGGACGTGACATCATTTAGTCTTAATTATTCTCTCCGGTGCCTTCAGCTCCTTCTCTGGGTACTGAGTAAGTTAAATTGCAAGTCTGAGCAGGGACACCTTCCCGGGGGACCCCCGCCCGACCTCCTTCAGAACCACCGGCTGACGAGGTCTGCTCTCTCCGCAGGTCTGGTACATGGACGGCTACCACAACAACCGCTTCGTCCGCGAGTACAAATCCATGATCGACTTCATGACCACGGACAATTTCACGTCACACCGCCTCCCGCACCCCTGGTCGGGCACGGGGCAGGTGGTCTACAATGGCTCTATCTACTTCAACAAGTTCCAGAGTCACATCGTCATCAGGTTCGACCTGAAGACGGAGACGATCCTCAAGACGCGCAGCCTGGACTACGCCGGTTACAACAACATGTACCACTACGCCTGGGGCGGCCACTCGGACATCGACCTCATGGTGGACGAGAACGGGCTATGGGCTGTCTACGCCACCAACCAGAATGCCGGCAACATCGTGATCAGCAAGCTGGACCCCGTCTCCTTGCAGGTGCTGCAGACCTGGAACACAAGTTACCCCAAGCGCAGTGCAGGGGAAGCCTTCATCATCTGCGGGACCCTCTACGTCACCAACGGCTACTCGGGGGGTACCAAGGTGCACTACGCCTACCAGACCAACGCCTCGACCTACGAGTACATCGACATCCCCTTCCAGAACAAGTACTCCCACATCTCCATGTTGGACTACAACCCCAAGGACCGCGCCCTGTACGCGTGGAACAACGGCCACCAGATCCTCTACAACGTCACCCTCTTCCATGTCATCCGGTCCGACGAGTTGTAATCGCCTCTGCCCGGAAGCCGAGGGTCCGAGGCCTCCCCCACGTGGAAATTCCTGTGAAACAGCTGCCAAAATAATGTTACTGAGACTAACAATACTAATTTTGAAAAATCATCAGCAATGTGGATTCCGGCGTCGCGGGATGGCGTTCCCTCCGTGTTTCTCCAGTTCAAGCCGGAGGGTGACACTCTTGGGAAGAAACCCCCGTATTTGCAGCTGGAACTGCAGCCCAGGGCTCCCTGGTTCTCCTCCCGCCTCCCGCCTCCCGCCCAGGTCCCCTTTCTGGTCAAATAATATACCAACGAAGGAAGGCAATGACTGTTGGCCAACTCTCGCCCGAGAACAACCCACTGTTAGGATCGCATGGACATTCCCTTAGATGTGGTCGCTCCGATGGACGTGATTGCCGCGTCTCATCGAGAGCCCCCGGCCGCGCTCGGCGTGCGGAGGGGTCGTCATAGGCTAGTTTAACTCGCATCCCCTCACAGCTGCTGTCTCTCGACCGTGTGTTGTGTCCTAGATTAACCGTGCTGAGACTCCAAGCAGCCCATGGACCCGTGTCTAGTCCCTGCCAAGCGATGGTCCGAGCGTGTGGAACAGACGGTGGCAGTACCCACGTTGTTCGAATCCGCGTCCCCCGTAGATATCTTGTGCAGCGTCTGTCTGTTGTCCCCTTGAGGTGGTAGCTCTGTGTGTTCAGTTTATGCAATGGATGTTGTAAATGCAATGCCGTAGTTTGGATTAATAAGTGGATGGTTTTTGTTTCTTAAAAAGAAAAAAAATAATCAGTGTTCACCCTTAGAGAGAGATAATCGAGTTCATGTTGATAATAGTCAAAGGAATTCTTCTCTTCTTGTTAAATTCCCTGAATAACGTAGCCACAGTTGAGAAGGGCTAACCTAGGGAAGCTTCAGTTTCCAGCGGGAAGGGAGTGTTCCTGAGGGCCACAGTGCGTGGAAAGTACATTTTTTAAGTCAAAAAAAGAGGGAAACTTTGTACTATCCAGTTATCTAAGGAACAATAAAAATGTTAGGAGGTGCTTTCGCTTCACTTGTCGTTTCTGAGGGTTTTAGAAACGATGGAGACTTCTGAATCCTCGCAGATGTGTTCCAGGGTGTGAGTGGTCCTTTCAGGAGAGGAAGCAAGGTCACGTGATGGACACAGTCCCCTTGGGTCTCCAGGCACCCATCCCCCCAAAAGTCGTCACCCAGAGAATCAGCTCGGAGTTCCCTTCCGCCTGGGGCGAATCTGAATCCCAGGGCTGCACCCCTGGGCATCCACCCCACACCACCACCCCCACCCGCCGGGCTCCTCCAAGGACACCGCCGGAAGGAGTGTGGCACAGGCTCCAGCTCCAGGCATGGGGGGGGTACCAGCGGAGGACCTGCTGGAGAGTTGGCAAAGGTGAAGCCAGGCCCTCTCTGGCCGGGCCACTCACTAGGAGCTGTGGTGGGTCCAGGAGGTGAGCAGCCGGCCCTCTCCGGGGTCTGGGTCCCCAGGCCTTGGAGACGGAGACCCTCGCACATCCGAGGAGCCAGGCCAGCACAGGCCACGGCCGTCGCTACCAAGTCTGGCCCTGCCTCTAAGCAGGCCTTGAAGTCTCTGTACACAGGCCACATCTCAGTGTCCCGTGCTGTTCTGGAGCACCCTGGGGTCTCAGGCCAGCCAGGGAAGAAACGATGTCACAGTAACTCTCCTTTCACGAGACCGCCTTCCATCCGGCCCTAGCAAGAAAGGACCGGATGGCCTATGGGAGCCGCCCACCTCCTCCCCTTTCCTCTGCTTTGGGGCAGCTGGCTCCCCTTGGCAGTGTGGGTGGCAGGGCAGTGACGTGGACATTGGGAAAAGCCTGGCAGACCCCACGAGCCCAGCCCAGCTGGCGCTGTGCTCAAACCAGTGAGCAAATGAGCTGACTTGTGTCCAAAATAGTCTTCCTGAGTTTCCATCATTGGTCCTGGAAAGGCAGCTGGGCTGGCACCCAGGCAGTGCTGTGGGCAGCCCCTTAGATGGCGGGTGGCTGATGTTCGCAATGCTCGGAAGGCAGTGGAGTGAGTCTGAGAACGTCCAAGAACGGACAACGCTGGTCCCTGTGCCCACCCGGAAGCTGGAGTCACTGGAATGGTGAGCTGGGGGCATGGGGACTATGCCCAGCTTTGTCACAGTGGGCGCCCTTGTGACCCGGCCCTGGCCAATAGTTGGGAAAATATGGGATGAAAAATAGGGCAAAGACCCCCTGGTTCTCCTCCCCATCCTCCTTCTGGTCAGGGCCATGCCCATGGCCAATTCTCCCCCATCATTAGGATGCACGGGCATTTCCTCAGATCGTGGTCGGCTCCTCCAGATAAAAAAACGGGGAGAGCCCTAAACCGCAGAGTGGGGAGGGAGGGAGACCCAAGAGGCATCGGGAGCAGCTCTGGGGACGGTTGGCCACCAGGTCTTGATTCATCCTAGGAGCCCTTGGCTCCTCCAGGACCCTTCCTCACTCAGCCCAGGGGCCACGTCTCTACCCCTGGAGTGGGCCCTCAGCTTCTGGATCGTGACCACCTAGACTCCACTGCAGGGGGACAGTGCCGCCTCAAACCTGGCACGCCATCTCTTGACCCCAGTGCACCTCGGCCCGTCCCCTCTGCCCGCTGCCTACTGTCCACTCCGACCTTGCCAAGCAGGTCTCCACCTCCAGGCACACCGAACTCTGGAGCCTCGTGGTGCCCTCCCCCGTGCCCTCCCCACCCTCCTTCCTCCCAACCTTGTCCAGAGGCCCCAAGGCCCCGGCTCAGAGGTCCCTGCCTTCCGGAAGCTTCTCATTTCGCATCTCCTGGGAGAAATGGTTGCTTCTTCTTGAGTTCTTCTAACTCCTCCCTCCATCGCCCTTCGCCCGTCTGCCCCTTCTTCCCAACATCTGTGATTCTCTTACACCCAACACACTCTTTGGGATTTGGGGGGTTTTGGTATTTACCAAGCCCATGACAAAAAATCCAAAAACTCCTGTCTTGCTTTCTTGTCTTTGCCAGCACCTGGGTTTTCTTGGGCCACAGGAGTCAGAGACACCCTGAGCCGTGACGTCGGGAGGGGTGGGAATCCCTAACCTTTACTCAGGGCCTCATTAGCCGGAAGTCTTCCCTGAGAAGACGACTGTCACACCGAGGCAGGACGAGCTCACAATGACAACTTTAGAAGTGGGAGGTCTCTTCATACTTTTATGTTGACAAATTATCTTGGGGCGACACGGGGTGCAAACTCGCCCCCACGAGAGGAGCCGCTCTTTGCTAACAGCCCCGAGCCCAAGGATGCAGTGTGCGTGGCGCCGACGGCCCCCACGTGACACAAAGTTGTCCAGGCGCATTCGGTCGGGAATGGCTCTGTCATTAGAGCTCCGATGATTTCCCCTTAATGACAGAGGAAGAAACGAATGTACGAATACCCATCCTGAGTCACCAGAAAGTAAAATAACGCCCTGATGGGTCCAGAACGGACCTGCTGTCCCAGACGGAGTCTTTGCTGGGGGAAAATATTCCTCCAGGATATTAAATACGTGAGAAAAATGGTTTCATCCAGAGACCAAATAAAACAACCCGCCTGCAACTGACGCTCCCGGATTCCAATAAGCGAATATATTGGCTGATGGCAGAACATCTGTGGATGAATTTTCTTTATTAAAAGTTTGGCCTGGAGTCAAAATCCGGCAGTTTCTTGGGGAACTTGGAGGCCTGAGCGTGGGGCGCTGGGTGCCGTGAGCAGCTGGGCCTGGAACGCCTCTTCTCGAAGGAAGCCCATGGCAGGGACCCCACTCGGGCGCAGGTGAACTCCTCCTCTAGCCCCTGCAGAGTCAGGGTGCCATGTAGCATCCACAGAAGGCAGGCGGGGGGTGGTCCTCTCCCTGTCCCAGCTCTTCCCAGTGGGCGGGAAGGAGGCAGCCGCTGCACGTGGAACGTTATCTCTTGGGTTCTTGGGAAGCGCAGGGTCGCCATGCAGGTGCCAGGGCCGTCCGGGAGACGGGATCCCAAAATGAGGGGTGTTGCTTATTCCAGATAGCTGAACACACCGAGATGGGTGTCAGGCTGGTCTTTTATTAGGACACTTAATTCCATTCGAAGATGACAAGTGGTAGCTTGAGCACAGACCACACTTGGAAGCCAATGTTGGCACCTATCCCTGCCCCCGTGCGTCCCCTCGGCCTCACACCACCTGTAAGGAGGCGCCAGGCTCCCTGTGCTCAGATGGAGAAACTCTCGGGGCAGCTGATCTTCCAACCTGTGAAGCAGTGTTTATGTCCACAGGACGGCACCACCTGACACAGAGACCCATCTGAAATGGGTGGGGCCCTCACGTGTCGCTGGAGAAGGTGGGTGAACCGTTGGGCGCAGGCTGAGCTGGGATTCTGGACAGTGAGTTGTTCATCGTGGGGAAATGAACCCCCAGAGGCAGCTCTTAGAGGCTGCAGCGGGGATCGGGCGGGCGGGGGATCCAGGTGGGAGCCTTGTTCGACCACCTGCATAGGCATGGCCCAGAAAGACACACATTCAGGAGGAAGTGGCCCTGGGGACGGCTGGGCTGTGAAAAGCGAGGTTGAATCCCTGGACGTGACGGAGGCGGGCTGCCCCATGACCCAGGGAACTCAGAAGCCAGATGGTCCATCCAATGCCGTGTGTCGTCAGGTTGTGGAGGAGCAGGGGCTGATCTGCTCACCATCAGATAAGATGTCCTTTCCTTGGTGGCCCAGACGTGTGGTACTGAGAAGTTCTCATGGGAACAATGTCCATTTGGTTTCCTGTGAGTGAATGGATTTTTAAAAGGTCCCCTGTACCAAGATTTTGTTTTAATAAATCCATTGTTAGAGATTATTTTCACAGGCTATGAGAATGAGAAATAGAGTCCTTTGAAGTCAACAGTAAAGAGAAGCATCAGTTGGAGCCCACACCGCACTCTTCTTATACAAAAAGCCCCCAGTTGTATATTACTCTGCATCTGGCTGTTTTCCTGGAACCATGTTTCCTACAGGTAACTTTAGGAGCATGGAACTCTGCCTTGTCCCTTTTCATGGCTGTGTAGTATACCATTGTGCATTGGGCTTAGTGTTTGCAACCAGCACCCCCGGGGTGGGTATTTGAGTTGTTTCTAATACTCTGCTCTTAAAAAACCTCCCTCAGTGAATAACCTTGTGCAAAATCACATTGTGTCTTTGCACATGACGTGTGTCTTTGGAATAAAGTATCTGAGGGCAAACTCTTGTGGTATTTTGCCCGATGCTGTTGAATTCCCTTCCTCAAAGGCTGGCCCGGATTCCTCCCTCCCAGCAACGGAGCAGATTGCTGGACCCCACGGAGCGTTGGGAAAATCTTTGGGAGATTTCCAGTCACGTAAGTCAGATGTGGTGTCCCCAGCAGTTTGCATTTTTATTTCTCTGTTAAGAGAAGCCGGCATCCTTTCATTTGTCTCGAGGCCGTCGGCAATCTCTGTCTGTGAACTTCCAGTTCCCAGCGTTTGCCCACTTTTCCCTCCTCGCTGGTTGGTGTTTCCTCCACGCACACGCTAGGAGCTCTCCCATGGGCGGGAATCAGCCTCTGTCTGTGATTCTGCAGGTTTCAAACATTGTGTGGTTTGTCGTTCTTTTCTTGATTTTGGTGACAGTGGGTTTGTTTAACTGTAGTCAAATGTCAATCATTCTCCTAATGCTTTTGAGTCGCAGTCAGGACATTCATAAGGAATTTGCCCGTTTTCCTCGGCGCTGGTATGTGGAGGCCGTCAGTGCCTCCACGTTTATGTCATGTGAAGTGGGTCCACTTCCATCCTTTTCCCAAAGCCTGCCCGGCGGCCCCACACTAGTTAGTAAACGGCCCAGCTTCCCCCCGAAACCTCTGCCAAGTGTCCCCGGTACTTGGATCTGTTTCTGGGCTCTTCTCTCTGTGTCTGTGTTTGACGCTGTCCCTGGAAATGCCAGTCCAAGGGCCCACTTACATCAATTTTGCACTGGGTGAATGTTCGTGGCCTCTCTGATGTGGACACCTAGTCCACTGCTTTTCACAGAGCTCTTGAAAGGCCTGTGTACAATGACGCCGAACCCCACGGTGGCGAGGTCTCGCCCGGGGATAATTGCTAAACCTGAGTGGGATTTTGTGCCTTCACCGATTCTGTCGGATCAGCAAAGATTAAAGTGGTTTCGGGATAATGTGTCGCTGTGAAGCGGTTCTGTGTTGTTCTAAATAAAGTGCCCACATCCAGACACTGCCAGGACTCTAAAGCAGAGCTAGGTCCTGACCTCACAGGGATTTTCGGGGAGATCCCTGCCCTCCGCGGAGCTCTGCTGTCTCCATTTCACAGAAGCCGATGCGGGAGATGAAGCCGCCAGAACCGCTGATCACTGGCAGGCTGGCCCTGAACTGCGCGCCCCGCCCTCCGCTGGCCGCTTGGCACACACGGCCGGTCCTCCAGCTGGTGAGTCACTGGACACTTATTCATCACACAGCAGGCAGCGGAAGGTGCCAGAAGGGTGTGCTGGGCAAGGAGCTGGGCCGGTCCTGCAGCCCTGGGTGCTGGTGAGTCACTGCTGCCGGGCGCTGAGCCGGGTGCCGAGGGAGGCAAGGCCCTGGCCAAGAAAGGCCAAGGCTGGCGTCTGTTTCTGCTCCACCCTCGCTGGGGGGGCCGGCAGGCAGGGGAGCAGGACCTCTCCTCTGTGTGCCCTCCATCCTGCTGCCCCCGCCAGTGCATACACATGCACGTGTGCACAACGTAACAGCACACACATGCGCACCTGCACACACATACACACACACACACATGCACACGCACTAGCTAATTCCAAGCACGTGATCAGACGCAGAGCGGCTGCAGGTTAGGACACAGGCCTTGGAGGCTCACCTCCCTGCTCCTTCGAGGTGAACGGAGCTGCAAGTCCCCCCCACTGCTTCCGGGGAGACCTCCTCCCACCTGCCCCGGCCCTCCAGGCAGCCCGGCCCGGCCCCAGCCCTGTGCCAGCACCGGAGGGCGGGGCCCAGTTCAGGCAGGAAGTCATCAGCCCTGGGCTCCAACCCTGCCTCCACTGCAACACCCGACCCGGGGCCTCAGTTTCCTCTCCTGGCACGGGGCCATCTGATGCTGGTAGACGTTCCCCATTCTCAGGGAGCACTGCCGGGGCTGGTGGGAGCACCAGGCATCACGCCAGCAATTTCAGGGGTTCTGGCCCGAAGGACCCTCTGGGCCTCTCAAGCCTCCCGATCCTGCCTGTGGAAACCTGGGTCCCCGCAGATGGTCCGCAGCCCTCTGCTCCGACTCGAAGGTACCGCCTTAGCAGGTAAGGACAGCGAGGTCCAGAGAGACTAGTTAACACCTGAACAAGTTAGCAGAGCTGGTTAGTGATGGAGCTGGGACGGGAGCCACGCCCCCCACAGCCAGCCTCCAGCTCCTGCTGAATGAAGAGCCCAGTTTGGATAAACTGGTGGATGTCCTGCCACCGTCTTCTAATTGGCCAGAGTTTCCAGAATTGCCGGGAAGGACCCCGGCTCCCCCCGCAACCCCAGAGACCCCTTTTCTTCCTGAGTCGGGCAGGAAGGAGGGCTGCGGCAACGAAAAAGTCCCCAGCAGCTGGCTCTGTGGAAAGAAACAGTAATTTCCTTATTGATCTTTTCCTTGCCACTGCCCGCTCGAGAATACGCCTCCAAGAAGGATGTTGTTGCTGCACGCGCTTCATTGTTTCGTTTTTGCTTATTGAATTCCTGTATTATTCCTGGAGGATTCCCCTCCTTTCTGTCTCTCTCCAACAGCTCCTCGCTTCAAGGACATCAACGGCTCACACAGGCCTCCTGAAAAGCATGTCCTTTGCCAGCAACCCCAGGACAGACCCCTCGGCTGTCCCCAAGGCAACAGACTGCAAAAGGTGCCCACCTGGCCGCCGGCGTCGCGACCCTGGCCTTCCCTCCCGGCTCCCCGCCCCTGCCGCTGCCTCCTCTAATTAGCTGGACAGGCTCTCCCATCCGCTCCCGGCCGCCTGTCTTGCTTCGGCCGGCACGTGTGGTCCCAGTTAAATTGGCTGTGGCAGGCCGTAATAAAGAAGAAAACAGCGGCTGCATCAGGCTGTTCCGAGGAGCCACCGACGCTCACGCTCACGCGGGAAGGGCCGGGAAAGGAGACATTCAATTAAGGTCGTACGGCCGCTCGGCGGCTCCAGGCCTGGGCTGCACATCTCGGAGCTTCGGAGATGACTGACGGCCAGACCGAGAGTTTCCTCGGGTCCTGTCTCCCACAAGGCTGTCCGTCTGCTCTTGTCCCGCGAGGGCTGGTCTGAAAGCTGCCCCGGGCAGCGGTCCTCAAAGTTCAGTTCTGCAAATGTTTAACGCGCGCCCAGCTCTGTGCCGAGGGTCCAAAGATGACACCCCTGCCCCCAAGGGGCCCTCAGTCCAGCAAAGGAGACAGAGACAGACAGTTCCAAATGGTACTCGTGAGTCCCAATTCCCAGATACAAAACCAGCAGCTAATTTCACCCACAAAAATGCAATAAAATAGCAGAAAAATGTAGGCAGCCTCTGGAGCCATTAATGATTCTATCAATACAGACTTAAAGTAACCGGAAAGGCGGTTTTCTGGGTACCGAACGTCTCTTCCTAAACCTTCCCCTGCTCTGGCTCTCCGCCCTGGGTGGGCTTCTGCGGGGCCATTTTTCACAAAGGAAGCCAAAAGGCACACACACGAGTGTGACACCCAGAGAGCCTCTGCGGACAGTGAAGGAGGTGTAGACGTTGGGAGTTAGTGTACAGATCCCTGCTCCAGCCCGGCGGCTGTGTGACAGAGGCCCCTCAACCGACCTGGAGGCGCGTGGGTTCCACAGCCGTAGAAGGCGGGTTGAATGGGACCCACGCTCAGATCGCCTTGAGGAACACCCAAGCCAGCCCTGGGAACGCACCGAGGCAGGGAGGCCACACACAGGCTGGGGCCAGACGCCTCGGAGTGGGCATGGCAGGCGCCGTGGGATGTGGCCACTGGGCATCAGCGGGCCCAGCTAGATGCTCCTCAGCATGCCCGAGTACTGGGCACTGTGGTCGTGGCTCCAGACTGAACCCCTTGAGCCCATTACCTCATTTGGTCACCTCAGCAATCCTGCTACTCAGGCTGGGGGCAGTCAGGTAACCCCCAGCGAGCCTCGGAGGCACGCTGGCAGTGCTGACCGCCTTGCCATGCTCAGGGACCAGGCTCATAGACCACGGAGCAATGACTGGAGCAACGACCCTGTCAAGGAGCCACGAGGCCACGCGTTCAAGAGGAAATTGCAAAGAACCCTCTGGTGCTCGTCTCCAACACCACACGGCTGAAGCCTCATGCCCTCGCTGACTGTTCTCTCCGCCTGGCACACTGGCCCCAGGTGTTCACCTGGCTGATTTCTTCTCCACCTGCAGATCAGCTTGAATCGATAGAAGCAGCCCGTTCACGAGTGTCTGTCCGTCCTGGGAGCAGGACTCGGCCTGGTCTGGCCTCAGCGTCCTGGGGAAGGCCCACTGTGAGGCTTGTGATACACCGGGTGGCATCTCCAAGGATCTCCTGTCTACTTCCCAGAGTGACAGTTGGGTCCTGGCGCAGAAAGGAAGAGAAGGGCCCAGGAAGCCCCAAGTCCCGGGATGCCCAGGCCTGTCACCCCTCTGTGCTTCTGCTTTAGTTTGAAATTGCCCCGGCCCCTGCTCAGGGACGAGAGGCAGCCAGGGCCCCTCTCCGCTCTCTGCCCACCAGCCTTCCTGCCAGCGAAGCCGCTCCCCGCCCCCCCACGGCCGTCTCGGCAGAGGAGCAAGAAGCAATTTGGTGTGCGTGAATTATTCAGAGCAGCCGAATGAAATGAAGGATTGAAGCAACGTGCACGGATACAGAGAATCAGAAAATAGATCCCAGCTTGAAAATATGTACAGGGTTGATCCGGAAAGCAAATTAGCAGCGAGTTACAGAAACATCATTGGATTAGATGCAACCAGTTGTTTTGAGCACATTATGCATAAATTGTCTTCCTCCACGCAGGTTTGCTCTGCGCTGTGGCGCAGGCTTTTGGGCAGTGTTGGCTGGCGTCCACCCCTAGCTCCCCTCCTTATCTCAGGAGCTGCTGGA
The DNA here is from genome assembly GCF_021613505.1 of Equus quagga. Classification (NCBI taxonomy): domain Eukaryota; kingdom Metazoa; phylum Chordata; class Mammalia; order Perissodactyla; family Equidae; genus Equus; species Equus quagga. Next base: position 94,685,107 of record NC_060267.1, read on the forward strand.
GGACAAAGGCCCCTCTGACCGCCTCATCGTGGGTCCCCGGGCCTCACACGTGGCCGGCACACTGTAGGCCTCCAACAGATCACCATGGATGGATGAAGTCGTATTTCCACTTACTTCGCATGAGCCCCTCAGTGTGTCGCCCCCCCCCCCACACCCCAGACTAGGTCCCTGACCCTGGAAAAGCCCCAGCCGTGACCTCAGCAGCCTGAGCCTGGCCGGCCTTGCATCTCACCAAGGCGCCTCGAGACCAATGGCTCACTCCAGTGGGGTGGACGCCTCATAGAAATTGTGCTTTCCCTGTCATTGTAAAGTTACCCCAAATCAGCTGCTGTGGCATGGGGTCTATCGCATGCTTGGGGCCATCCTCGAACACACAGCTCATTTAAGCTGAGCCGCAAAGGCTCCTGCCTGCCCGAGACAGGGGCGCACCCTGTGGGAAAAGCCGGGTGGAGTGGTTGTACAGATATGAAAGCCATCCAGTAACAAACAAGCCAGGCAAATGCCTCAGGGACCTAGAATTTTCCCTGCAAGCAGGTCAGGGCGGCGTGGCCACTGGGTCTGGGGGCCCGGGGAAATGGACGTTGGCGCGGCCTGCCCCGGGGTGCCTGGGAGAATCTCTGCATGAGACTCCTAGGCGACCCCCCCCCCACGAGAGGTGAGGGGCGGGCATGCCAGGGAGCCGCGGCTGTGGTCAGGGGTCACCCTGCCTCCGACGGGCTTGCTGAGCCTGGGCGAGGCCATGGCCCTCTCACCCTCTTTTCCCCTTCTGAGCAGCCAGACCGTGTTGCTCAAAAGACCTAAGGCCCCTCTATTCGACTGTGCTGGGGCTCCGTTCACTGGGCGCCTGCTGTCTCAGAGCCGGGCCCAGAGCCACGGGGGACACAGAGACCCATGGACCCAGATGTCCACACAGCAACAAGAGGGCTTAGGGCCTCGTGAATGGCCAACAGGCCCAGTTCTTCCATGGCTGCCTTGATGCGCTGGTGGATCCCGGCCATAACTGTCCTCTCACAGCCGTCTGTGAGCTCAGGGCCCTCACGGCGGGATCGGGGATGCGTTCAGAGAGGGGAAGCGGTCCACATCAGGTGTGAGGAAGGGAACCGAGGCACAGGGCTAGGACGAGGGGGAGGTGAGTGGGGCACCAAGGGCACAGAATTTAAGGCGGCAGCTGAGAGCAATGGCGTGCCAGGCCAAGTGGCTCGGGGGAGCAGCTGGGCTGGCCCCCTGTTTGGTCTCCGCTGTGGCCTCACTTTGGGCTGAGGAAGGGCTGGACTCCTTCAAGCCTTCAGAGGTAGAGCCACCAAGGGGGCAGGTACAGGGAGGGGGCGTCAGCTGATGCAAGGAAGAGCCTTCCCACAGTGGTGAGCTTCCTGGCACTGGGGATATGCAAGCAGAGAGGATGAGATGACCAGCGGGGTGCTGAGGACATGTGCCACTGTGTGAAGGGAGAGGCCGGATCGAGTGACCTCCGCCTCCCTCCCAGCTCCCGTGGTATGTAAATCTGATTCTCCCAGCAGCCTCTGCCCACTGAGTTTCATTAAGGGGCAACCCGCAGGCCGAGACTCTCCTGGGAGCAGGCGCCAGCTGGGTTGGGGTAATTTCCCCACACTGCTCCTCCAAGATCACCGGCCCCACCCCGGGACCATCTGTTTGCACACTGCGCCAGGTCATTTTTAGACGCAGCAGCAGCATGACCGAGAAATCTCTCCGGCTCTGGACGGCCCGCCTGGCGGCCCGCGGTCAGAGCTCAGCCCCCAGGGTGACCTTGAGCCTCCGTCTCAAAGTCAGCAGAATTTGGTCGTATGAAAGGGAGATGCGGGGCTTGCGGACTGCCGGCGTGGGCTGGGCGGGGGCAGAAGATTGCAGTCTCCGTCGCTTTCTTAAACAAGTCGTAAAATGGATTGTGCATATAAGGGGCAGCATAAAACAGGGCCACACGGCGAGCTCCGCGGAGTCCGCCGACTTCATAAATCAGGGAGGCGGCTGCAGGGGAGCCTGCGTCTCCCTTCCTGGGTGTGAAGTGATTGACTTTTAAATGGGGAGAGAAGTTGGCCCAGATGCCCCCGGGCGGCCAGGGGACCCAGGACGGAGCCCCGGGAGGGGAGACCAGGGTTTCTAAAGGGCGCCTGCCGAGGTGGAGGACGGCAGCCTAACGGCTCTTGGAGAAGCAGCACGGCCTGGCGCTGGCCTCCCCGTCGCAGCCACAGCCACCCACCTTCCGAAGGCCTGCCATTTCCAGGGGCCGCCTGTGCCGCTATTGGCAGATTTAGAACAGACCCCTTGCATGACGCCACAGTGCCCCTGGGTGTGACGGGTGGGCTGTATTTTTCTGACACTCTGTGATGAATGGCACAACGCACGCCCCAGGTTTCCTCGTCTCCTCTCTTCCACGCGGTGAGCAGGGATCCAGGCGTCTCCACCCGTGAGCCTCCAGGGTCTTGCAGAAGGAGACGAGGGATGTGAGAGCCAGTGCCACGCAGGCTTCATGGCTGCCTCCACGTTTCGTTGGCCTCAGTCGGTCCTGTGACCCCAACCTGCATGCGAGGGAGGCTGGGAGGTGTAGTTTCCTGAATCCTGGGGAAGGAGGAAATGGAGGATGGAGGGACCCAGTGCTTGCCACGGTTGATGAAATAACAAACATAGATCTCTGATTGGGGCCGGCCCAGTGGCACAGCAATTAAGTGCACACGTTCCACTTTGTTGGCCCAAGGTTCACTGGTTCGGATCCTGGGTGCGGACATGGCACCGCTTGGCAAGCCATGCTGTGGTAGGCGTCCTACATATAAAGCAGAGGAAAATGGGCACGGATGTTAGTTCGTGGCCAGTCTTCCTCAGCAAAAAGAGGAGGATTGGAGGCAGATGTTAGCTCAGGGCTAATCTTCCTCAAAATAAATAAATAAATATAAAGAAATAAATATTTAAAAATTAAAAAAAAATATATATATATATATGTACATATCTGAGCCCTTCTTGGGCCACACTGGGGAAACACTGGCTTTGGCATCAGAGAGCCTAGGGTACACTGCTGGGTAATCTCAGGCAGGTAACTCAACCTCTCTGAGCTCAAGTCTTCAGTACCACAGTGGAGTACCTCCCCTGGGTTGGCGGGGCTGTGAGGGTTAGATGCACCGCCCAGCACAGTGCCCCGCCCAGCAGAGCCCGGCCGCATCATCTTTACGTCGTTATCGCATTTCATCTTCACTCCGGCGGCAATGTGGGCTGCGACACCTGCCAGCATGGCCTTGGCGGGTTGCCCTCTCCTCATTCCTTCATCCCTAAAGGAGAGGCCGGCTGGGAGACTGGGACCAGCTCTACACCCACACAGTGGGTAAAGGGTGACCGTGGTCCCCCAGAGAGGGAGCAGGCCTTCTCGAGGACACAGCCAGCCCCCGATGGATGCTGCGGCTGTCGGCAGGGCGTGACGCGCCGGGTGGTTTCCGTGCTCGCCGCCCTGCCAGCTGGGTGCTACTACTTGCCCATTTTCAGGTGATCGTGCTGAACTGCTTCAGTCGGCATGCGAGGACGCCCAGCCGCGAAGCATCCGGACCCCATCGGCGGGCAGTGGGCGGCCACTGAGGGCGCTGGGCAGGGGACAGGCCACACCAGCGTTTTTAAGTCCAGGGCTGGGGAGGTGGACCGTGACGCAGGCAGCCGGAGAGCGCCACTCGGGTTTCCTCCCCAGCAAACGGAAAGTAAGTGGCTTCTGAAATTCAGGCCGGAGAAGGTGAGGCCAAAGCCAGAGCAAGGGTCTTCCCTCGGCCTGGACGCGCCAGGAGGCGGCGGGCGCTGCCGCGGGGGCCTAGTGACACACAGCACAAGCGGCTGTGCTCCCACTTTTGTTTCTCAGGAAAGCAAACCCCAAAAGTGGAGGGATGGGGTGGTGGGGCCGGAGTCCAGGCCTGGACGGTGACAAGTCAGGGCCCTGGTGGAAGACCCCAGCTGGAAGCTGCCACCAAAAATCGAACAGGAACGGCCTGATGGGGCCCAGAGACCCCCGATCAGGGGCGGCAACGGCCTCTGCTCGTCTCTCACACTGGACTCGTGCCTTCGTGGCGGCTTCGCCGGGCTGACGCTGACAGGGGGAGCCTGTCTCGGAGGACCTGGCTGCATCACCTAGTTGCTTAATGATGGTGGGAGGAGCCGGGAGTAATCATCCATGTTCACATCTTGTTTATTCTACATCCGTCGTTACGTTTGCAACCAGAACAAGAGCATGGTGCCTCCAGCTTATCTGATGGCGGCGGTCGGCCCCCGGCCTCAGGACTTAACGAGGATCGGGCCCCCTCAAGCCTCGGCCACGAGGGTTATTCAGGGCCCAGAGGTGCTGTTCTCAGGTGGAGCTGAAGCCAGAGGGCCAGAGGTCAGGCTGGGTCACACACAGACGAGGCTTTGTGGTTGACAGAATAACAGCCAGAACCTGGGACTCTGTGACCTTACGAGTCAAAGGGGACTTTGCAGGTGGGACTAAGATAAGGATCCTGAGGTGGGAGAGGATCCTGGATGATGCAGGGGCCCCATGTCATCACAAGGCTCCTTATGAGAAGGAGCAGGAGGCTCAGAGTCAGAGAGAAGATGTGTGGATGGAAGCAGAGGTCGGAGGAGAAGACCTTGCTGCCCCTGGAGCTGGAAGGAAGGGCCGCGAGCCAAGGAATGTGGGCACCTCCGGCACTGGGGAAGGCCCAGAAGCAGGTTCTTCTGTGGAGTTTCCAGGACCAGCGCAGCCCAGCTGACACCTTGATTTTAGGACATATAAATCTGGTGGTTTTTTTTGAGGAAGATTATCCCTGAGCTAACTACTGCCAATCCTCCTCTCTTTGCTGAGGAAGACTGGCCCTGAGCTAACATCCGTGCCCATCTTCCTCTACTTTATACGTGGGACGCCTGCCACAGCATGGCTTTTGCCAAGCGGTGCCATATCCGCACCCAGGATACGAACCAGCAAACCCCAGGCCGCCAAGAAGCAGAACGTGCGAACTTAACCACTGCACCACCGGGCCGGCCCCTAAATCTGTCGTATTTTAAGCCACAAAGTTTGTGTAAATTGTTCCAGCAGCCACAGGAAGTTCATGCAGGCTGATATTGTCCACTGGAGTCTGGGGGAGGCTGCAGAGGGAGCTGGACCTTGGAGGAGGGGGCCGGTGGGAGGAGAGCCGGGCTCTGTCCAGAGACCCGGCGATGCCCCGGCTCAGACACCTGCCTGCAGCTGCTCCCTGAAGAAAGGAAGCCTGGGCTTTCCCTCCTGCCGGAGCCACCCCCACTTCCTACAGGTGGAAAGGGAGCAGGGGTCACGGGAGTTGGGTCTGGGTGTGGGGTCTCCTTCCTCATCTTAACAAGCCTCGGGCCACATCACCATAAATGACCAGCATGAGGGGCCCCGGGGGAGTCTGTTCACTGCTGAGTGCTCCTCGGGGTGGTGGGTGGGTGGGTGGACCCAGCGGGTGTGGGGGCAGCTCCCCATGCAGCCCTCCACCTCCACGTCACAGCACATCCTGGGGCAGCTGGTCTCCAACCTGGCCTCCTGCTAAGGTCCCCAAGGGCAGGGGCCACTTCCAACCCCTTCCGCACCAGGTCCTCCAGCCCCCAGCCTAGGCCTGGCACAGAGGGAGGAATCAGAGAAGGAAGGAAAAGGGGGAGGGGTGGGGGGGAGGAACTGACAGAGTGACGGATGGGGTAAGAGGAGGGACAGAGGCCGAGGGGCAGGGAGGGCGGGCGCTCCTGGCCTCTGACCCCTGGCTGCCCTTGGGTGAAGCCCTGATGAGGACTGAGCCCACGGCGACCCTGAAACCCAGATAACAAGCACGGCTCCACAGGGCTTTTCAGTTCGAGGCCTGCGATGGATCGATATTGGATGATGACCTTGTTGTTTAACTCCCAACAACTACTGGGGATGGAGGCCCCCCCAGGGGAGGGAGGAATCTCTGCCGTCTGTGACCCGGCCCCAGTGGGGAGCCGGCTGGGCAGGAGAAAGGTCTGTGTGACAGGGACCCAACCTTGTCCTACCAGGAAGCCAGAAGCTGCTGGAAACCTCTCTCTAATCCCGTTCTAACCCCATGATCTAATTTCCCGAAGGACTGGGCTAAAAGACACCTGGGGGGTGAGCGACAAATTTAGACCGTGCACGAAAGTGCTGAGTCACGGCTGCCTGCTTGGAAAACAGCGAGCTAATTAAGTTACTGTCGGAGGAGAGGCGGCCGCAGAGGAGGCAGTGGAAAAAACCAGCTCGCAGAGAACCGAGAATCACCCCGGGCACTGTGACCCCACGGCCGCCACCCCGCTTCTGCTGTCCTGCCCGAGCTCTCCAGAGGGGGTTGGGCATCCCAGGACAGCCCCCTGTGTTAGAGGCTGTGAGAATGGGTGCACAGGAGGGAGGAGCTCGGGCGCCCCCACACCCAACCCCCACCCTGGAGGAAAAGGCAGAAAACTCAGGGGTCTGCGTGGTGAGTCCAGCCCACCCACCCCACTGGAAGCCCTGCAGGCCGTTGGCTCCCGGAGGGCAGAACTGCAACTTCCAGCGCCTTCATCGTCCAGCATCCATCCCACTTTCTTCCCTCCCCGGGCACCTGGGGAGCCTCTGAGCCCCGGTGTCAACGAAAATAATCCGTAACCAATCTATAAATGAAAATTTGGGTAAGTTTATTCTGAGCTGAAATCTCAGGACCATGGCCCGGGGCCTTTCTGCCCAAAGGAAGAAAGGGCACCGAAGAAGTGGGGTGCAGAGTGGTTATATACCCCCATACAGGACGTTTCACCTATGATTGAAATGTCCCTCCCACAATAGTCACAAGATTGCCCTGTTGGCACGGCACTTGATGGACACAGCAGGTAGTCGGTCCGCTATCTCGGCGGGCACAGCAGGAGGCAAGTCTATTGTAGGTGAGCGCAGCAACCAGCTTCTAGCCTAAGGAAAGATGCTTAATCCTTAAGGGAATGACAACGTTGGGAGGGGGAGGGAAGCTGCACCTTTATCTCAAGGGCCTTTGTTCTTGCCATAGGGAATGTCTAAAGCAGATATACAATGCGTACTCAACAGCCACGGTCAGGCCCTTTTGGAAAGACAAGGTCAGGCCGAATTAGATTTACATCAAATGGCTTCCTCATATTCTCCAATATATCCTATTGCGTGCCATTTTTATTTGTCACCGGGGTGTGCTCCGAGCTGGGTTAGAGGAGTGAGCAAGCTCTGCCCTCAGAGCTCACAGTCTGGCCATGAGACGTCTGGGGTATCGGGTGAAACTGAGGATGCTGTCGCTGGTACCACCCCCAGGGAAGGAAGTGAGTTCCTGGGTGAGGCCAGGCTGCCGGAGGCAGGCAGGGATGGTTAGCGCCTGGATCTGAGCAAAGAGATGGCATTTGACTTCAAATGGCTCGATTAACAGTTGCTTGCAGACGCCCATTCTGGGATGGACTGTTGCACGGGGTGGGCACAAGGGTGGACCCAACCCCTCCCTGCCCCCAGGAGCCCAAGTCCAGGGGGATGTGCTCCCCATTCAGACGTGTAACAGGCAGGATAAGGCCATGGAGCTGGGTTCTCTGCTCCCTGGACCACCGCGATGCCCGGCCTCACCTCCCACGCCCATCTTATCAGCACAGCACCTGGGGCCTCAGAGAGGGAGTGAGTCTGCCCGGACCCTGAGAGACCTCTGTGCCGGGAAAGTACCCCCCGCTTGGCCGGGCTCACCCAGGCGGGCTGTGGAGGCTGCATCTCAGTGGGAGCTTCTCCCCTCAGCAGGAGAGGTACCTGGGGGGCTGCTCTGCACCCTGCGGCCCAGGGCTCTGCTTGTGCCTGGGGCTCGCTGGTCCTAGCCAGAGACGGGGTTCAGGCAGGAAGACATGCCCCTCTCCAAGACTTCCCCTCAGGGTGTCTGAAGCCCCTCCCCAGGGGACGGACCTCTCCTTCAGCTAGGGGCAAGGATCACCCCAGGGTGCCTGTAGACACTGCAGGCAGGGGCAGAGGACCCATGTGGAATCCATTCCTGAGGATAGGTTTGCAAGGAGGAGACAGGACCATCAGGACCTGGGTGTACAGGCCCCACCCCCTGCCGTCTGTCCCCGACAACCTCGCAGCCTCATGCCCTCCACACTCTCCTCCCCACACTTTAGCTGTTCTCGGCCCTGACATCTCGCTCTGACCGCCAGGACTTTGCTTGGGCTGTTCCCTCTGCTAAAAATGCTTTCCCCGCGCCAGGTGGGCCAGCTCTTCCTCATCCTCCCGTTCTCAGAAGAAACGTCACACCCACAAGGAGACTCTCTGCATGAGGGTCAGACTTGGGCAGCCCAGGGATGGTTTCACAGCTCAGCTACAGGACCTGGAACTTTCCGGCCTCCATTCTGCCTTCCCTAGGGGGTGGCCTTTGTCTTAATGGCCCAAGATGGAAGCCTGAGTTCAAGCCATCACATCTTTGTTCCAGGCAGCTGGATGAAAGACGGGACAAAGAAGAAAGGAGTCGTGGGGTACTCTCCAAACTGCCTTTTAGGGTCTGTTCCCAGAGCTCACATATGGCACTTCTGCTTATCCCATTGGTCGGTACGCAGCTACATGACTACCTGTCATGCAAGGGAAGCTAAGGAAAGCCAAGCGCCTTCCCACCAAAGCTCCCGCTGGCAGAGGAGGACGCAGCGGTCAGGGACATGGCCTGAAGTGGCAGACCCAGCTCTGCTGTGCTTTGAAATCTCCCTTGTGATCTCAGGATGCCGGGATATTCTGCAGTCTGTTCCAGGACAGAGCGGCCTCGGTTTCGCAGTAAAGCAGTTCCCAGCTCCTTCCCTGCGGACCTCGGAGGAAAATGGCGCAGCCTGGGGACCGCCACAGGCTCCTCTGGCTTTGGGGCAGTGAGGGGATTGACAGATGAGGGGGCAGGAAGGAGGAATGCGGTGTTTGGGGGGCTGTGTGTGCGCACACACCTGTGTGCTCCTATATTCTCCTAATAATGGCCACACTCCCTATTTTACGTTTAAACGTCTGCAGGGCCTGGGCCTTGCTTGCTCAGCAGGAACCCCCAGGCCCTTTGCCACCACGTGTCCTTCTGGCTCCCTTCTGGGCAGGCAGCCCAGCTACCGGGATTTGCAACGACCTGGGCCTGGCCCGCCCAGATCCTCCCTTGTCCCACGAGAAGAACAGTGCGTCTTACGGTGACACGGAGCCCCTCCATGTGAGCTACCGTTCTGGGAACGCTGGTCGTACCAAGGACAGCCCTCTGGCAAGCATGCAGCCTTTGTCCCTCTGCCTACTTAAGAAAGCTTCTCTTAGGGGGCGGGTGCAGGTGCACACTGCCGTCCAGCCGGCCGCCACTGGACACATTCCCATAAGTAGAACCCAATAAACCTATATGTCTCATTCACAGTCTCTGGGTTGTTTCTTCCATCTCTCGGCACGATATCCTGCCGCCCTAGCCCAGCTGGGCCTGTGGCCTGACAATGTCATGTCACATTTTACAGCTAACAGCTTTCATTCTCAAAGGTGCTTCAGACTCTCTTCATCTCCTAGAGGAAAGAGATTCTTCTGCAGATGAGAAAACAGAGGACTGGAGAGCGAGGCGCCTTGCTTGCCATCATCCGGCTGGTCATCAGCAATGTCTGGATGAGAACCCGGGACTCCCGTCCTCGTGCAGCGTGTTTCGTCATTCCGCTGCCTCATCGGGAGCCCCGGGGGACCCACTGTTTGGCAGAGCCCTCTCTGTGTCTGTGAACCTGGAGGTCTGACGGGCTCCCGGCCAGCCTTGAGCAAGGCCCTGTGCGTGGCCAGAGCCCTGAATCGGTCACGCACGTGACTCCAAGCATCTGCATCTTCCAGGAAGTGATCCTGTTAGCTCAGGAGGAGCTTTGCAAACCCGGGGGCAGTTCCAGCTGGAGAGTTCAGACTTGTTAGAGGTGGGAAGGGTGTGAAAGAGTTGGGTTGCATCGAGCTTTAGAGCGGGACCAAAGGGCCGGAAATAGGCCAGCCCTCCCTGCCCGCAGGCCCACCGCACGCCCAGCGCAGCCCGGGCCAGAAGGCGGCACCCAGAATATACGTCCCCTCGCCAGGAGCTGCTTCTCTCAAGAACAGACGAGCCCAGCAGACAACTCTTCCCAGAGCCGAGTGGCAGCACCGAGGCTGGTGACCTCCAGGCAGGTAGGGAGCCTTCCGTCTGTTAACTTTCCCCGTATCCTGCCCTCCCTCCCTGGTGGCATCTCTGGGAGGGAGCAGCTTATTGCATTGAGCTGGGGGGGACATTGAGGCACCCCGCTGTGCTGGGGGTGGGGCATCTCTCCCCATGTGCCTTCCCCCCGACGTCATCCTGCCTGGGGACCCCATTCACCAGCCAGCCCGCACTGACCGAGCTCCCGCTGTGCTCCTTCTGCCTCTTCAGCCTGGAAGTCCAGGCCCTCTGGACCCCACCCTACCCTAAGCCGTGGCCGTTCCCCCCTGAGGCCTCATCCTGGGCCCTCTCTCTCCACAGCACACATCCTGGGCCTCTCCCTCCTACCTCTGTTCAGAATGGTTCCCCCACCCAGAAGGCCCTCCCCTGCCCTGCCTTCTCTCTTGGCCCCGCATCTTACTCACCCCCCAAGCCTCAGCTGGAGTTGGCTCAACACTACGAATCAGCTGCCCCTTGGTCCTGACTGGTGGTCGGTGAGACCGGTGCTAGAGAAGGGAGTCCTGAGATGACGAGAAAGAACACAGGCCTTGGCTTCCAGGAACTCCCTGTCTGCAGGTGGAGACAGGCAAGAGACCGCTGGGCACAGGGCCAGTGATCAATGCGCCCACAGAGGCCCGTGTGCTCTACAGGAGCCCCACTCCCACCCCACGGTCCTGGGTCACTTTCTTCTCACTTGTAATTATTTCATCACTTTATTGTCAGCATCCCTCACCAGAATGTAGCTCCACGAGGGTGGGACAAGCTCTGTGTTGTTCATCAATGTATCCTCCACACTCATAATACTGTCTGCCAAGAGCTCAGATGTGTTTGTTGGGTGAATGATGGATGGATGAATGGATGGATGATGGAGGGGTGAGTGAGTGGATGGATGGATGAGTAGATGGACAGATGGATGGACGGATGATGGATGGATGAGTGGGGGATGGATGGATGGATGGATAAGTAGATGGATGGATGGATGGATGGATGGATGGATGGATGGATGATGGAGGGGTGAGTGAGTGGATGGATGGATGACTAGATGAACAAATGGATGGATGGATGAGTAGATAGACAGATGGATGGACGGAAGACGGATGGATGAGTCGGGGATGGATGGATGGATGGATAAGTAGATGGATGGATGGATGGATGGATGGATGAGTAGATGGATGGAAGGTAGCTGGATGGAGACTGAATGATGCTGAGCTGTCCAGTGGCATCCTCTCCATTTGGCCTCACTGACCACTCAGTAGAGATGCTCCCTTCGGCCCCGTCCCCCTCCCCTGCTGCATCCTCCATGGGAGTTATCACCACCTGCTATATGCTCTGTGTTTACTTACATACTTGTTCACTGTCCATCTCTCTGCTCTAGGGCCGAGATTTTTGTCTGCCGTGTTTGCTGCTATATCTTCAGGGCCTGTAAAATGCGCCAACACTTAGTGGGAACAAAATTCTATTTTGTTGAATGCATGAATTGGTGAGTGGACTAAGGAAAAAACACATAGAGCACTCTTCTCCCAAATAGGCCTCCACTTCATGTCACCTTAGGAGAAAAGCCCTCCCAGGCCCCTGTCCAAAATAGCATCACCCCTCTCTCCGCCCTCCTGACTTGCCTTATTCTTCCACACAGCGCCTTTCACCGCCAGACACGTCACCTGCTTCTTCAGTCCTAGTCTCTGCCCCCTTGATTATAAGCTCTGAGGAAGACACTTTGTTTTCTTCCCCGCCAGATCCCAAGAGCCTAAAATGGGACCTGGCTCATTGGAGGGGCTCTATAATATCACGGATCGAGAAAGTGATGTCCCAGCTGGGTCCAGAGGGAGGGCTAGGAGTTAACCGAGAAGCCAAGTCCGAGCCCCCAGGCCTTAAGGGGCCCTTCTCAAGTGAGCGGCTCTGTACCACCGGCCATCTTCAGAGTTCCTTGGCTTGTAGACCCATCACCCTGATCTCTACCTCCATCTTCACGCGGGTTCTCCTGGTGTATGTGCATGTCTGTGTCCACATTCCCGCATTTCATAAGGGCACAGCCATGTTGGGTTAGGGCCACCCTGCCGAAGTATGATATCATCTGACAATTGCATCTGCAAAGACCCTATTTCCAAATGAGGCCACATTCCGAGGTCCTGGGGGTCAGGACTTCAACACACGACTTTGCGGGGACACAATTCAGCCCATAACAAGCTCGTCACTCCCTGCTCTCTGCTGCTCTGACCTCCCACGTCACACTTGGTCCTCCCGCTCCCACTGACTCCACGTTATCCCCCAGCCCTCACGTGGAGGTGGCTGCCTAACCCGCCCACAGGGGTCTCAGGGCTCTGTCCTGCTTCCTCTCCCCACCCCCCTGCCTGGCGCAGACCTGGGCACCTAGAGCACATCACGTGGCTCTCAGGAATTGACTGGAACGTGTCGCGGCCGTTTTTCATTCCACCAAATCCACGCCCGCACCCCCACAAAAGCCAGAAGGAGGATTCGGGTGACAGAGAAGGGCACTAAGAAGATCCACAGCCCAGGAAGGACAGGGAGTGCGTGCCCTCCAATGCCACGCGGGCACAAGCGAGCTGGCCCGGAGGGCAGGACAGCAGGGGTCCTCAGGGTCCCCGCCAGCCCTGCCCTGGACCACGAGCCCCGAGGTGAGGTGGGCTGATGTTTCTTTGGGAACTGTCAATCTGTGTTTCCCGGAAAGCCTTCGACCCCATGTCTCCTCACCACCCTCTTGGCTCCCTAAGGCCACACACAAGAAGTCCGGCCTTCCTGGCTTTCAAGGATTGGGGAGCAAGGTGGAGGGGCTGACAGCACCAAAAATACACCTGCCACAGATGGCCGTGCTGCGGCCTCGGGACAGAACAGCAGGTGTCACTTTGACCCCAGGCTGACGTAATTCTGTCTCGGGAGGAAGGAGCTTGCCGAGGCCTGCAGGGTAGGCAGTGTGGCTCATCCACGACAGGTCCCCAGGCTCTGACCAGGGCCACAAAGGCGGGCCTGGAGATGCTGAGCGAGGACTGCAGGCAAGGGGGCCGATGGCTCTCCTCCTGGGCATTCCTTCCAGCGACTGCCAGCACCTTCTCCAAGCCACGGGCTGGGCCGTGAGGCCTCCGAACTCTCTGCAGAAAGCCTGCTCTTCAAGCTGAGGCTGCCCCGGGCTCCACTCCAGTCCTCCCCCGCCCCCTTGGCTGGGGAGAAAGTCCGGAAGCAGACTGGCCTGCATCTGCTGAGCGCCCTCTCTGAGCCGGACCCCCCCAGGCCCATGGCTGGAAACCCCCTGTACGTGGTGAGGACTCCCAGGACTCCGAGACCCTGTCCCGCCCAGGCCTCTCCTCCCCACCCCAGGTCCACACCTCAGCTGCCCGCCTGACGTCTGCACATGGACGTCTAGTGGAAGTGTCCACCCGGCGTGTCCAGAGCAGGATGCCCAAGGTCTCCCATCACTGCCAATGCCCCCAGAACTTCCCGCTCACCACGCACCACCACACTCTTCCGGCCACTCAGACCAGAGACCCAGGAGGGGCATGGGTTCCTCTCTCCCTCGCCCCAACCCCCGGCCAACGTGAAGTGGTGTTGACTCGGCTCCTAAAGCATCTTCCAAATCATGCGCGTCCCTCAACCTCACTGATCCCACCCTCACCGAATGTCTTCATCTTCTGGACCAGAGCGGTTGCCTCCCACAGGTGCCCGCCCCCCCTTACCCCCTGCACCCTGTCACCCATCACCAGAGCGGATGCTTGGCCTTCCTGCTCCCAATGAGCTCCTGGCACTGCTTCGCCCCACCACCCTCCAAAGCTCCACCCACTGGCTTTTGTCCATCAGACTGAGCGTCGCCCAGGACTCTGCAGCTGGGACAGGGCAGGGCCTGGGCCTCCTCTGGGGCTGCCTGGCCCAGGCCCCCTCGCTTCCCACAGCCCCGGGGAGGGCAGACCTGTTTTCCTCTGCCTCCTGGACTTCTTCCCTGCTCTGAGTCCATCCTGTTACTCCCAGGCCAGCACTTTCCACCCACAGAGGTCAGAGACGCTAGAAATGCACAGAAGGATGTGACGTGACAGTGCGGCTCCCAGACCTCTCCCCCCCAGCTCTGGGCAGCCCCATCCTCCCCCGCAGGCACCCCCCCAGGGATCAGGGTAACTCCTGAGAGGCGTGCAAATGTGTGCACAGGTGTGGATCGGCGTCTTGGGGCTCCGTAACCACTGACCACACACTGGGTGCTTTACAACAACAGAAGCGTGTTCTCTCCCAGCTCTGGAGCCCAGAACTCCGGGGCCAAGGTGTTACAGGGACGTGCTCCCTCGGAGGCTCCAGGAGAGGGTCCTCCCTGCCTCTCCCAGCTCCTGGTGGCACCAGTGTCCCTCGCTTGGGGCCACATCCCTCCGGGCTCTGCTCCCTCCTCTCGCAGCCTCTCCTACCCTCTCTTCTTCCTTCCTCTCTTCTCTTCTCTTCTAAGATCACAGTCACAGACTCTGGCGGCACATCTTTTGGGGAGACACCATTCACCCCACTACAGTGTGCTTTTTTCCTTCTCATTTTCTAGCACCTCTGCGCCCGCAAAAGCTTTTCCCCCACCCTCCTCTTTACAAGGGCAGCACCCAGACTGTTTGTCCCTCTGTCGTGCCCGGTGCAGGCAGACGCCCCATCAATGCTTAGCCTTCTGCTCCGTGCCATTCCAGGTAGAGGGTGGTGGACAGCGGGAGTCCCCAGGAGGCCCCCTGGCCCTAGACTAGTCAAAAACTCAGTGTGGACCCAGCTGCCTGCACAGCAGCATCCACAGGCTCCCTCGTCCGCCTGTCACAGTGTGGCCCAGACTCAACGTGGGAGGCACGAGGTCAGACTCGCTGGAGGATTTCCACAGCGGCACGTGGTAGATGTCCGGGCCTCCACTGCGGAAGCTGCAAGCAGACCTCGGAACAAAGAGACAAATTGGCACCCAGAGGTGACACGCGGGCGGGCAGAGCCCTCATCAGGCCCGCGGCTCATTACGGCTGCTCAGGCAGCAGCCACGGGGGCGAGTTCACACCGCGGGCGGTGCGCACACTTAGATCTGACTCATCACCGTTTTACAGAAGTTCAGAAATGAGGAGGAGGGGAACGTGTGACCCACTTCTGCTGGCTGATGGGCACCAGCGCTGGCAGGAACGCCATGGCAACTAGATGCACCAGTTTCATTACATCAGCCCGCAGAGCCTCCTCTCCAAGGTCAATGGGGACAGACAGCTTCACCCCTCACCGTCAGGGCAGAGAAGGAGAAGGAGAAACCGACCGTCTACAAGAGGAGCCTGCCTGCACCGCCCTCCCCGGCCAGGTGTGCCCAGGTCTCTGCTGGAAGGACGCGGCCACGGATCGGAGCCGTGCCCAACCTCCTCCTCTGCTTCAGAGGGTCCCACGCCAGCGGGTCCCCTGTCCATGTGACAGTTGCCTGGTCTGGCAGGGCCAGCCTCATTTCTTCTCCTGGGGTTCACCTGCCCACCTGGCCTCTGACGGGGCCGTGGGCACTCCCCACCCCAATGCCACCTGGAGTGCTCGCTGGGGATGACGGTGTCTCGCTCTCACTGTGTGACCATGCAAGGGCAGGGCTCTGTGTGTGTGTGAGGTCACTTATCAACCAGTGTTTATCAAGCCCTCGCTGCCTGCCAGTGCCCCACTAGCACTCCTGCTGTGTAGGGCGGGTTCTGTGTCCTCCAGTGCACACTGCCGCAGGTGTAGACAGACGGGAGGAGAGTGATTCCAACTGAGGATGACAGGGGAGGGCTTCACGGGGGAGGCAGCCTCCAGACTGGGCCTTGAGGCAGGGAAGACAGAAGGATTCTTCCCTCTTTGGGGCAGCCCTTAAAGCCCACTCACTCCTGATTGCACAGAGCCCACGGCCACCTGCCCACGGCCACCTGCCCACGGCCACCTGCCCACAGCTACCTGCCCACGACCACCTGTCCACGGCCACCTGCTCACGGCCACCTGCTGACCTCTGCTGCTCCCCTTCTCTCTCAGCCAGCTCTGGGCCTGCTTTTCCTGCAGCCTCCCTTAAATTAGCAAAGGCTGCTCCTTTCTCTGGTCTCCACTTAGGTGCCTCTTCTTCCAGGAAGCCTTCCTTGCCTCCTAGACCTATGAAATCGAGATGCGGTGCAAACAGGGCCGTGGGTGGTGCTGGAGTCTCTCATTGTCCCTTTAAAATTCACTCGATGGGGAGGTTCTTCAACACTGGATGAAGTCTCAGGCTGGTCTGTGACTTCTGGTCATTGAGCCCCACTTTTTCCTACTTTGTCCAAAGATGTGGCTTCAGTTTAGAAAGAAGATTGTCTTGTTCCCAGTGAAAATGACACTGACAAACGATTGACCATTAACTGTGTCCCTTGCCCTAGCTTAAGGGCTGGGCCAGCTCTGCGACTCGATCGACCGGGGTACGGGCCAGCCTTCCCCGTCATGGCCTCCAGCTTCCTCCCTCCACCCCCCCGGTTGCCGACCCCCAGGGGCTCAGTCTGGGGAAGTTCCTACTGGCCGTGCTGTTGCAGGACAGGCCACAGTCTCTGGACCAGGCAGACGCTCAGAGCCGATGCGCTGGCACGTGGGCGCATTTGGGGCCTTTGGGGGGCTCCCCAGGGGTCTGGCCCTCTCCTCTGCCTGGCTTCCCCATCCCACACCTGCAGGCCCTTTCTTCAGGGTCCCCCACGCTCTGAAAGAAGCCCTGAGGGATCCAACCCCTTTGAGATGACCCCCCATGACCCTTCTCCCATGAGACCCAGGGCCGAGGTGTGTGCTGATGGCACTGTGGCCCCGGTAGGAGGGACCCTCGGCTCCCCGACGCCTCCTTCACTTGCCCCTTAGCTTCCTCCATGTGTCCCCAGCTTTGGAATCTCTTCTCAAGCTCCTAGAGCGGCCCGGTCACATTCCTCACTCGTCCTCCGCCCCTTGGCGGAGAAGCTGGGGGAGACCCTTTCTGTCCTGTGCACGCGAGAGCTTCTTCCATCCTTCAAACCCATTCTCAGAGATTTCCTCAGGAAAATATGCATCTTTTTTATCTTTTTGAGGAAGATTAGCCCTGAGCTAACCTCTGCTACCAATCCTCCTCTCTTTACTGAGGAAGATTGGCCCTGAGTTAACATCCGTGCCCCCCTTCCTCTATTTTATATGTGCGACGCCCCCCACAGTGTGGCTTGATAAGCGGTGTAGAAGTCCGCACCCAGGATCTGAACCAGTGAACTCTGGGCCACTGAAGCAGAGTGCACGAACTTAACCACTGCGCCATCAGGCCAGCCCCGAAAATGCACATCTTGGTGTGCAGTCTCATTTGGATTGCAGGTCGACCAGATCCTGGTGCTTAAATCAGCCAGGATGGGTCTGACATCATCCCAGTAGCTTAAAACAACACAGGTGTAGGTCTCACTCACGCACGCGGATGTGGTGGGTCAGCCGTGGGCTCTGCCCACTCACAAGGCAGGCTGGCTGAGGGGCCCACGGGAAATGTGCTGATCCGGGAGGTGGAGGGAACCGGAGCTCCTGAGGGTCCTGCTCAGATGATCAAATGCTCAGCCAGAGGTTCCACATCCCTCTCTGCTCAGAGCTCACTGGTCAGAAGCTGTCACATGGCCTGCCCACCCACAGGGACCCAGGGAGTGCCACCTGCCCTCAAGGCCTGGAAGGTGGAGAGCCAGAGACACCAGGCGAACAGAGCGATGAGGCCACAGCAGGCCACGGGAGCCGTGAAGGCCTCCTCTTGCAACCTGGGCCCCTCCCGAGGCCGCGTCCCACAACCGCCTGCACCCCTTCTCCTGGTGCTGCAGTCCCCTGGGGCTGGGAACCCCCGACGGCAGGACCAGCTGAGTGCCAGGCCCCGGCGCTCAGTGTTTGTTAAATTAATAAATCACGCGTGGAAACTGCGGCTGCTCCGGGTTCTTCGAAGGCGGCGCTCCCAGGAGGCTCAGTCTGCTCTCCATCTGGGCGGGGGAGCCTTCCTGAGGTGTGATCGCAGCTCCTCTGGTGGCAGGCCTGGCTCTGACGACACTCAGGGCGGGCACAGCTCCCTTGGGAGCAGAGGCCCCCTCCACCCCCAACAGTCACATGGGTCCCTCTCCCGGGGCGAGAGGGGGGCGCTCGGCCACCCTCCACTCCTTCCTCCTCCTCCTCCCTCCTATCCTCCATGAAGGAGCCTAAGGTCGGGGAAGCACCTTGGCAGTTGCTGGTGGGGTGGAGGTGGGGAGCATGCACACCAGAGTCCGCAGCGGCCTGACGGCCTGTTTCCCAAGTCCCTCACTGCTGTCCCCAGCTGTCACCCCTCACCTCTCCTGCCACCCCAGCCCTCCCCCACTCATCCTTTCCTCTCGTCTGTCCCCAGCTCATATAGTGGCTTAGAGAAACTGGCCTTGGGGGCAGAGAGACGTGGTGGCCCAAGCTCAGCCTGAGATGCAGCCTGGGGCAGGGGTAACTGTTCTGCAAATAGAGCCGGTTCCACGGGGTTTGTGTCCACGGGGTTTGCGACTATCCGCTGAGCAGTGATGAGTAATCCCGTAGCTGAACGCTGTGGCTGTGACACAGTGGATGTGGACATCACGGTTAGGCAACAGCCTCCAGAGTCTGGCCTCACCCTGCCTTCTCTCCCATCCCCCGTGCCCAGCCCGCCCTCCTTCCCTGACCTCTCGCCCTCCCACCACCTCCATTCGGCCACTTGTGCCATCCCTCTTCCTGGCTGGTCGTCTCCCCTTCTCCCTCCATCGCAAGCCCTCACGTCACTCCTGCATTTGCAGTTGCAGTGTTTGGAATCAGTGTCTCTTTCCTCTGAACCCCCGACCCTTGCCCTTTCGCATGACATCTGTCACAGTGACTCCATGGTCCCGTGCCCTCTGATGCTGAGGCTTCCCTTCCAGCCCTGAGGTCGGCCGAGGTCAGCTGCTCCAGGCCGAGTGCTTGTCCTCCCTGGGGAACAGGAGCAGTTGAGGGCGCTTCTCTGGAAAGGTGAGAGAAACCCTGAGAGAGGAGATGCTCTGGGCCGGGTGGGAGGCCTGGGGTGTGCGACGGCCACACGGACTGAGCTGGGGACGCTCGGGGGCCCCTGGGCCTACTTTTCCCAAGTGTGGAATGGGAGGGAGCAGGTCAGGGCTCTGATCCCGCGGAGGGTGTGGGATGCGCTTGTGGGAGGGGGCGGGGCTTGTTCAAAATGCAGATTCCCCCCTCCGCCAGGGCTCTGGTCAGGAGCGTCTGGGGGCCCAGGGGGCAGTGCCAGGGGTTTCTCCGGTGATGCTGATGCAGGGAGTTCTCCTTCACCATAGTGAGATTCCCCGTGAGCCTCCAGGTCAGCCCTCGGGCCTGCTGCTTCTGCAAAGGGAAGGGGTGGGGTTCCCTTGGAGGCATGGTGACATCCACCACCCCCAGAGCCGAGCTGGCTGTCCCATGCCCCCGTCTACGGAAAGAGGTGGCCAAGCACTGGCAGGAGGGATGGTTCGGTCTTAACTGTCATTTCCCCAAGGCTTCATCACACACAGACTAAGAAAGTTTGCTTAAAGGTATTCCTTAAAGGTGTGGGGCCACATGGGGTGGCATTCAGCCATAGGTCACAGAAACCTGACCAAGGCGACTTATTCAAATTCAGGTTCATTATTTTCACTTAAGTCCAGAGATCTGCAGTCAAGCCCGCTGTGGTAATGCCACAATGACATCAGGGACCCACTCACACAGCCTCTTGGTCACAAAATGGCTGCAGCCTCCCCAGACATCATTCACATTTTAAGCTGGAGGAAGGAAGAAGGGTGAAGGGCAAAAGCTATGAGCAGCTGAGTCTTCCTCTTTTGATGGAGAAAACAGGAGCTTTTCCAGGAGCCCCACCTGCCAGACTTGTGCCTACATCTCCGCCAGAACTGGGTCTTGGGGCCATCGTAGTCTCTGGTGTGTGTGGTCATGAATACCTGCAGCTGAGCGTGTTGCTGTGCCAAACCAACAAGCTGCTCCTGAGGAGGGAGGGCTGGTGGGTGTTGATTAGGTGAGCTACGGCACTGGCCCCTGGAGGTGCCGTCACCCCCAGGAGGCAGATGGAACTCAGGCCAGAGGGGTCTGCGCTGGGCTGGGGGGGAGGCACTTTCCTCCGGCAGAGCAGTTCGGAGCGCACGTGGTTACGTTAAGGTAGAGCTCCTCGGCTGCTCCTTCCTTGTTAGCTGCAGAGAAGGCCACCGCTCTCCGTCCTCTCTGACCCAAGTCGTCAGTGACAGGGGAGAGCGTGTGACAAGGTCCTGTGCTTGAGGCACTCAACCTGCACACGGCCTGACGAATTCTGGCCACATGATAGTGCTCACATCACACATCCCATCGCATCAGTCCACTGCTGCCGAGACCCCAGGGCCAGAGGGCCCCCAGACCGTGCGTCTCCCACCCCCCTCGGATGTGCTTTCCCTGCCCCCCTGGGGAAAACTGACCTCTTCACTCCCTGAAAACAGCCAGGCTTTGGGCCCAGCAGCCTTGGAGGAGTGAAAACTGGATTCAAAGGATCCGGCAAGCGCTGTAAGAAAGGGGCAGGCGTGGGCCTCGGGTTCCAGGGGCGCCAACTACAGGTCAGTCACCTGCTCGCCCTCTGAAGGCCACCACCCCCTGTCCTGCAGCCTGGCGGTCACTACAGTGTGAAGCCTGGGACAGCTCGCACCATTCCCCAGACCCTGGACAGAGCTCTGAACCTGCCTCTCAAGGCAGCCATAACAACAGGAAGAGTAACCTCACATGCGAGAGCGTGAGTTCTAGAAACAACCGTGAGGTCTGGTCTTGGCTGCCACTTCCAAGGTTGGAGACCCTAGAAATAACTTTTTTTGGGGGGGAGGGGGGAAGATTAGCCCTGAGCTAACATCTGCTGCCAGTCCTCCTCTTTTTGCTGAGGAAGACTGGCCCTGAGCTAACATCCGTGCCCATCTTTCTCTACTTTACATGTGGGACGCCTGCCACAGCATGGCTTGATGAGCGGTGCATAGGTCTGTGCCCAGGATCCAAACCAGCAAACTCCAGGCCATTGAAGTGGAGTGTGCAAACTTAACCGCTATGCCACCAGGCCGGCCCCTGGAACTAACTCAGATTTCTCTGAGCTCAGATCCCATTTAAAGCCCTTTCTAGGACTTGAGATGAGGGAAGGTTGTCATTCTGACCATGGCTTCTCCCACATGACCCTCACTTAGAGATATTTTGCCTCTCCTCCTTCCCTCCTTCCTTCTTTCTCCGTCTTCTGACAAGATGCTTTATGAAGAGCGTGAGGAGCCGCTGCTTCTCCAGCACGAGTCCGTGCCAGGGCCGTGCCGAACGCCTCTGCGCGTCGTCTTGTGTCGTCTTCACAAAGACTCCCAAGTCACTGCTGCCGCTTCCCCAGGTCGCGGATCAGGAAGCACCAGCCGCCGCTCGAGGCTGCAGAGCCGACGGGGGCAGAGCCAGGAGCCAGACCTAGTGCTCGCTGACAGCAGAGTCTGAACTCAGACCTATCTTGCTGTAACATTCCTTTAACATTGTTTTTTTAGTTCCAAAGTGGTAATTGGAAAATGCAAAAAAAAAAAAAAAAAATCAAACCAGTGAGGTTTTCTCGCGCACACACGCAAAAGCTTAGTCAGAAATCAGATTTGTCCAGCCGTGTTCTGGCGAGTCTGGAACGCCGCTTGCAGGTCAGGGATGGGGGCTGGGGCGGAAGAGGCTCCCTGGAGCCCGAGCCCTGCAGCTCTGTGCCCATCTCCAGGGTCCTCTGGGACCCGCGTGCCCCTCCTCCAGGGGTGGGAGCAGAGGCCTTTCTTCCGGCTCCAGAATCAAGGTTGGCACGTGAAGGTTAGTGCGTCCTCTGGGGAAATGTCCCCTCCCCCTCCGGGAGGACAGTGTGCCTGAACAGGACGATGTGACAGCAGAGGGGCTCTGAGCTGGGTCTAATTAGCTCTTCCCAGCACCTGGCGGCAGGTGCAGAGAGCTATGGAGGGCGCGCATCAGGTTGGAGGGGGAGGAGCAGGCAGGTCTCCTTGCAGCCCAGCGGAGGTGGAGCGGTCCAGGGCCCGGGGGAGGGGCACCAGCGCTTCCCGTTCACTCAGCTGAGGAGCCCCCGGCCTTGGGGTGAGAGGCCCCGTCCCCAAGGCTGGCCCTCTCCAGCCCACAGACAGGGCCCAGGCCTCGGCTCCTCCCAGAGCTTTGGGACTTGGGGCTCCATGAGGAGGCCAGAGGTGGCGTCCCCAGCCTGCTCATCCTGGGAGTGGGGAAATGGTAGGTTTGTGTTAACCTTACTCCAAATGTCCTTGGATGTCCAGACTCCTGCAAGGAGCTGCTTAAGTCCAGACAACGGAGGGCCAATCTCCCAACACTGAGACGAGCTTTCACCGTGAGGATGAACAGAAGCCCACAGACGCCAGCGTACTCTGCAGACACTGACTCCAGTGAGGGGACGGCACTCCGCCCGCAGCCCCTGCCCCGAGTCCCAGGAAACGTGGGGCCGTGTGACCGGGCAGCGTCCCCTGGCACCCCGAGCCTGCTGCAGAGCCTCCGGGCTGCCTGCCCGATAGCAGCGACCGTCCTTGGCCATCACGTTAGTGGGCGCGTGGAGGGCCGGGAGAGGAGCTCCCGCCAAGGCCGGCACTGACGCTCCGTGGGGAGGCAGACGGGACCGGGGCGGAGTGGACAGCAGAGGCCTGGGTGCTCGTCCTGACCCTGCCTCCCACACCTTGGGTGGGTTCACCTCCCAAGCTGGGCTCATGCCAGCGAACTGGGTTGACGCGACCATCCTCCCGGCCTAGGTCACGGCGCGTCTCAGGGCTCGGTGAGAGGAGGGTGGAGGAAAAGTGCTCTGCAGACCCTGGCTGGAGCTGGGGGGCATGGGCAAGGGAGAGGCTGGTGGGGCCTGCTTGTGGCAGCGTGGTGCTCACCCTTGGCCGGGGCAGTGGGACCAGGTCAGGCCGGGCAGTGACTGGTTTGTTCCCCGTGGAGGGAGACGCCTGCCTGCCTTGTTCCTGCCGCCTGTCAGCCCCGATCCTTCACTGTAGGGTGGCTTCGTGCTGCTGGAGAACAGCTTCTGGACTCACAGGGGGAGGGAGGTGATGAGACGCCCTGGCCTCAGAACGCCGACAGACTGGGCTGGGTGACGGACGGTCCATCCGCAGTCGCTGGCTTCAATAAGCATCGACTGGATGCCCCGCTCTTGAGGGGTGTCGGGAGGTGAGGTGCGTGCGTGTGTGGGGAGAGCAGCCCAGGGATGGCCAGAGACAGTGAGGCCAGGGCAGCAGGGGCCCACGGGGCACGGCGTGGGGCGTCTGGCCCGGCTCTGCCCTGCTCCCCCAGCTTGGGGCTACCTGGGCACAGTCGCTTTTCCTCTCTGTGTGGGAGCCTCTCCGTGGGGTCCAGGTTAGCATCGCCCCGTGTTCCACAGAGCACTGGCCCCTCCAGATGGTCTGCAAGGACAGAGGAGGAAACAAGGTTAACCAAGTCGGGGGACTGGGCCTCCAATATGCTCACCCAGGGCAGGAAGGAGCAGAGGGCCCTTTTCCACGGAGCCTCCTATAAGCGTATTCCTGGCTATGCTTCGGTTGTGTGAGGATGCTGGCCATGAGGAGTCCATGTGACATCCCTGGGCAGCCAGGACCCTGGCCAGAGAGCTGAGAGCCCTGGGCTCACGTGGACGGGGACAGGAGTTCCAGCTGGGGACCCGAGCGTGCCTCCAGCTCTGAGTGTCCCCTTCCCCTGCTTCCCCCGACCACAATGACTGTCCCCCACCGCCCTCACCTGCTTCCTCCCAGGCCCTCCAAGGTCTGGGACAAGGTGGTCAGTCCGGGGTCGTAGCCAAGGACCACCGAGGGGGCTCCAGGAGGCCGGGCTGTGGGAGCTGGGAAGACCCTGTGGTCTCGAGGCGTCTTTCTGCTGCCCTCCCAGAGTCTGCTTGTGCAATCCCATGACTGTGGCTTTAAATCACGCGGCCAGGGCATTCATTCTGGAGGCTGGAGCCCACATTTCTCGTGGCTAACGCATTTCTCAGGAAGGGACATGCCGCAGCCGCCTATCAATTCAGGAGGTGCTGGGGATGGCTCCGCGCACCTAGATGGAGATGGATGTGCGTGTCGGGAGCGGGGGCCTGCACAGCTCAGAGGGAGACGGATCTCCCGCACGCCATGGAGAGGCAGCTCATTCGTTTGGGGGCGAAGGAGGGAGGGTGGGGGACCGAGCCTCCCATTTGTCTGACGACGCAGCCGAAGCTTCCTCACTCGGCTCAGCACCTGGCTCTGAGCGACGTGAGCCCATGGGATTGAGGGCCAGAAGAGCCACGGGGAAGAGTGGGCGCAGCTGGGCAGCCAGTGGGGGTCCCCAGAAGGCAGCAGCCCACAGGCCTAGCATGTAGGACGCCAGCTCTAGTCTCAGGTGCTCAGGCACTGACCCGCCGCTTGACCTTGGAGTTAAGGAATCCGAAACCATGGGATGCCAGACAGATGGCAGTGGAGCGCATCTGATCCGGCACCTATCCCTCCTCCTTGGCCCCGAGCGAGGCCTGTGGAGTTAGCGCACGGAAGACATGCTGATTGCTGGAAGCTGCAGAGTTGTGCTTTCCGGTTACGTGGCAGAGCCTGGCGAAAGGGGAGGGAGGAGGGCCGTCTCAGCGCCCCTCTCTGTGGAACGGGAGAGCTGAGCCTCCAGACACTGGAAGGCTTTGCGGCTCCAGGTCCACAGCCTGGGGGGCTGGACACAGTCGGGGGAGTCTGTTTCTGCATTCTGACTCTGGCACAGACAGGAAGCTGGGTCATTTCCAGTGTCTACCCTGCCCCGCGCCCCTGTTCATCTCCATGGGATTTACTGCTCACGCCCTGTGTCCCAGGGACTGGGCTGGGTGTGAGGCCTGAGCGTGAGACAGGCGGCACGACCCCGGCTCCCGAGGAGCACACGAGTTGGGGGGCATCCATGAAACCACAGCTCCTTAAGAAGAGAGCCCTGGACCACCCTGCACCTTTCCAAGAAGCCTGCGCTGGAGGCGGCCAGAATCCTGCCCATGCAGAGCGTGTTTCACCAACACTCTGCCCTTCCTTTCTGTCCTCGCCCTCCTTGCCGGCCTCCACCTCAGGGCCTTTACACGTGCTGCCCTTCTGCCCACAACATGTTCTGCCAGATCTCGCACAGCTGGATCCACTCCTCCGACAGGCTGCTCCTGACCATCCAGCTTCAGTTGTTCAGAGCCACTTGGAGACACACTGGCCATAATCTCCTCTTCACAGGTCTCCCCCCAACAAGACCCGGAATTTGTCATGCAGTTGGTTGGTGACAGTCTCTCTCTCTCTCCTGATGAGAGCAGGAGCCTTATCAGTCTTAGCATGGCTGCCACCAACTGCTGCAGGGCCGGCCCACGGGACACGAGGTAGAAATGTGCTGCATGAATGACTAGCGGTTCCCAAAATGAGCAAGGGGCTGCTCTGATAAGGGGTCCTGTTTAGAAGCCCCCGCCCCACTCTAGGACAGTCTGACGCTGCGTCCCTCAGGGACTCTCAAGGGCTCCCACACTCTGGTGTGAACCTCTTTTCCAGACGTGGCTGTCATGCCTGCGCCCCCAACCTCATGTGACCGCGGGATGGACCGCGCTAGACTCAGCGTTCGCAGGTGAGTCTCCACCTTCTGGGGGAGCCCGGCCCTTCCCCTGGCGGGGGGCCCTGGGGCTGAGAGGACAGGCAGCAACAGAGCAGGTCGGCACAGGTCCCCACCGGGGAAGGCCCAGAGCCTCGGTTTGCTCAGCCCAAAGATGGGATGATGCCCTCTTCCTGGGAGAAGCAACTGGGCACCGAGTGCCAAGCACCAGGCCTGACGAGCAGCCAGATGCTCGAGTCCCCACTGCCAGCCTCCAGCCCAGGTCCGTCCTCCGGCCCCGACCCCAGGCGGGCCCCGATGCCTTCTCGTCCTTCTCTTTACTCTGTCATTGTCGTAGGCGGCACACTGGGTATTTTACCTCCATCCTTGTTGACTCTCCCAGCACGAGGCTGCAATGGGTATGAACATTGCCATTTTCCAGAAGGGTAAACTGAGGCCTAAGCTGACACCCGCAGTCTTTTCTACTTGGGTGCCGCCTGGCCCAGTAGGACTGCATTTCACACCCCCCCAGGGATGTGCGCGCCCCAAAGCTCAGCAGGCGCAGCTCCGGGCGGCGGGCCCGGGTTTCGGCCGCTGGATTTTCTGCTGGCGCCGACCCTGCCTTCAGTGCCCCCGAACCCGTTGCTCTGAATCCGTCTCATGTCCCGCCAGGTCCCCTCTTGAGTCCTCACCAGGGGATGCACTCGGCCATCGTGTGCCAGGCTTTCCCTTCTGCTAGATTGGGGGTCCTGACCACTTTCATCTCCGCCACCCATCCCAGCAAGACCAGCCCGGTCCAGGGTCCTCAAAAGGGCTCCCCAAGTGCGGACGGTGGGCGAGGGGGTGTGGGGGAGACAGTCCCTGAGCCCCTGTCCCCACACCACGCCTGGGCCTCGGCTGGGGGTTTTTCAACCAGCTTGCAGGGACCAAGCTCACAGGGCCACCAGCCCTCAATTCCCACTCTCCCGCCTGGGTGGGTGCTGCCATTTAAGAGTTAATAGCTTTGACAAGCTAAAACCTCTCCGACATGCTCATTGGTGTTTTCTTGTGGCCACTCCTGGGGCCTTCAGGAATGTCACAGTCCATCCTGCCTGGCAACGCAGGGGTGAGGCCAGCGCTCAGCGCTTCCCTGGAACGCACGGACAGGCATGGGGTCGCCTTGCTGCATGGCTCCTGGAGGTCTTCTAGGGCTGGGGGTGGGCGGGAAGGTAGAGCAGGTGCCCCCTCCCCAGACGGGAGGCAAAGCGGTGCCCCACGCTGCCCAGCAGGAAAGAGGCTCGAGGCTTCATGACAGGTGGCCCAGCATCCTCGGTGGCCTCAGGAACAGCAGCATGTAAGTAAAGCTCGTGATCTGGACACCACAGAGGTGGCACGAGGGGGAGCTCAGGCCAAGGCCTAAAGGATGGAGGGACTGTCTCAGCAAAAACCCCCACCTTTGGAAATCCTCCTGCTTTCTGGAAGGTGTCTCTGGCTGGCGAGTGAGTCACTCGGCTAGGCTCAGCTTGTTCAGTCCCTCGTTTTCTCTGCGCCTGGACCGGAGTGAGCAGGCTGCCTGCTGGGGGCTCACCCTCGGGAGAGTGCCAGACCCTGGGGAGAGGGGCCAACGTCAGGAAATACGGAAGCCAATAACCCGGGCAACGCCAGCATGTGCAAGTGCTACAAAGGGGATAAAACACGGTCACTGATGTGACGTGACGGGGTGACTGTTATTCATGGGGGCATGGGGGACATCCTCACAGCCAAATGTGACGGGGGTCCCTCCGATGACATCACCTCCCAGCTCCCATGCTGTGTGGTCAGCGGCCCGCATCCTTCTCCAGACCCCACTAGACAGGACCGGGGCGCCCGATGAGAGAGCGATGTGGAATTCACCCAGCACGCTGGTGGGGGCCGGGCCTCTCCATCAGCAGACAGGGGAACAGGGGGTATCTGGGCTGACGGGTGAGGGGCTGTCCGTGGGAGTCACCCTGCCACGGGCAGCTGAGAGTCACGCTGAAGTCAGAGGACTCTCTGCCCAGCCAGCATTTCTAATTCCTGCCCAAGCCAGAGGGAGATCTTTGCCCAGCTTGACAGAAGTTTGGGTCCTGAGTCAGCCCAGCGGATGGAGTGTTGGAGAAAGTGATTCTTAAAAAACAAAGAGACGGTGGAATTGGAGTTGCCGGTGGAGTTGCCGTCAGTTTTCCTTCTGTAAGAACAGCACAGAATTCAGGATGTCGCAGAGCTGCCCCGGAACGCAGAGAAGATTGTCCCAGGAAGCCCAGAGCTCCGGGGGCTGTCACAGACGCGGGGAGTAGAGCCCTGGGGTGGGGGGAACCGGGATACTCCGGGCCCCCCCAGTTCGGTCGTGTTAATAAGTGTTATTAATTTTACAGGTTGGTGCCCGTCGGAACTAGAAGAAACGCAGGGTTCCCTCTCAGCGAACAACTCCGGTCACAGACAACAGTTCCTTTGTAAACACGAGTTTGGGGGCAAATGAGAGAAGTGACATGCCATTCTCTCTGTTTATCGTGGACAAGAAAGAAAGGAACAAGAATGTTTCCGTAGGTTTGGGAAAAAATGGTTTTACTTGCCGAGAAGGGGACAAATGGCCTGTGTAAAAACAACCTCTTACTTGAAGACGGCTGCAGCCCTTGGTGAGATCTGAGGCTCCTCATTTCCCACTTGGGTTGAGGCCCCGTGTTCACCTCTTCGGGGCTGGGTGGGAAAGAGACGGCAGGGGCTATGGGTCACCATGTGATGCTGAGTCATCAAGAACCGGGGGAGTGGTGCTGAGAGCCCTGGAGCTGAGTGCTAATGACCAGGGAGAGCTGTGTCTGCTCCTCCCCTCCCCCAGCAGGCAGCAGGCTCACCCTCCTCCAAGGACTGGGGGCTGGCCAAGAGACTTGAGCAGACAGAACCCCTTCCCCCTTGATACAGACCTGGTCCCATCAGGGTGAACCTCAGAACTCATGGTCAACTATTATAGGAAGTGATGTGTCCTTGCTCTGCCTAGATGGTTAGGAGGGGACATGAGGTCAAAGGATGGCTCCTGGCAACCATACTGTGACCATGAGGGCAGCCAGCTCAAGGATGAAGCTGAAGTATGGAGAAGGCGGAGCCAAGAGGAGCACAGAGAAGCAGCTCCCGATCACACTGTGCCTGGGTCTTAGAAGCTTCCAGATGCCTCAGTTAGAAGGGGAGATGAATGCTCATTGCTTAAGCCAATGTGATTTGGATTTTATGTTTCCTGGAACCAAAGCAGGCCAACGGAATCAGCTCCCTTCTGCTGAGCCCAAAGTGCATCCCAGGCTGGAGGAGCCCCACGTGTGCAATGCCATTCATCCACGTGACAGTCCCATTTCACAGACGAGGGGACTGAGGCTGAGAGAAGCAGGGAGCATGCCAGCGATCACACCGGACACAGAGGAGCTGGCATTGGGGCATAGGTCTGCTTGGCACCAGTGTTCCGACTCTGACCCACACACTGCTCTGTCTTGTGCGTGGGAACCAGAGGGGTCCTCGGGGAGAGGAGGCAGAGGAGCGGGGCTCACAGGCAGTCAGCAGCCCGGGCGGCTCGCCAGGCTTCTCGGCGGGAGAAATGGGGGAAGGGGACCAGCTGGGAACAAGGCTCCTGTTGCTGACCGAAAATTGCCTGGTCTCCCTGATAGCCAATGGAGATGTCTGGGTGGCGTGTGCATATCAGGGAACTGGGACACTGGCACTTTCCACGATGGAGAAGCAACAAGACTGCGCTGCCCAGCTGAGAAATGTCCCTGTCTTCGTTATTCCCATGGAAATGCATAAAAATGTTCCATTTGGGGAATGGAGCCAACTTCCAGCGCGGAGTGTAGGGGAGGTGGGTGAAGGAGCATCGCGGTTTGCAGCTGTGTGGCTTCTCGGCGCTGCTCTGTGGAAGGACCCTGGGAGGGAACAAGCAGTATTTAGAAGTGATCTGGGGGGAGTTCAAGAAATACGCTGTTCTGAGTTCAATGTCACCCTCTGAATCTCTTCAAAAGTCTCAAATAACGCGGGAGTGCTGTGTTACCGTGACGCCGGAAACCCCCCATCTGCAACTGGAGACCCGACGTGGAAGCCGGAGAGGGGCCAGGAGCCGCTCTGCTAACCATCAGCCGGCAGAAGGGGCTGCCCTGACCCCGGGAGCTCCCCCCAGGGACAGAAGACCGACCCCCTGTGGCAGCTGCCTCATGGAGCCGAGCCCCGCATGTGGGAGCCCGTGGGACGCGCTCCCGCCCCTCCCAGCGGCGGGATGTGCCAGAACCTGGGCCCTCTGCTGACACCAGCGACGCCAAGGAACAGCCTGCGGGGGAGCAGAAGGGGTCTCGGGCCTTCCTGGGGCCAAGGGGGCAAGCTGTAGGGTGTCTGGCTGGAAGAGGGTCTGGGGACTCATCTCTTGTCAAGGGAGAGGACGAAGCCTTCACTTTCTCAAGGGCGCTGTCAGCAGGGACCCCTGCCTTTGGCAGATTGCACCTTTTGTCGCCCAGGAGTGCCTCACCCTGTGTGTGCGACTGGGGACCAGGGTTCACCAGGTGGGAAGCGAGCCCCTGAGGAGGGGCTGGGGGTCTCTCGGCCCAGTTTTAAAGATGACTTAGAGATCCTCAGCAGAGCCAGTGGGAAGCCGCACACTCGCTGGGAGAACAAAACAGGACTGGAATGTGACAAACAGAAATCCATCTGGAGGGAAAATAGGACACACGCCACATTCTCACGGGTTCAGACCGAACCCACGGCATAAAGTGGCGACGCGGAGGCTGAACCCCATCCACACCGCCCCGAGGGCCTCATGGCGCCGAATCTGGTTTTTCATCCAGCACAGCTTGGAACACTTCTGAGACTGACTGCTCGAGGGGGGCTTGGGTGCAGGTTTATCATTTTCAGACTGGCCTTGCTCCAAAGAGTCGTGGCAGCTGAAAAAGTAAGTGGGCGCATGTGTGACAGGAAGGGTCTCTGGGGTTTCCGTGTCCGGTGTGGTGATGGGGAACAAGGCCGCTGCTTGTTGGATGAGGGCATTGGCCGCTGGTTGGAGGAAGCCCTGGCTCGGAGGGGCTCCGGCCGTGGGTGCCCATCCCTGGGTGGGGAAGGGCAGTGGGGTCTTGGGTCTGAGAGATGCAGACTTGGGCCTGGGTGTGTCCCCCTGGGCTTGTGAACTGGGGCAATTAGAACATCACCTGAGCCCCGTTTCCGCGACTCTTGCATGGTGATATTTGTACCTACCTGTGTCTGTGTGTGCCTGACCCATAGTGTGGCTGCCGAGTGGTCCCCACCCTTGCCTCCACCTCCAGGAGGGGGTACATGACATCACACGCATGCTAGGGGCTACTGGGTCCCCCCTCGCTGACCCAGCCTTCATTTCCATGGCAGGGAACACGCTGGACTCTCTGGATGGATGGGGTGCGGCGGGAGTCGCTGCAGCTGCTCCCACCCAGGGCTCCTGTCTCGGCCCAGACACCTGCTCGTGGCCTAGACAGCCAAGTGGGTGACAGATAGGCATTCTCATTTTACAGCGGAAACTCATTTCCAACTTCTTTTCATATAGGATTGCCTCCGCGGATGGAAATTCACCAGATTCCTGAAGCCACCAATGACTTTTAATATTACAGGCGTTCTCCACTTTTTGCTAATTTAATTTCTGGGGCTATTAAAGGTAGCCTGGAGAAACACCATCTGTGGAGTGGATGATAGACTAGAGAAGGAATGTTAGCAGGAAGGCTGTAAATTTCCACTTTATCAGGGACCCGGGTATCTCAAATCAACCGGGGGAAGTAGTGAAATGCTCATCAGGAAAATTTCTCAATCAGGAGCCTCTCCTGGTGCCATTTGTCATTTCGATCGATCAGCTCCTGACATGCTCGGCCCCCGGCAGGCCCCTGACTCTCACGTCCACATATGTTTCCAAACTGCCAGCAGAACAGCCATATGAAAATAGAATATTTACAGGATTTTACTATTTTTCTCAAAATTCCATGAGCCCCAAGTTCACTTCATTTCAGTAACAATTGGGCATATTCCTGTAGGAAGAGTTTCATCTCCTCAGAGTGGGAGAAGACCGCGTCCACATGAGCTTGTGCCTCCCGCACCACCAGTGTTAACCTGTAGAAGAGACCCCGGGTCCAAAATCGGCCCCCTCTCAGAGATGGGCTGTGAGATTCCACCCCTAGGAAGCCCCTCCTCCAAGGCTTTTCACCCTCCCAGATT
This sequence comes from Equus quagga, assembly GCF_021613505.1. NCBI lineage: Eukaryota > Metazoa > Chordata > Mammalia > Perissodactyla > Equidae > Equus > Equus quagga. Next base: position 94,716,921 of record NC_060267.1, read on the forward strand.
CCCTACTACTCGGTCAGCAACTAGTCGGCGCCGACTGTGTTCCAGGCACTGAGCAACAGATTAAGACACAGCCCGATCCTCGTGGAGCATTCAGCAAGCAGGGTGCAGAGCAGAAACACAAACGCACAGAGGGCTGGACCGCAGAGGTGGAAAAGGGCCCAGAGGAGTGAGGCAGGCGGCTCAGCGGGAGGGGGACGGAGGTGGCCGGCGCATCTGCCATCAGTGGCCTGCAGAGAGGGGACATGGAGCTGAAATCTGCAGGCAGGGACGAAGCAGGAGTGTGAGGATCTGGGACGGGGTTCCCCTCAGAGGGAGCAGCAGTGCAGACGGCCAGAGCAGTGACAAGCTTGACACGTGCAGTGGACAGAAGTGTCTTGAGGGTGTAGGGGGCAGATCCTCTAGGGACTACGGGGACAAAGGCCACAGAAGCAAACCCAACCTGGCCAGGGAGGTGGGCAGGAAGGCCAGGCGCAGTTCCTGGGGTGGGGTGATGCCTGAGCCAGTTTTTACGGAGGAAGGGGCTTCCCGACAGGGAAGTGGCCTGAGTCGGCTCAGACCCGGCCAGGGCCCACGCAGGGAAGGGTTCCCCCTGCCTGGGATGGGATGAATGTCAAAGGGCTTAAGGCCATGTTCATAACTGCCCGCCCGGTGTGTGTGCACCCACATCCACGTAACACAAACACAGCTGAATCCGGCCGGTCCCGCTTGGCCGTGAGATCCAGTTCTTCTGCCGCATCTCTCGCCCCAAGGGTCCCTGGGGAAGAGCATCCATCCTGGTGTCATGGAGGGTTTTGTTGAAATGCTGTCTTGACCCGGATTTGAGGTGCTGGCTGGAGGCGGGTCAGCTCCCCTTCTTGAGCAGCTGATGCGTCCACACCCCGACACTTCCCTCTTTGGGATCTCACACTTGGGGCCGCTCGACACCCACCCAGATTGCCCCGTCAGGCGCCAGGCAACCAGGGGCACCTGCCCGCCCCAGAGCCTGGAAGTTATTCAGATTAGCCAGTCCATAGGGGGCCTCTGAGACCCAGCCAACTCCACCCTGCGTGCCATACACGACCGTCCCCACAGCTCCACACACGCGCACACGCGCACACACACACACACATGCAGACTCAGCTGTCGTGTGGTAGGCCCCGCCAGGCCTGCTCTCTGATGGGAGCATGGGCCCGCTCCGTGTGGGGCCCCATCCCTCGGGTTGCAGTCTGGGTCCAGCATCGGAACAAGACTCTTGGTTTCTGGATGTGACCCCAAGAGAAGGGAGCCTCAGTGGCACTTTGCCTGGCGTTTACCCCAGAGGAGGGCAGCCTGCGGGTTGTTCGGAGGCGTGTTGGGCGCTGGGACCCAGGTGACTTCCTGAGGTAAGGGGCTCATTCCTGGGACTGTGGCTTCTGCAAAAGCCTTTGCACAAGCAGACCCCCTGGGAGCATCCCTCCTTCAGCAAGGCCACGTCACAGCTCTCTTCCTCGCCCGTCCCTCGACGTGGCCGTGCTCCCCACTCAAGAGCCGCTGAAGTGCCGGGTGGAGTCCTGAGAAATTGGCCCCTGTGCCTGGCATGTGCCCGCCCTCCCCGTCCCCCTGAAGCCCCTGATCCCCAGCCCCACCGTCCCCGACTCCCCTGCCCGGGCCTCCTCTCTCCTCCCCAAGGTCCTTCAAGCTTCTCCAGCTGTGAGCTCTCGTCTTCAGCTGGGCAGACAGTCGGCACTGAGAACAAGTGGGTCTTTTTTTGATAAAAGTAACCTGAGAATGGAGGCAGCAAGGTTTGGGGGGTCCTGGGCAGCACCCTGCCACAAACTCTCTGTAGAGCTGTGACAAGTGGCATGGCTTCCAGGGCATGGGGAGGGAGGGTGGATCGGGTCACCATCGCACCCCCTTCCAGCTGCCGGGTTCTGAGATGCTCCGGACTCGGTTTTCTCCGGGATTCCAGGGTCAGTGAGGGGGCTGTTATCAATGAAAGGAAGTGGCGAAGAGGGGGCTCCAGCTGTTTGCTCTTGATCCCCCCTAACCCCCCAAGGTCAAACACCGCAGGCTCCACCCCCTGCAGACCACCCCCCTCGCTGGGGGGAACACAGGCTCTTTACTGCCCAGCAGACGTTTCCGAACCCCAAGTGCTGCTTCCTGAAAGGACACGCGTGCGAGCTGGCGGCACACGGCGCCTGATGACTCTCGCTCCCCGTGAGCAGCTGCCCTCAACCCAGACGCTTCTCCTGCCATCCTTCACCATCTCCGCTCCCCACTCGCTCGGGATTCTGAAGCTTCTCTGCCTTTTAAAGCCCGTTTGAAAGGTTAATACATGGAGATGGCGCATTCCTTTAGCTCTCATTAGCCGCTCTTCATTATCAGCTCACACTTTCATTATCAGCATCGCCTTCATTACCAGCTAACACCTTCATTAACAGGTAACGTCTCTGCCAGGCAGCCTGTCGCCAACTGGGAGCCGCAGTGGGCATGGGGTGGCCTGGCTGCCTGTGAGAGGCAGGAGGGGGCATCCATTGGGGGAGGTGCCGGGTCCTTTGCCCGGCCTGGCCCTGGAAATCGCCCCGTGAGAAAACCAGCACCTCCATGAGACCAGCGCAAACAGCAGCAAGCCTGTGCAACTGCTCAGCTCTGCCAGCGTAGCAGAAAGTTGGGATGTGTGAACAAATGGGGTGGCCAGGTGCCAATAAAACTTTATTCACAAAAACAGGCCAGCTTTGGCCTGGGGGCCGGGGTTGGCTGGTCCCTGGACCATGTCACTCCATCTTGCAGACATCCCTGGACTGCCTGGGGTGCCCCGTGTTGCTGCTAAGCAACCAGCAGAGTGAAGGGCAGGTGGGAATTAGGGCAGCCACCGCTCCTGCTGGTGGGTGGGTTCACAGGCCCCGACCCTCTGCCCAGGCTGGCCCCAACCCCACCTCCTTTCAGTGTCACCAACCTCCATGTGTTAGTCGGTGAAAGAGAACCAAGAGGGGCTGTAAGCCTACATAAGGAGATTGATTACAGGAACTAGCTCACACAATTAGCGAGGCTGAGAGGTCCCAAGATTTACCGTCGGCGAGCTGGAGACCCCGGAGAGCTGATGGTGCAGGCTCCAGTCCACGTCCGAGGGCAGGAGAAGATGACGTCCTAGCTGGAAGGGTCAGGCAGAGAGCAAATCTTCCCTTCCTCGGCCTTCTTGTTCTGTCCAGACTGTCAAAGGATTGGATGAGCCACCCACACAGGGAGGGCATCTGCTTTATCCCATCCACCGATTCAAACGCCACCCCCATCCGGAAGCCCCTCATGGACACGTCCAGAGCCATGGGTCAGCAGGCACCTGGGCCCGCAGCCCAGTCACGCTGACACACCCCTTAACAGCACACCCCTGCAGGAGGCGTCACTGCAACTCTTATGTGGTCATCGTTATTATTCGATTTTGCAGATGAAGAAGGACTCTCCGAGGGTTGAGCAGCCACCCGAGGCCACAGGGCTGACGAGCTGCAGAGCTGGGATCTGAACCCACATTTCCTCCCTCTCCAGTGCAGCCTCCACCCATACCGGCAGCCCTCGGGAAGGGCCCTGGGGTGGAGATGGCAGCTCCTGCACTTCCACACTGCCCTTGCCTGCCGGGACCATGCCGCAAGGGCCCCACGGAGCCCCCTTCCCATCAGACACTGACAGCTCCCGAGGGCCAGGCGGACTCGGGGCTTCAGGGGCTCGTTTTCCCACTCGCTCATCTCCTTTTCTAGCTCAGGGATCTAACGGTCCTTTGCCTCCTCTTATCACGTAAACTAGTCCTCTCAAAAGCACAGGTGATGGTTCTCAGCCCCTGCTGGAGGCCAGCTCCGTGACCGGGTCCTAAGGAGCGGGGAGCTGGGAGGGGAAGCAGGCTCGTCTCCGATTATCCAAAGTGGGGAAATAAAAAGGCAGTGGAATCATGGCCGGTTCCCAATAGGCCGTCCTCAAGGGTTGGGGGGCAGCCAGGTCTCAGGGTACACGGGCAACACTGTCCTGGGGCCGCCATAACAAAGGGCACAACTGGGCAGCTTAAAGAGAAACTTGTTCTCTCGATGTTCTGGAGGCCAGAAGTCCAAAACCTCGGCATGGGCCGGGCTGATTCCTTTGGAGGGAGGATCTTCCGGGCCTTTCCAGCTCCTGGTGGTGGTGGGCAAGCCCGGCTTCCTTGGCTCACAGATGCATCGCCCAGCCTCCCCGTGTCTGTGTCTTCACCCCAGCACGACCTCGCCTTAGCTTACAGCTGAATTGATCCTGCAAGGATCTTATTTCCAGATAAGGTCACATCCACAGGGACCAGAGCTTGGGACTTCAATGCATCTTTTAGGGGACACAATTCAACCCCCGACACGTGACACGTGGATGCGTGAGTCTCCTGAGCACCTGAAATGCAGCTTCATCCCAGGGGTCCCTGTGCCTGTCACTGGTTGGGGCACAAACAGGCGGGGAGTGACCCAGTGACCCTGGCAGTGGGGGCCCCAGCAGAGGCCCCGGGAGCCGGGAGTGTGCTGAGGGGTAGACCTGAGGGAGCTCCCCTGCTGTCACAGAGGAGGCACTGGGCCTGCTCCTTCCCTCTGTGCCCACCGCTGGTAACCAAAGCTGGGCAGGAGCAGAGGGGTTCAGCCGAGCTCACAAAGATCACAGGCACGCATCCTCAGCACCAAGACTGGATGCCAGAGCGAAGCGTGGTGCTGTCTGGAGGAACAGAGCTGCCACCCTGCGCCTCTGCCGTCTGACCCCAGGGCTGCTGCCTCCGCCGGGGGGGGGCCCATTTTGTGGTGACACACCTCCAGGTCACCACAGCTGGTCAGCCCGGCTCAGGAGTCAGCCTAGCCTCCTTACCTAGCACCTGGGAAGTGCACGGGTCATTTGGGGCCAGCATCATTTACCGGGTTCCTTTGTGGCTGGACCTGTTGCGGGGTGATGAACAGCTCAGAAGGGCCTGAGGTGGGAGCTGTCCCTGTGACACTAGCTGTGGGGTAGTGACAGGAGCTTCAAGCAACCCCCCACCAGCCCGTGCACACCCCAGCCTGTGCATACTCCAGCCCATGCACACCCCTGCCGTTGGACACTTCCACCCATGCACACCTCAGCCCGCGCACACCCCAGCCCATGCACACCCCAGTCCATGCACACCTCAGCCCATGCACACCCCAACCTGTGCACACCCCAACCCATGCACACACCAGCCTGTGCACCCCCCAACCTGTGCATACCCTGGGCTGTGCACAACCCAGCCTATGCACATGCCAGCCTGTGGACATGGGGCTCCTGGTTTTAACCAAGGCCTCAGAACAAATTCTCAGCCAGTCTCTGGGCATCAGTCTCGGGTCACATCCCGCAGCCCCTACATCTGGTTGCTTATGCAGCTTTCTGAGAGCAGTGACTGGGCCCGAGCCCCACCTCGCGCGAGGTCACCTGGACGAAGGAGCACCCCCGCTCGGTCCAGGTTGTCAGGCTTTCCCCGTCAGTGGCACCTCACAGAGCTCCTGACCGCAGGAGGCATCCCTGGCGTCCTCTGGCCACAAGTCGTGGTGTCCATGTACCACTCAGGCATAGAAGCCAGGTCACAGGGGCGCAGAGTCGCAAATCAGCCCTGTCCCAGGAAGGCCGGGACCTGGAGGCCTCGGAGCCTGTCTGAGCCGGGCCTGAAGACTGGAAGGTCGCTCAGGCGGGAAGGACGTTGAGGCAGATGCACAGACAGGTGGACGCGCCCAGCACACTCTGGGAGGACCCCTCAGTACCACCCGGTGAGGCTGCTGGCCTTGAAGGTCGGGGACTTCTTACTGCTGCTTCCCAAGCCTGTGCTCAGGCTGGCGAACAACATCCCCCCGCTCCCTCCCTCCTTTCCCCACCTGACAACACAGCCTGGACTCCTCTGTCCTCCGTGCCCTTCGGGGACCCCCCGCCCTGCCTCCTGCCCCTCCAAGGAGCCCCTGACCCCGGAGTTGGTTTCCAGGATCCAAGATGAAGGGAGGCTGGCCATCCACCCAGCCCTGGAGCCAGTAAGAGGCTTACTTAGGTCTTTCAACAGGAGTAGAGTTGGGGCCATTGCTTCCACCAGGGGCTCTGAACACCGAGCTCTTTATCCAGGCGACGACCCACCCAGAGTGACAGAGTCGGTGCCTGGATTCACCTGGGGACCAGTCCAAGCCAGGCGGAGGCCACGCCTGCCTTTTCATACTTTCTCTCTGGAAGTTTATCATTCATGCTCGGTTGATGCCCACGTTGTTCACGGCGGCCACTCGCCGTCAGCAGCCACAGGCTGCCCTGTGCCAACGGCTCTGTGCCTCCCTGCCTAAGGCGGGGCACAACCTTGTCTGTGCCCCCGGGGCCAGGGCCCAGGAGCTCTCCGCCTGGCGTTGTTGAGTCATTGCCAACAGCAGCTCCCAATTCTGCAGAAACTCCACAGCTTGACCACACGCGTGGATGTCATCTAACCTGAGTGTTCCCTGGCCTCAGAGAGACCCTCCTCTGGCCAGTTTTCAGGCTGCCTTAGAGAAGGAGGCTCAGAACGGGCCTGAGGCACCGTGCAAGTCCTGCAAAAACTGGAGAGTTACGATCTGATGCTCCTGCTGTAAGCGCGTCCTCCTGCAGACCTTGCCTGTGTGACGCACGTGGCCATGCTGGTTCCCACCACCAGCAGAGGCGAGCAGGCCCCAGACAGCCCATGGGGGAAGTCTCAGAAGCCAGCAGGCCAGGCCAGGACCCCTTTGTCTGGACAGACCAGCGAAGGTCTGCAACGTTGTGGGAGCACGTAGCCTGGGCCTTCCAGCCCCACACCAGCACCTGGGAGCACAACGGCACTGGCACTGGGACAATCCATCACTCCTTGCCAAGCGCCAGAGTCTGAAGTACCAGGGGTCACTCTGGGAGGGGAGGGCCATGTGCACCGGTGGAGATGGGGCACCTTGCTCATGGATGACGAAGTGCCTGTGAGGCCTGGAGACGGTGCCCATAAATCTTTCACATCCAAGGGTCTTGGGTTCTTCTATCTAAAAACATCTTATCCATGACAGAGTCTCCCCTGGGGCCTTGAAGCTCAGTTGAGTACCTGGAGTGAGCCACCAAGAGCTCCCTGGGGAAGGACATGAAGTGGGAGGCCGGCTTCCTAATCTAAATGGACCCTATGAGCCTCTTAGGGGGCCCACCAAGGGTATACAGCCAGCGGTCTTCAGAAGCACACACTTGCTCCAGCTTCTCCTGCTCTACAGCCTTCAGTGGCTCCCACTTGCTCTCAGATATGTTCACTGTCTTCCTGTAGCCTGGAGTCTGCTGAAGAGCCAGGCTCCTTCTCTACATCTATGCACATGTCCAGGGTCCTCAAACTTTTCATGTCACACACACATGGAAAACGATAACAGGTGTATGGCCCTGGAGTGAACAGACGAGGCTGCAGGAGGTAAGGGTGACTGGCTGGGGTCTCCGTCCTCTGCCTTCCACCCCCAAGGGATGGGGGCCTCAAAGTCTTGGTTCTGTCTTACACTTTGGTGTGGCATTTGGGCATCACAGGAGGCCACTCACACTGGCCTCTCAGCTCCTGGACCACAGAGAGCAAATTTCCTGACACAGGAAATTTCACAGATGCTGTTTCCTCTACTGAGAATGTGGTTCTGTTCATCGTATGTGCATATGTGTACATGTGTGTGCAACCCACACACACACCCACATACCTCCAGATACATGGGTCTCTTTCATCCTTCAGGTTTCAGCCTGGACACCCCGTCCACCTCTTCAGAGAACACTTTCCCGACCCTCCAACTTCTTCACCCTCTCTCAAAGCACCCTCTTCTCTCTCCTCCAGGCACTGGTCTCAGCGGTGACTTACGCACTAACCATGCAGAGGGCTCCACCTCCAGCTACGAGAAAGCACCTGGTGCCCCAGGAGCCCTCCCGCTGCAAACAGCTGTAGAACGGGGTGAACTCGTCAAGGCGACGTTCCTCAGATCGGACATCGACGGGACTCCCAGGGGAGGAGAAGTGTGCAGAGTGAGCCCCACGTCACTGCCTCTCTGCCTGGGGCGCTATCTGGACCCTGTGTGGTCCCACCTAGGACTCTGCTCACGAGGTTTTCTTTTCCTAGTAATGGTCCAGCTCTTGCAGAGAACGGGGGTTCCATTAAGCTGAGGAGGCAGAGATGGGAGTTTGGGGCCGGAGAGGTAGCTGGAGCGTGGGGGCCAGAGGCCAGGAGAGGAGGGACCTGCACAGAGAAGGACCCTCGGAGTTCTGCACTGGGGATGCTCTGCATGGCCTGCAAGGATGGCTGCTGCAGAGATGAGAGCAGCACTAATGTTCTGGATTCCACGAGGCCAGGAGACACAGGAGCTCTGAGCAGCAGTGATGGAGGAAGCCTGCCGAAGCTCCTGGGTGTCAGTCAACACCCCAGAACACCTCTGCCTAGGAGGGCTGATCCAGCCCAGAGCAAGAGCCACTGCAAACCTGTCTAATGAAACCAAAACTGAGCCTGAAGAGTCAAACTGATCTGCCAGTTGTCAGAACACAACCCAGCACTGTCTCAAGAAAGACAGCAAAATCCAGACTCTCAACGCCACAGCGTCTACCACGTCCAGCATATGACAAAAATGACTAGACATGTGACCCAGCAAGAAAATGTGACGTATAAACAGGAAAGAAAAAAAAAAAAGTTAATAGAGACTGACCCTGGAAAGACCCAGATGTTGGAAATGGCAGCAAAGATGTTCAAGCAGCTAATAGAAATATTTTTTTGAGTACTCATAGAAAATTATGTCACTCGATACAAATGGATGTGAAATCTCGAGAAACAAGTGAAAACTATGACAGAGAATCAAGTGAAAATTCTAGGACCACAGAGCTTACTGTCTGAAATGTGACCTTCGCCATATAGAGTTAACAGCAGGTTTAAAACGGCAGGAGAAGCAGCCAGCGAATTGAGACATGGAGCAATAGAGACGCTCTGATCTGAAGAACAGACGGGGAGAATATTGGGAAAAAGTGCACAGAGCCTCTGCAACCACGGGAAAATATCAAGAGACCCAACACACGTCTCTTTATGAGAGAGAACAGACCAGAAACAAAAGATTTGAAAGACTGACGATCAGCAAGTCCCCGAATTTTATGAAGAACATAAAACTTACAGATTCGAGAATCTCAGCAAACTCCAAGTGGAAGAAATACAAAGAAAATGACTCCTAGACACAACATAATCAAGCTGCTGAAAAGCGAAGATTAAGGGAAAATTCTTCAGAGCAGACTTGTTGCCTGGAGAGCAACGGTAACACAGATGATGTGTGATTTCTTATTCAAAGCAACGGGGGTCAGAAAGCACGGAATTAAAAAGCCATCAATCCAAAATTCTATGTCCAATGATAACATCCTTCGAAAATAAAAACAAGAAAAGATAGTTACAGATAAACACACATTGAGAGAATTCATCACCTGCACTGTAGGAAATATTAAAAGAATTGATTCTAGATGGAAATTCCCACCTGAAGGAGGGAGCAGAGAGCACAGGGTAGTAAATAAGTAGGAAACCATAAAGGACATATTTTTTCTTTTTTTTTCAGGTTTATTTTTTAATGCTTTTTGGTGAGGAAGATTGGCCCTGAGCTAACATCTGTTGCCAATCTTCCTCTTTTTTTTCCTCCCTAAAGCCCCAGCACATAGTTGGATATCCTAGTTGTAGCTCCTTCTAGTTCTGTGTGGGACGCCGCCTCAGCATGGCTTGATGAGCAGTGCGTAGGTCCATACCCAGGATCCAAACCAGTGGACCCTGGGCCGCCAAAGCGGAGTGCGCTTACTTAACTGCTACGCCACCGGGCCTGCCCTAGGATATATTTTTTCCTCTCTTAATTTCTTGAAAAGACAACTTGTGTCTCCTTTTATAGTTTCGACTTGTTTCTGAGAAAGACACAGCCTCACCTCTGGGGTATACCTGCCAAGGATGCACGGCCCAGCTGCAAAGACCTGAATATGTTCTGTGCATCCGTGGGGACCATGACCTCCTGATTTTGATCATGGCACCGTGACTACGTGAGAGCCTGTCCTTGTTCCTAAGAAACGCACGCTGACGTATGGAGGGCAAAGGGCCAGCCACGTGGTCCCAACTTATTCTCAAACAGTTCAGAAAAACCTGGTCTATACGCATGTGTGTGTGGAGAGAGAGAGGAAAAGAGAAACGGCAATGGCATACGGGAGCAGCTTGCACTATTAATGCAATTTCTCTGTAACTATAAAACCAAAAGATTTTTTTAAATGATCACTTCAATTAAAGCTAATTATGGGGTAATTATTCAAAATCTGTTATTCTCTAGAGATGGGCTCTGGGAAAGCAGGGCCCCCAGTGTGGTTAGTCTGTCACAGGGCGTGTGTTTGTTGAAGGAATGACCTCGGTGCTGAGAATTCACCTGACATCCCAGGTAGAAGCCGGGAGCCGGAGGCCTGGTGCCAGCTCAGCCGCCCTCGGTCTCTTGTTGCACCACCACCTCTCTCACTGCGCTTTACTCTCTCTGTCTCTCTGTCTCTCTCTCTCTTTCTCTCCGTCTCACTGTCTCTCTGTCTCTGTCTGTCTCTCTCACTCTCTGTCTCTCTCAGTTTCTTTCTGTCTCTCTCGTCTCTATCTCTGTCTGTCTGTCTCTATCTCTGTCTGTCTGTCTGTCTGTCTCTATCTGTTTCTCTCTCTCTTTTTCTCCATCTCTCTGTCTTTCTGTCTCTCTCTGTCTCTATCTGTCTGCCTGTCTCTCTGGTTTTCTCTGTGTCTCTCTCTGTCTCTCTGTCTCTGTCTCTCTCTCTCTCTGTCTGTCTCTCTCTGTCTCTGTGTGTCTGTCTCTCTCTGTTTCTCTCTCAGTCTCTCTCTGTTTCTTTCTGTGTCTCTCTCTCTTTCTGGAAGACCAGCTGACCTCTTTGGTGCTGGCCAGGTCGAGGGCAGCGGTTGTCGGCGTCTCTCTGCAGGACTATGAAGGTGTACATGTCCCATCAGCAGACCCCAGGCCCCAGAGCTCTGACTGGGAAGAGCTTTCGTCCCTGGGCACCATACAGTCCCAGGGCTGAGCCAGGATGCCACTGCTCTGGGGAGGTGCACAAGCTGCCCCCAGCGCCCCCAGGGCGGGGCGTGGGCTTAAACATCCACACGTACTGCTGACTTGCCTGAGTGCTTGCTGTCCCAGGTGGGCCACACGTCCCCTGGGAGCAAAGACCCTGCCACCCAGGTCCCTCACAGCCTCCTCCACTCTGGGGACAGGGTCCCGGCTCACACTCCAGGCTGCCAGGGGCTGAATGAGCAGGGTCCGAAGGAGCGAGTGGTGGCTCCTGACAAAGCAGGTCCAGGCGTCCGCACGTGGCCCCTCCCTGTGTCTGGCGATAGATGGAAACCGCAGCCTAGCAGGGCCCCAAAGTCACACAGCAGGTGCCTGCGCTGCCACCCCCCAGCTGGACAGTTTTCACTCTCCATCCCACCCTCCGTTCGCGTCTGATGGGAACGGAGGGGTGCCCCGAACGCTCTGAGTTTTCTGCCACCAGCTACCATGCGTCCTACAGTGCTGGCTCATTCCCGCCTGCAGGGCATGGGTGCCTCCCCTGGTCATCACCCTGGGGACAACGGGGAGCCCGACTGGGCCATGGTGCCGCCCCTTCTCCCACACGGTTCCAAGCCCGCTGACCTGCACTGCCCTGAGCACGTCCCCATGCCTCTGTTTCCTCATCCACAGGAGACGCCCCACCACGTGGCTGTGGGAGTCAGGGAGAGGAGTCGCTCCAGGGCCCTCGTGGTGCCGGTGCATGTGATTAGCACACCCAATTGAGCACGGGCGGGGTTAGGATATCAGTGATGTTCTCAGCAAAGTGGTCTTGTCGCCCTCGCACGCAGATGGGGAGGGACGGCTGCCTTCAGCTCTCGTCACTGTCCCCAGTGCAGCCCCTGGCCCGGCCTGCCAGGAGCCGGAGGGGCTGCTGCGGCGGTGCTGAGCTCTGGGGTCACGGGCACTCAGCTAAACGTCCTCACCTGTCCCTCCCACCAATGTGCTTATACCTTGAGGAAAGGGACCGTGTCCTTGGACGGCCCAGCTCCGGCCATCTGGCTCTTGCCGGCTGACGGTGATGGGGAGGGAACCTGGTGAGGAGCAGCTGGCCTGCGGCTGAGGACCGCCCTACGGCCTGATCTTCCCAGACTACCCAGTGCGAATTATTCTGGAGATGGCTGAACCCAGGGAGCTACAGCAGTCTGACCCCCAAACACAACGTGGGGCAGATGCACCACTCGAGGAGCATCGCTCTTAACTTCTGCTGGGAGAGACGGTTCCAGAACGAAGCTGAGGTTATGCCATCTGGGTCAAGCCCGATTGAGTCCCCTGGAAGGAAGGTCTCTCCAAGGAGCCTGGCTTCCTGCACAAAAGGAAAGGCGGGCCAGGTTCCAGGATCCCTGTCTGAACAGGGTCTTAGAGCTACATTACTGGTCCCCAACTTGGCACTGAGCAGTGGGCACAGGCAGGAGAGAGGGGCATGGGCGGCTCTGGGCAGCACAGCCCTCTGGCTGGAGACAACCCTGCCCCTTGGTCTCTGACGCCTGAGAACCGACCACCCCGTGACCTTGCACTGAACTTGCACTGACCTTGCACCAACCTCCTACCCCCAGCAGCCCCGCAGCTCTCCACTCCTCAGCGCAGGGTCATTAGCATGCATCTAGGAAGAGCATGGCCCCATCTGAGGTCACCAAGCCCAGGCCCTCCCTCAGAGAGCAGAGAGAGCCAGGCCCTGGCCGGGCCCCGGCTCTGCCTTCCGGCTGCAGGGTATAGGCGGGTTGGGACAGCTGGCTGAATGTTGAGCGCTAATGACGACACCCGGCAGCCTCTTCTCAGGATTAGAGATGGGAATGTAGAGGTGCTCAGCCCGTAACAAGCAAGTGATAAACAACAGCTATCACTACTATCTAGTTAAAAAAGCAAACGCCAAGAAAAACACATGTGCCCTGGTAACACGACCAGGTGACGCTGGGCTCATTCCAGGGCCCAGTCAGAATGAGAGGTCAGGCAGGTGGGGGCCGAAAGGGGGCTGCCAGACCAGGGCATGGAGAGGCCTGGGCAGCATTTGGACCAAGGGGGCAGGGGGCGCGTGTCAGAGGGCAGGATAAACTGAGGGCGAGGGGAGGGTGAGACCCCCGTGGGCAGCTCAGGGGCTGACAAAGGCGACCAGCTGGAGTTGCTCCTGCTGTGCAGTGTTTGTGCCCGCCGTGGTGGGCTGGCCCCACCAGGACCCTCCTGCCCTGCCACCTGAGGGCTCCACGGCTGGTCACTGGTCCTCCGGCTGTCCTCCATGGTGCGACCCAAAGAGAGTGCGGGTGGGTTTTGGTGGCCGTGAAGAAGGAATGAAGCGTCACAGGCACGGACCTCACCTGTGCACTAGTTCCTTGAACACGTGCTGTGAAGACCCCATGCCACGCTGGGCAGAGGATAGCCAGGGGCAAAGCAGACACAGCCATCCCACAACTCCACCCCTGGGTAGGATGCTCCCAGGGATGCCGGTGCTGATGCAGCAGGCTTGATTGGCAGCTGAATGCTGATACTCAATAGCAGGTCACCCCTTAAGCCCGTTAGACCCTATGCCAGGCCCAAGAGGGAATAGAGATGAGCAAGGCCAAATTCCCGTGGGCTGCCAGGACCTGTACCCACAGACCCCCAATTGAAGGCCGGGGCAGGTGTGGTCAAGCCGCCGGGGATCCCGGCACTGGTGGGCGACGGGTTCAAGACGAGAAGCCTGGTCACACACCTTGGATTTCCCACTATACAGGGAGGCAGACGAACAGAGTCCTCATAGGTTAATGATTCTATGACGAGGAACAAGGTGAACGTGATGAGCGGGGAGCCCCAGCAAATTCCAGGGCGGACGCTCTTTCTCAAGGCTGCAGCCAAGAGTGTTTCTCGCATCTTAATTAGTCCACTGGTACGAAAAGCACAACAAGCAAAACCCCTCGGAAGCCGTGAGGCCCTGGTGAGGACCACGTGTCCTCGGAATTGGCCACTCCATCTTCAGCTCAGCCCTCGGGTGGCCATGCTCTCACCCTGGGAGAGAGGATGGGTGGGTGGGGCCAGTGGAGCAGGAGAGGGCCAGGCCCCAGGACTCCCACCGACTCTGGCTGATTTGGCCTCCTGCCCTTTCAGCTACTCCACTGAGCACCCCTCTCTCCCTGGGCGTCATTTCATCACCCAGAAAATGGGCTCACTTGGACTCCAGTTTCCAGGAATCATCAGAGATGGTCACAGCATCCCCGTCTGCTGGCCCAGCGACTCAGGAAGGGCCACATGGTCCAGGAGGCTGGGGCTTCCCACTGCCAAAGACTTCTGTACAGCCCTTCCACCCGGGGCTGCACGGCCTGTGCGCAAACTCTGGGCACTGAGTTATGCTTTCTAAGAGCCGCGTCAGACACTCTTGGATCTATTTCCTAAACATTTTCAAACTCGTACAAGGAGGGACCCAGGGACCCAGAAGTTTGTCTTTTAGGAAATTATCTTGGAGCTAAATCAGTCGAGTAAGCAAAGACCTAACAGCAAGGACGGCCACTGCTGTGTCGTTTATGAGAGGAAAATTGAAACCAGCTCCCCAGCGCTCCTGCAGAATGCGATGCATCTATCTCGCACGCCCGTGCCCGGGTCAGGAAATCCCAGTGGCGGGGCCGGCACGAGTCGGGATGCCGAGGACCCAGGCTGCGTGCAGAGTCTGCACCAAACCCTGTGTGCCAGAGAGCTTTGTCGCCCTGAAGCCCTGGAGCCGTGTCAGAGGGGGCACTGTTATCAGCCCAGGTTTCCAAATGGGAAACTGAGGCTCAGAGGGCCCCTGCTGCACGCGAGTCCGTACCCAACCTGATTCGAAACCAGGTTCTTAGCAGTGACTCGGTGCGCCAAGAAAGTGACCACATGGCACGACATTTACCCATGTGGATGGGTGTCCACAGGCTCCAAGCGGAAGATAGTCAGTTCCAAGCGTGTGAGCGCAGCCCTGTTTAGGTCGTGCAAACACGCACAGCAACGGGTGGTGGCTAATGGGGAGGGTCAGAATTTCCCTCTTCAGACTTTCTGAATTTCCTGAACATTTTTTTGCAATAACTATGGATTAGTTTCATAATCAGAAGAAAACAATAAAGCTATTTTTAAAGGCTGGCAATTGACACATCAGAGAAGAGGAACGCAGCAGGGGCACTAACTTAGTGGCACGGTGTGAGGGACGCAGCATGACTGGAAAGGCCCAGGACCGCCCCGGCCTGGGCAGATCCAGACTTTACCAGGGGCAGGGACGCCCGGGGCCCTGGGAGGAGGGCCCAGGACAGGGCTGTGGGCAGAAGGGGAGGAGGGCACTGGTCCCCGACAGCAACGAGACAGCTTTGTCACTAACATATGGGGCATCCTTCTGCTCTCCCTGGCTGCTCTCTGCCAACAAACAGAAATCAGCAGCCCACACTTAAAAACACACACAGGAATGCAACACCTCTACCAAGGAGGGCTGGGGTGGGCGGAGAGTAAAAACACAGTGTCCCCTTTTGGAACAGCGGTGTGTGGAAGGAGTCCAGTCCTGCCCGGAGGGAAGGTTCCGTCCAATTGTGCGACTGTCCAGCAGTTCCAGGCCACGCCCTCCCGGAGCTGGGTCTGCAGCAATGGGGAGGGCCTGCCCGTGCCGGCCACACTTCCCAGTGACATGGCCCAGAAGGACAGCCTCTGGATATCAGCAAATAAGACCTCCTCTTTCCAGCCGTACCAACCACCGGGACCAGATGCTGGCGTCTGATGACGGTTTTGTTCCTGTTTTGCTAGACTCCCACCTCTGCTTCTGAGAAGGGCACACATCCCACCCCCCCTCCCCCCGCCTCCCCCAACAATGAAATGAGAAGCACTTTGACCTCGTGTTTCCTTGATGGATGGGCAGAGCATGGGAAGTGACCAGGCCCCGCCGATGAGCGGCAGGTGATGGTGGGAAATTACACCAGCCTCCTCAGGTCATCCATCATTAGTGCCTGGTTCCTCGCCCCTGGCCCAGGGTCAGGCGAGCTCTCTAGCACCCATCCATCACCCCTGTCAGCTGCGTTATCCCAGGACGGTGTCTCCATCCAGGAAGCCAGGATCAACCAGATGCCCAAGGCCCAGGGCCGGCTCGCCCACTCAGAAATGCCTTTTAAACGCTGTCCTGGATGAGGATCTAATTGGAGGGTAATGAGGCATCTAATGTGTGTTTAAAGGAGGAGCCCTCCTGGAATCAAGCATCGTTTCGATGATGGCTTTGCCTTCCTGGCCACAGCCCCCCTCCCCACCCCACGACCGCCACCCCAGGCTCTGGCCAGTTTCCGTTTGTTTGCTCATTTATGATACACGTAAGAGGCAGAGACAGTCCTTCCGGCTCACCAGATCCCGTTTCACAGCCCTTCTTCCCCGGCCCCCCACCCCAAGGCTGAGCAGCCCCAGGTGGTGTGGGGTCACGTGATCAGTTCTGGCCAATGAGATGGGAGCAGTCCTTCCAGGTGGAGGTGGCTACAATTCTCCGATTCACCATCTCTTTCCTCCCTGCCGTGGGAAACCGGGAAGCCCTGGGCTGGGGAGGCCGCTGGCTGGGTTCCGGCAGAGGAACGGAGGGCCGCTGCCCTGGAGAGAGCCTGACCCCAGAGCAGTATCTGTTGGGGGAAACGAGCCCAGGTGTGTGAAACCACTGAGGACGCAGGTCACTGGTCACTGAAGCTTAACACAGCACAGATGAACACCCGGTATGGGGCCCCATTGTGCTGGGGGCAAAGAAGGGGATGGGTCTTACCTCATCCGCCTACAGTCTGGAAGAAACCTCAGAACCACTTCTGACTTTTCCATTTTAGAAACATAGGAATAGATTCTGAGAAAGGACGGTCATCCCCAGCTAGCCGGTCACAGAGCCCTGACGTGCACCTGCTCGGTCCTCAAGAGCCCAGGCTCCCAAGGTCCCCAAAGGTGGGGGCATTCTAGAAGCTCTGGAATTTCAGGATGGGCTATGGGGGCTCTTGGTGGGTTTGGTGACTCAGATGGAGCCCCTGGGGTCACAGGACCAGCTGGGGTCAGGAGTCGCAGCGTTGCTGTCTGGCCAGCTAGTTATTTTCCATAACGTCTTCCCCTAAAGGCATCTGTTGAGGTTGGGACTTCTACGAGAAGGTGATCGGGGTCATGCGAAAATCATTCTGACCTCGATGGTGCTGGCCTGGTCGGGGAGGGGCAGATCTGCTTTACCTAAATAGAAGACTCACCAGAGTTTGCCGGGGGGGGGGAAGTCTTGCAACAGGCATTTACGGACAGCCTGCGGTATGCACAGCTCTCAGTGCCCTTGAATCCTGAAATCGTTCTGAAGGTCAGGCCCAAAGATATGAGCAGCAGACCTTTTTTTTTTTTTTTGGTGGGGTGGAGGGGTCTGAGTTCTGCCTTCCATTATGAACATTTTATCATCTTTTCAGGGTTCCAAAAGCCTGGGCCATCATGAATCCAGGGCTGGGAGGGACTTTGGGGGCACTCCCATCAGACCCCCCACTCCCTCCCCACCTTCCCTTTTGATGCTCAGCTTCTCTGCATCATATTTCCAGAAGGAGGGTCAACACCTTTCTCAGCACTTCTGGAGACAACAGCAGCCCCGGCCACTTTGGGCCACCTAGAGCACTCAGCAGTATGTCCCGCAGGACACCAGGTGGTCAGTGGGGGCCCTGACCCACCGTGCAGTGCACATGAAGGCCAGCTGATGTCTGGGGCTCGTCTGAGCCCCTTCTGAAATGCATCCTCTTCCTCCCGCATGAGCCCCCCAGGCTTCCGCGGTGTTAAGGAGACTTCGTGGCTCCTCAGATGTAGCATCTTTGTCAGTTTTCAATGTGAAGAATAAAAAATTACAGAGGTGTTGACAGCCTGGTTAAATATAGTCCCATCTATTAAAAGGTGAAAACACACAGTGAGAAACGCAGGGGGGCTGGGCGTGAGGGACGTGCCGCCCGCCTCTGTCCTGCCGGTGTTCTGGGAAAGCCGGCTCTCCCCAGGCTCCGTGGCCCAATCAGACGCCTGGACCAGCCGGCCAGCCTCCAAGCCACGCAGGCCGGTGGGTGGATGTCCACATCCAACCAGGCGGGATGCCAATCTGCTCTTTAATCTCATTAACTTGGCACACATCAGTTTTTAAACCAAGGAATATGACTTCCCATGTGAATCGGCTTTTATTAGGTACCGTCTATCTCTTTAAAAAGAAAAATAGTAGCGTTAATTCCGAACATGTGCCAAACCCTTGGATTGATTCTGTTATCAGAGTGTCAGGAGTCTCTTTTCTTCGTGGAGGACCTCTGTCATCTTTTATGCCAGTGTCAGCGCGAGCCAAGCTGTCCTGAAGTGAGGCCAAGGCTGCAGTCCTGGCATAGCCAGAAAACCACCCCACACAGACCCGAACCACAGAAGTGGTGATGGACCACACCTCTGGGGAGCTGAGAGGTCTGAGGAGCGGCCGGGGGTGGCGGTGGCTGGATGGCTGCTGAATGAGGGCCCCAGGGCTCACAGCCAGGCAGGGCGGGATGTGAGCAGTGCCACCCCCTCTTCATATCTCCCAGGGGGTCATGTTCCCTCCCCTTCTGCTCCAGCCACAGCCCATGCAGCTGCCAGAGCCTGACCCAGGCCCCCATGTCCTGCTTGAGCACTGCCCCTGGGATTCTGCATCCTCCATGGTCCTTGAGGCTCCGTTCTGCAGCCCCCACACCTCACCCACCCATCGTGTGGATGTTCATCTCTGCCTCTGCCTTCCACCCCTCCTGGAAAAACTCCTCCTCATGCTCAGAGGCCCTGTCACGGTTCCCTCCTCTCTGGATCCTTCCTGACCCCAGGCCTAATTCACTGAGCTCTCCTTCCCCTCAGCTGCACACAGCACACTTCCTCTCCGGGGCACACACAACTCCCACCCTGAGGTCTGCGATTATTTGTCAGCTTTCCCAGTAGAATGTACGTTCTTGAAGCACCAGGAAGGACCACCTATGCCTGTTGGCAAAATGTTCAGCTCACTTACAGACCCTGAGCCCCGCTTTCCAAGAAGGACCTCGGTCTGATCTTTCTTCAGAGTCTCAGGATAAAGAGCTACGATTGCTGCTGCCACCACTGGGACCGCTTTCCTTGTCAGGTGGCACTAAGCTCTCTCCTCTCCCAGCCTGGCTGCTCCCAGTCCTGGCTCCTCTCCTCCCCCCTCGGCCCCTCAAGGCTTCTCAGGCAGGTTAGGGAGAGCTGAGATGCAGGAGCCAAGGAGAGGAAGCTCAGCCAGGGAGCCGACCATCTCCTGTGCCCTGCCCTGCCCCTCCTCCAACAAAGCACGCCCCCACCACGCAGCTCCTCCAACAAGCCACGCCCCACTGGTCTGGTCTCCCCTCCATACACTGGTCTTTATCCATCCCCCTCTCTCTCCCTGGGCAGCTGCTGGTCCCTCTGTGTCCCTGCTTCGGTCACTCCCCTACCGGGGCAGCGTTAGCCTTGCTAAGGCACAGCCTGGACCACGTCACTCCCCTGCTCTAAAGTCTTCCATGGCTCCCTTGGAGAGAGGACAAAGTCCATTCCTTGGGCTGGCATTCAAGGACTCCAATCAGTCCCCGAAGCCCCTCGTCTCTGCCATTCCTAATGCAGTATCTGTGTCTGGACCTTCGTTTTACCTCCACTCCCCCAGAAAGCTAAGCCTAGACCCCACTTTTTCCACAAGGTGCCCTTATTGCCGTAGTTGGAGGTGGTCCCCCAGGTTTTGGAGTGCTGACCTTACGTTTATTGGTTGTTAAGAACAATCACAGTGGGCATTTCTTGAACCCTTGGAGTGGCCGAGCCTTGGACTGAGGGCTGCCCTTTCACTCCAGCCAGAAGCCCCGTGAGGCTGGGAGCCAGGGCCTGGCCCCCGGTGGGAGATCACTGTGGTTTGCTGGATGAATGCTGAGCTGCTGATGCGCTAGCTTTGACCAGGAAAGCTCAAGCTCTTGGGGGTGGGGGGTCCCTGGACCTTTGGAGACTGTAATGAAAGTGGAGTGTACGTGGTCACCGAGATCCGCAGGGTGTCCCCTGCATGCAGTCCCCATCATACCCTTCTGATCTGTCCTCCAGCCTCTGGAGTTTGCTGCCGGCTGTCCTCCGCTTCCTGCAGGGCCGCAGCCCTCACTCCCCCAGGCTGGAGGGAAGCTGGAGAGAGGGATCAGGCTGGGGAGGAGGCTGGACACGATCCCTGGAACCAGCACTTGAGCTCCACTTAGCTGCCAGCTGTTTAAAAATGGAAGGAAGAGATTAAAAATGAGCAAGCGAAATGGCTTTGAGTAAAACCATCAGCAGCCCAAATGTGCAGACTAATTCAATTTCCGCCTCCTCCTGCTCTGAAGGGAACACACTCAAGAGCCGGCGCTCCACCACGAAGCAGGAGGAGCCGGGGCTCGGGAAGCAGAGCCGCCCGCCGGCACCCGCGCGGCCACTTGTAAATTTCCCCAGCCTCATCGAGACTCGAGCACCCGATTACGGCTCCTAATAAAGTCCCCACGTCTGCTCTGCTCATCGCCCAGACTCCTCCTGAGGCACGCTGTCGACAAGAGGCTGACCCTGGCCAGACAAGTGGGCTGCTTCCTGCGTTCCTGGGTGAGAAGTCGTGACCAAGAAGAAAGATGGCATGGTGGGAGCCGCGGCCGACATGTGGGACCAGGCCAGCCCAGAGCTAAGCTTCCCATCCGCCCTCCTGGTGGATTGTCATAGCGACTCTATCGGCAGATGGCAATAGTTACCTATTGCTGCAATAATTGGGACAAATTACCCCCAAATCTTAGCCACAGGAGACAACAAAAAACATTCACTGTCTCAGTGTCTGTGGCCTGGGAATCAGGGAGCGGCTCCCCGGGTGCTTCTGGCTCGGGGTCTCCCAGGAGGTGGCAGTCAGGCTGCCTCATTGGAAGGTTCAAGTGGGGCTGGAGGAGCCGCTAACATGCTGACTCACCAGGCTGCTGGTAAGCGGCCCCGGTTCTCACCATGAGGTCCTCTCCGTGGGGCTACTTATGACAACATGGCTCTGGCCCGCCCCAGCTTGTCACATGAGAGAGAGAGAAATAGGGGCACCCGGGACAGAAGTCGCAGCGCCTCACAGAACCTAATCTGGGGAGTGACGTGACACCCTTTCTCCAGATTCTCTTGGTCACACAGACCAGCCCCAGTACAGTGTGGGAGGGGATCAGGTGTGATACCAGGAGGCAGGGTCACCAGGGCCATCTTGGAGGCTGGTTTCTACGTCATTTCCCCATTTTACAGGTGAGGAAACTGAGGCCCAGGCTGTGTAGGTCCCGGGCCTGAGCTCGCACGGCCAGGGGGACAGAGGTAGGATGGGACCTCGGCCTTCTGGCTCCAGGGTCCTTGGACTCTCGTGGGTCACGGGGGCGAGCTCTAGCCCTGGCCCTGCCGCTCACTGGGACATGTGGCCTTGAGAGAGTCACTCAGTGACCTGGGCCTCCGCTTCTCCATCTCATCCAAAGAGACAGTAATCCCCAGGCCATGTGGCCCCAGGGTCCTGAGGGCGACCGGGCAGTGGATGGGGAAGTTTGGGGACAGAGCTCAGTTCCCACGTCTGAGAAGCCGAGGGGCCGGCTGGGATGGGAGGACCCAGCCTGGGAGCCAGCCCTCATCCCCCATCCCCCGACAAGCCTGCATCACCGGCAGGAAAACTGAGGCTCAAAGGGCGATTCACCCAAAGTCAGCCCACTGGTCAGGGTGGGGCTGGGTCAGACCCATCGACCCCCGTGTCCCAGAGGTTTTCACTGCAGGACCCACCCACACGGATGGAGGGTGTGAAGCTCAGAATAACAAGGGCGGCAGGTGAGGCTCGTTCTGGGCCCCCAGACTGTGTCTCCTCAACCCCCACTGCCACCACCTGAGACAGGTGTCGTCATCGTCACCCCACCAAGGTAAGCGGAAACAAGGAGTGACTTCCCCCAAGTGGCAGAGCCAGTGGCGAACCCGGGTCCCCCCCCAGCTGCTGCAATAGGGCCACCTCCACTCGGGGGAACTTGCCGTCACCTCCCTGAGGCCCCCAGGGAGCTTCCATGCATGTCCCATAAGGAGCATGGGTCATGCAGGCAGGCAGCTGCTGGTGCGACAAATGTCCACACGTCTCACAGGCTTAAAACCACGTTCATTCTCCCTTGCGCCCCGGCCGGTGTGGGCGGTCCCGGCGGCGGCTCAGACGGGGCTCCTCACTCCCACCTCATCGGTCCTGACCCCCAAGTCCCTCGACCGCCTGATGGGGAAAAGCTGCAGGTACATGTGAACCGCGTGACTTCTGCCCACATCCCACTGGGTCAGAAAACGGACACGTGTCCCCTCCTGCCTGCAAGGGAGGCAGGGAAATGTGGTCCCAGCTGAAGCCACCCGGTCCACGGGGGCCTGCATTACCCCGAGCTCTCCACCTGGACCCTTAAATACAAGAGCTCAGCTCATCCAAGACCAGGGAGATAGGCGCTGTTCCCTGACTTTACTAAAGAGAAAACTGAGGATCAGAGAGAGGAAGTTGTTGCCCAGGGTCACACAGCCAGCTGATGTGCTCTGTACTCCATGATCTTCCTCCTAAATTGGCCCTTCTCGCCAGTGCTGTGGTTCAGCCTGGTCTCCACAAGGAGGCTGAAGGAGGTTTTAATCTACTAGTCAGATCGCTTCACAACTTAACTCACAAACCACCAAAGGCCCCCGTCTCACTCAGAGTCCGGCCAAAGTCCTGGAAGCCCGAGAGCTGCCCGCTCTTCCTTGACCTTCTTGACCACCCCCACTCTCCTCTTGCCCTCCCTCTGATGTTCCTGGCCTCTTTGCTGCTCCTAAATGTATCAGGCTCGTTGATGCCACAGGGCTTTTGCATGTGCTATTCCCTCTGAAAATGCTGTTCTCTCAGATATCTGCACGGCCCCTCCCTCACCTCCACAAGTCTCTACTCTAATGCCCCCTGTCGGTGAGGCCTGCCCTGACCCCCCATTTAAAATTAGAACCCCGTAACCCCCAGCATTCCCACCCCCCTTTGCAACCTGTACAACATACTCTGGATATCAGTACATATTCGTTATCAGGTTTTATTAGTGACTCATCTCTCTTTCAGCACGTGAAGTGCACAGCAGGAGGACGTTTGCCTGCCCTGGTGACTGCGCTGTCCCCAGCACCTGACACAGAGAACGTGCCTATCAAGTGTCTGCTTTGACATGTACGTGTGTGTACAGAGCACTCTTCTCTCTGCCACCACCTCTGTGCAGCCCCCCTGGACTGACCACAAGAGGACGGCTGATGGCTTCCCAACCAGAGAGAAGGAGAAGGACCCTGTCGAGCTGTTTCGCCCTCTGCGCCCACTCTGCACCCCCAGAGGCGGAGCCTTGCTCTGGGTTCTCCTGCCCATGAGGAGAGGCCTGGGGACCGGCTGCCCAGTCCTCGAATCCTGGCCGAGGTCCTTGGGAGGCTGCCCTGCCCTCACAGTTCTCCTTCGCGGAGAGCTGTGTTTTGACAGCTGTTCCTGAAGCAACTGGCAGGAGGCTTCACCCCAGGCTTTCTCCCCGAACATGCAACTTTGCGGAAAGGCCAGGCCAGCTGTCACATGACTCTAGACCTCGGGGCAGCTCAGCGTCTCATCGTTCTTATCCAAGTGACAATATTTTCAACTGAGAAGGGGGCGCAGGTGAGCTGTCATGGCCTGTGGGACTTGAGAGCCAGCTGGGGTGACCAGCCCATATCTGGGCTTTCAGGGAGCCGGGCTCAGGGGACGGGCTACCCCAGCTCACGCTGACTCAGTGGCCGGTCAGGACGGCCGAAGCCAGCCATCCTGCCTGGGTCAGAGCAGCCAAAGCCCGGGAGGGGCCCCCGCAGAGGCCGGGAGCACGGCCCAGCCACGGCTGAGCAGGTCTCGGCGCTGCCACCAGCTTCCTCCTCCTGTTGTCACAAAGGAGGGGATTCATGGCACCACGAGTGGGGCGCCCAGACCCAGGGTCTGTACACGGAGCCCCTCGCTCACCAGTGGTCCCTGCCTTCCCTTCGGATGTGCCATGACCCATCCTGGTCTTCCTGTTTGTGACCTCTGTCCCCAGAAGCCACTGGGAGAGCTCGCAGTGGGGCAAGAGGGACACGAGCCAGGGGAGTAGCTCTCATCTCATCTCAGCCAGAGAGAGGCAGGGGCCTCAGCCAGAAACCGGGGGCAGCCAGTGGGCCAGGAGGAGGGTGGGGAGGGGGGCCGTGGGGCATTTCCCTACCAGCTCTTTGCAGACAGAAGGATCTGCCCCTTGGAACCTGCTGGGCCCGAGCGGCACGGGGTGTTGGGAGCCTCCTGGTCGTGACCTGGCTGGTCTCCACGGTGGCTTTCTCACCTGCTCCCTGTCCTGTGGAGCGTGGACATCGGGACATGAAGAGAACTCTCTTCCTTGGCCCCCATAAACGGTGCCTCCGCTGTGAGCCACATTTAGGCACACCGCTTGCGATCAGCCCTTGATGTCCCATCTCTCCACCCCCACCCCCGCCTCACATGGGACAAATGATCATCTGCTCCTCCTCTGCTGCCTGGATGCTGGGACTGGGGCAAATGCTGTCCCCAGGTGGAGGCCGCATCTTCCTGGATCTGTGACAGAGACTGCACAGTGCCCAGGTGCTGGCTGCCACACTTGCACAGCACTGCTCACTTATGGGATGTTCGAGGACTCCGTGCACCCAGCAACTGGTGCCTCACAGCTCCTGGCACCCTGGCAGGGTGGGGGGCAAGCAGGAAGGTCATCTCAGGCTGGCAGAGCTGGAGGGCAGCCCAGGTCCTGTGAGCTGCAGCCCTCGCGGAGCATCCCCCAGACCTGCAGGGACCCTGCCGAGGACAGGTCCTGCGCTGGACACGGATTAGTCTATTTAGGGCAAGAGCTGACCCCAGAGGGAGCAGGGGTGCAAGCAGGGGTTGGGAGGGGCCTGGCTAGCTGCAGCTCCGCCTCCTTTCTCTCTCCCTCCATTCTCGCCCCCCACTCTCCCTGTCATCAGGATCTCCCAGCGGCAGTTGGCTGCCCACCCAGCAATGTTGGGGGGCCGAGGAAGGGGGCTGGCCCTGGACCGTATTTTTCCAGCACCTCCACAGTGCCAGAGCGCCAAGCCCACCCCATCTGGTCACCCTGCCTCTCAGCTCAGCCCTGCTGAATGTGACCCGTTGCATTAGGACATCATTTTGCTTTCGATCATGACTTCATTGGCATCTTTATCACCTGGACAGCCCAGGAGTGGAACCTGAAATCAGCCGCCGCCCGGGTTCCTCTGCCTGAAGGTGGTGGGGTAACGGGAGGGAACGGTACCCGCAGCATGAGGAAGAGCCCAGAGTGACACATCCTAAGGAGAGAGCACCATGTCGGGGTCAAGGCCAGGACACTGATCCTGGCACCACCACGGGTGACACCAAGCAAGGCCCTAACCCTCTGGGACCCACATTTGCTTGTCTGTAAGGCAGCGATGATAAGGGTTTTCTTCAAGGGCGGTGGGAGGTCCAGCGGGATGACCTGGGGGCCCAGCGTGGGTCTGTGGGTCAGGGCGCTCAGGGCTTCCCAGAGTGTGGCCTGTGATCATGGAACGTGGGAGAGCCTCCTCGCAGACCCTCGGCTGGTCTGTGGAGACCCTAGGAAGCCTTCCACGCCTGTTGGACTTGTGTCTCCAGAGTACAGCCAGAACCATTTGCAGGCATTACATTGTATCGGTCAAGCCGGGCCGAGTTATGCCACAGTAACAAACAGCCCGGAATCCCTACGGCTTGACAGGTGAAGTTCAGCCCTCAGACACGCTGTGCACAGTGTGGGCTGGCAGAGGCGCTGTCCTTGCTGGAGCTGCCTGGGAACCCGGGGGATGGAGCCTCTGTCCTCGCTCGCACTTCCTCAGTCATCAGAGAAGAGGGTGAGGAATGTGGCGCTTCGCTCTCTGGCTCAGGTGTCCTTCTAGAAGTGACAGCATCACCCCTGCCCGTGTCTCGTTGGCCAGAGAAAGGCACGTAGCCACGCCCACCCAGGCAGTGGGGTGGGGACCCCTCCCCTGCACCCAGAAAGAGCAGCTGAAACCTTTGGTCTCCACAGCTGTTACTATCCCATAATGGTCCCACAAAGCGGACTTTGGGGAAGGCTGCGTTTGTTTATAAACGACCCCAAAGGGCAGAAACGGCCTCGTCCAAGATCTAAATCCAGCCTTTCGGGGGAACACAATCGCCCGACGTGAAAATGCATAGTGCTGCTTTTCCATACCCCTCAGGCACAGATTCCTACCCGTTTTTGCGTTTCGAGTTCACATATTGATTCCTATGGAGACTGTCTCCCCAGCCAAGTGTGACATTTGGCTACTGAGTCATTGTTTCAGTTCATCCCCATGTCCCACAAAAAACAGAAAACGCCAAAAAAAAAAATATTGTAGACACTGAGCCTTGCTTATATGTTTCCTGGAAGCAATTTTTTCATCACTGACTAACACGAAATAAAAACAACAGAACACATATGTGGCCTCTCTCTCCCAGGGGACAGGCTGAGTTGCTCCCTTCAAGCGCTCAGTCTGGGGAAGTTATACCCGTGCGCGGGGCGCCACAAAGCTGCTGTCAGAGGCCACCTCCCAGGCAGGAGGCCTGGGGCCACGGCCTCACCCTGATGGTCCCTACCTGCCCGTTGACGCTTCTGCGGGTCCTTCAGGGAAATTCCACGGTTTCTCTGAACACCTGCTTCCTGCCTGTGAAGTGGGGATGGCAGTGCTTGCGTGTCTCTCGCCCTCTCTCTCTGCTGGTGGAAACCCATCCTACCCTCTGCACGCACCACTGTCCCCGTGAAGATGCCCTCATGGCCTGGGCACTGGGGGTCCTTTCTTTCTACTCCTCTTACACTCAGATCAGGGTCTCATCCTGGGAAGTTGGAGAGGCGACCGTGGAGCCTGATACGGACCTCTCATCACGGAACCCAGGAGTACCGTCCGGGTACTGGGAGTTATGGCCGCCGCTCCCCGGCGGGCGTGCAGGTTACAGGTGCGACTGTGGAGTGTGCGCCCGGCAGCGGTAAGAAGACCAAGAGAAGCCCGGGGGGGACCATGTCTGTTCTTTCCTAGCAACAGAAATCACATCTCACTTTCTTGCTCAGCCCATCCTCACAGGTCCCCAGGGCCACCCAGCTCCAGCTGCCTCACATCCTCCTCCTGGGACGGTTTTACTCCTCCCTCTGATCGTGGCCTCTTCTGCGTCCTCCAAACGTCTCTGTGGCACCACGAAGCCTTCTCAGCCTGCCTGGCTGACTTACAGACCGCGTGGCCCCGTGGGCGAGTGTGTGGGCGTGGAGGACCAAGTGGAACGTCCAGTCCCAGCCTTTCCCCTTGCAGCCCGGCCTCTCAGGCAAGCCGCGTCCCCTCTCTGAGCCTCAGCTTCTTCATGCGGACAGGAGGAGGAACAGGGCCTACCCATCGCACGGGCTTGCTCCACCCTCCCCTCCCAGGCCCAGGCTCCCCCACCTGCCCAGAGCTAGGTCTCTGTCGACTTCCTTCAGAGCATCTGCCCAGGGCCCCATAACCTGACGCCGACCTCTGCCCTGAGGATGGAGGTGGCATCTGGTTCATCTCCGTATCCCTCTGAGCATCTCCGTGAGCCTAGAATGCTGGAGGCAGAAGCTAGGTAAGTGCTAGTTAGGTCACTAGGTGGACTGGCAGCTACAGCCCCTACCAAGGGTGTGCCCTTTGGCACAGGAACCCCTGGACTCCCAGATACTCTAGTCCGCACCCCACCAAAGAAGTCATCGCATCCAGTGAAAGGAACTCGGAGGTCTGGCAGCCAGGTGGGGAGGAGAGCAGGGCTCAGAGGCGCCGCAGTCCATAACTCACGGGCCACTAAATTAATTACCACGGCAGAAGTGTGGGGACGCAGCCCGTCTCCTGGAAACCGCCTCCAGTTTAAACAGCGCTTGGGTTTGTTAAAATATTGAACCTGTTAGGAAGAAAATGAAAAAAGTCACACAAGCCGCCCTTCGGCCTGGCTACGGGGTATGTCAGGGGGGAGCAGATGCGATCTGCGTGGCCTCGGCCAGCCCAAGATTGATGGCACGAGCGTCTGGAGAGGGGCCGCTTCCAGTTGCAGGCCTGCTGCAAAGCCCAGTGAAATACGCTTTTCTGTAATCTGTGTACTTGCCATGTAAATTAGTGCCCTTAAAGGGCTTCTCCGCGTGTCTCAGCTTCCGTCAGAAAGCCAGGAGAGACTCTACAGACAGAGGCAAGCATCATTGAGGGAACGGGTTTGCTGTGTAGCCCAGAGTTGCCATTGCCATCTTCAAGGGCAAACCCAGGCTCGCCTCCACGTTCTCTGGGGCGAGCGGCGGGACTTAGCGATTAGTACGGATGGCTGGCCTTGCAGGGCAGAGTGGCCGTCCCAGAAAGGGCTGCCCGCCCCACCCCCACCCCAGAAGCAGGGATTTTTTTTTTTTTTCCTCCAGTGGGGAGGGGAGCTGGGGGCAATGGAGTCCTCCCTGAGAGACCTGGCATGTCTGGGAGCTCGCAGAGGAGAGTTCAGCTCCTTCATTTCACCTTTCAGCATGTTCTGTTGACAAGACTGAGAAGGCTGACTGTTGAGAGCTGTTTGGTGTGGGCGTAGAGCGGACATTAGCAGGGGCTTCCAATAGACTGGCCTCAAACTGCAAAGACAGGCTCTGCAATGAGCCTCCTCGACAGGCTGGACAGAGAGCCCCACTGCCGGCTGGCTTCCTAGGAAGGCAGGCCGAGTCCCGAGTGAAGATGAAGAGGGTGGGGCCCGAACCAAGTGTGAGATACTGATACATGGGCCATCACTCCCAGGGCTGATATCACTAAGCAGTCTGCGGCTCCTTCCTGCTGAGTCCAGCAGCACAGCAGAATCCTTTTCTACACAGCCCTGTGGTTGCAAGAGCAGCTGACGTGGACCAGCTTAAGCTGCATAACCTAAAACAGCACGTCACAGTGGATTTGCCGTCAGGACATGGGCAGTTCACAGGGTCCAAGGAACACTGGAGAGCCGGGCTGGAAAAAGTCAGGAGCAGGGCCAGCTCCAGAGATGTTGGGAACAGGGACCGTCACTCAGACCCTCCAGGGGAGGGGACATTGCCAGAGGCATCCTCTCCAGCCGCCACGGACCTTTCTGTCTGTCCTCTCCAGCCTCATTCTGGGGAGGGGAAAGTGATCAGGCTAGTTTGGACCATGTGCTCACCCCAGCCAGGTAAGAGTGGCATCTTGACCAATAGTCCAAATGAGATGGATTCCAGAGGGAGGGAGCAGTTGAAGGACGCTGTCACCAGCGGGAGGGAAATGGGCAGGGCTGGTGGAGGCAGCCGGCCTCTTCTCAGCTCCTCCACTCAGCCTCTGCTGGCCCTGGACATTAAGCAGAGCCTCCGTGCCCTCCTGACCTGACACAAGCTCAGGCTGTTGACAATGGAGGGGAAAGGAACCGTGTGATTGACATGCCCTCCCAGGTCGAAGGGGGATGGGAGGAAGGCCTGGGGCCACAGTGATGCAGAAACCCCATTTGGCAGAGCGGGCGCCCTCTCTTGGTGAACCCAGATCTGCAGGCAGCCCGCATGTCTGGTGCAGACAGTTCAGTCTGAGGTTTTGACCGTCTCCTTGGGCACATATCGTTTCTCCACAGAGACTTGTGGACATCTGAGAGCAAGGACCACTCCTCCTTTTCCTTCGTGTCCTGCTAGAATATGGTCCAGTTCTTGCCTGCGTTCTTTCTAGTGGTTCGGGCTAAGCTGCTTCCCTTCCTGTAACCAAGCACAACGCTTTGTGACTAAAGCGCAATGTCCACATGGATGGTTAAAGGAAAGGTAAAAACTGAGTTTAAAACCATGATTCCCTCCATGATAATTACCAAAACCAAGATATGAAATTGTTCTTGCAACTGCAGACTACATTTGACTTTGATTTTTATTTCTACAATATAATATTGACAGTATACATTTGCTCATCGATTGTAACAGTGTATCACTCTGACAGGACGCGTTAATAACAGGGGCTAGGGCAGTGAAACTGCTCTGTATGACGTAAAGCGATGGATACGGGACATTATACACTGTCCCACCCCACGGACTGCACAACACCAGGAGGGAGCCCCAGTGGAAACCGCGGGCTCTGGGTGACGATGACGTGTCAGTGTAGGCTCATCAATTGTGGCAAATGCCTGGCTCTCGTGGAAGATGTCCACAGTCGGGGAGGCTGCGCGTGTGTTGGGGCGGGAGGTCCATGGGAGAGCTCTGTGCCTTCTGCTCAATTTTGCTGTGAACCTAAAACTGTTCTAAAAAATAAAGTGTGATTTTTTTAAAAAGTTCCAGCAAAGAAAACTATTATTTCAACGTAATAATAAAATAATAGGGGAACAATGGGTGGAGGGTGCGTGTATGGGAACTCTACACTATCTGCTCGATTTTCCTGTAAACGTAAAACTGCTCCAAAAAAAATAGTCTATTAATTAAAAAAAGAAAAGGGCAGTTATAGGAAACGTTCAGAGACCGGCCCCCTTTTGTCTCCTGACCTGTGAACAGCTTGGAGGCAGGCCTGACAAGTGCCCCATGAAAACTGCAAACTCGGTTAAGCCTCAATCCTTAAACCACTCTGATACTGTTGTTTGCTTAACTTAAAAGTGGGGAGGAGACCCTGATCCCATGGACGTAACTGCGATCCTGAATTTGCTGTTAGGCCCACCCGTGAGTTTCTTGATGATGTTGCTAAGGATGACTGTGTCACTGAGCAGCCCAGAGGTTGGTATGTTTGACAGCTTCATAGAAATTGCATTGTTCTGTGTGTGTTCTTCTGTAGCCTCATTTGTCACTTAATCGTAGGTTTTGAGACTGTTCCGATTCGGTGGGTATATTTCGAGTGCGTACATTCGCGCTGCTATGTAACGTTCCTGAGTGTGAACGCAGAGACCTTGTGCATCTGTTCTTGCTGAACAAAAGGACAGTGGGCAGAGGAGAGGCCAGCCTACGCCAGCCAAGGAGCTGGGATGGGGAGACCTCAGATTCCGAGCTTGTGTGTGTGTGCCTGCTCATTTACACACACACGCACACACTCCGAGTGGTGACTGTGGGAGTAGGCCAGGCTGGGTGTGATCAGAGAAGCAGCTGGAAGCTCATGTCAATCCAGAAAGCACCCCCAGCCAGGCCCGGTGCTGCTGGTATCGGGATTTTGAGCCTAACTCCTTTGCCGTCAGAAGTAGGCCAGCAGGCTTTTTGAAACCTGGTATGCACTTACAAAATAGAAAACCACATCGAAGCAGAGCGCCACGCACTCGTGATCCCACGGAAGCATCTGGTTGTTAAACATTAGTGCCAGCCGTCAACAGCTCTGCTCACGAGCACGCTGCTGATCTGCGGGAAGCCCCACCCCGCAGAGGGCCCGGGAGCGCAGGGCCTGCAGCAGGTGGCGAGGCCACGCCCTCAGGAAGGCACTGGTGAGTCCTGGGACACTGACAGCAGTAACCATGGCGACAACGTGACTTATAACCCAGGGGTAGCCCCTGCCATTAGTGAGGGCTCTGTGCCAGGTCCTTCCAGACAGCGCCAGCAGCCTGCCACTCCCAGCTGTAGCATTGTTGACCCTGCTTTGCAGATGGGGGCTCCATCACTTGCCTGAGGTCACACACTGAGGTTGGGATCTGAACTCACGTCAGACTCAGAACCTGTGCTGAGAACTAGGCCGACTGGGTGAGGCAGGGGCAGCATCGGGTGCAAAATGCAAGGGGTTCTGGTTGTCGGGTGCTGACCCCAAGAGTGGGTGCCCCCTGGCAGTGTGTGCCCTGTGCTGTCCTGCCCACCCTGGGCTGGCCCTGCTTCTGCATGCAGCCCGAGGAAGGGTCTGCCTGGGAGACCCCAGGGTTGGTCCCTTGCAATGGGGCGATGGTCTCTGACGGCCCCCCGCCCAGTCTGTCTTGCCCCCTCCACCTGTCTCTCTCAGCCTCTCCTGCTCCTGGAAGCACATCCTATAAGTAACCCTCTGGGCCCACCCTCGGTGTCCCCCATAGTCCATGGGGAGAGTGTGCCCTGCCCAGCCTGTAAGCCCCAGCTTGATGCATCTCTTCCCTGGGCCCTCCGTCAGGCCTCTCTCACTTTCTGCTCTTTATTGTCACCCCCAACCCCCACCTCTGCCTTCTCCGGCAGGACTCTGAGCCCCTGGACGGAGGCAAGGTCTACCCCGCTCAGACCCTTGGGCTAACTCAGTCACTGGCGTGTACTCAGTCAGGGCTGAGTTTTAAAGGTGCCAGAGCAGCAGAGCAGCCAGCTCCGCTCTGTCCTTCCCAGTGCTGGAACCCCAGCGGGCACAGCTAAGCCCTCTGGCTCCACCACTCCTCAAGGAGGGTCCATCTTCAGGAGGGTCAGGTCACCCGGAGCCCAAGGACCCCCCCAGCCAGGTAGGCGGATTTCTCTGAGCACCTGACAATGGGAGCTGGGTCAGCCCAGGCAGGGTCTCCACAGCCCCCTGACCTCTTTCCAAATGCCATTACCAAGGGTCTTGCCTGGCAGGAGGGGCAGTGGCTTGAATTCCTGGAGGCAGAGACGCCAGCCCACCCACACATCCCTCCCCTCGAAACCTGTCACACTCCTCTGACGTGACCTGGGCCGTGACCATCACCCTGGTCCCTGCAGCACGGGGACTGCCGGTGGCCGTTGGAGTTGGGGGAGCAGAACGGCCCCTTGTCCCTCCCACTGTGTCTTCTGGCCCCCGCCTGGCTTCCTTCCTCCCACCCTGTCTATCTCCCTCCCAGACACCCTGCCACTCACCTGCACCTCCACCCCGGGATGGATTTGGGGGAGCAGGGCACCTCCCGTGTCCACGCGATGGCTCCGCCGATGAGAGCGGCATGTGTGAGCAGAGGAATATTCCACTGGTGTTAGTTTTTATATGAAATTACATATGCACCAGCTTAATGCACTAATGTCAGAGCAAATAAATATACATGGAAACAGCCAGCCCCCGCCTCGCTCTGCCGTCTCGCTCCGGCCCGGTGCTTATACTCCTGGGCTCCCCACGCCTTTAATCTTACTGATTCATTTTCCTGCCTTCAGTGTGGCATATTAATGTTAGGTAAAAAAGTATTTCATCAGTTTTTCTGAAGGTCTTATTTCATTTTTATTCAAGAATGTGTAATCCTGAGAAAAAATAATTACATGTGAGATCAACAGTGTAGCTCTGACCTGAATTCACAGAATCACAAAATCTCAAAACCAGAAAGGGAAGTTAGAGCCAACTCTCTCATTTCACAGAGGAGAAATTGAGGCCCAGAAAGAAGGAAGGACCATGGCCTACCCAGTATCTTAGCCAGTCTGTACCAAAGCCAGGCCTGACCCCTTGTCCTTCTCACACCCACCCCAGAACCCTCATAGGCCACGTGTAGACAGAAGGTGTTTACCTTGCTCATCTCATAAGAGAGCAAGTGTCTCGGGCCTGGAGGTGATTCACCAGACCAGACAACCACCACTCAGAAATGCTGTAATAATCGTAACCACTGCTGTCCCCTGACCTGCCCAGGACCAGGCCCTGTGCTGAGCACTGTGCATGCTTCCCCTTACTGAATGCTCAGCTGCTACGATTGCTCCCATTTTACAGGTGCGAACCCTGAGGCACAGGGCAATCTGGAAACTCGTCGAGGCCACATAGGTAGTGAGTGAGGCGTCAGGATTTGCACTCAAGTTCATCTGGCTCCAAGGCTTATGCTAACCAGTACGCTACATTGCCAGGGGAGGATTATCCTCCTCAGGCAGGAAAAAGATAGCTTCTAAGGCCCCGCAGAGGTCTAAGAGCCCACAAAACACTTGAGCATATCACCGGGGCCCTTCAGCACGGCCGCGAAGGACGGTTGTATCAGTTACCTATTGCTGCCACGAATTTAGCAGCTGCAGACAACACGAATATAATATCCTACAGTCCCAGGGTTGGAAGTCCAGCTGGTCAGGCTGGTTTCTCTGCTCAGAGTCCCACAGGCCAACTCCAGGCATTGGCTGGACCACAGCCCTTGCTTCATGCTCTGGAGGAGATGCCACTTCTTTGCTCGTTCAGGGTGTTGGTGGAATTCAGCTCCTTCTGTTGGAAGGACAGATCCCTCTGCTTTGCTGCTGTTGGCTGAGGGCCACTGCCGGCTTCCAGAGGCCGGTCAGCCTCCCCGGCTGGTGGCCCCTTCCGCCTCCCAAGCCGGCAGCCACAGGTCAATTCTCACCCACCCTTCGCATCCTCCTACCTCGTCGTGTCTCTAACTCCTCTGCCCTCTTCTTTCACTTCTAAGGGTCCTTGTGGTGACATCAGGACACGTAATCCAGGCTAACGCCCCCATCTCAAGGTCCATGACCTTAATCACGTCTGCACAGTCCCTGCTGCCATGTGACAGATTCACGGGGCTGGGGACGAGGGTGTGGGCATCTGTGGGGGAACATTATTCTTCGTACTGCACGTGAAGACGGGAAACGCTCTAGTGGGACAGAACTTCAAGCGATGCTTCCTGGGAGCTGAGGAGGCCCTGGGTGAGGGTCCGCAGGGACTCCTGGCTGGGCTCACGGCTTGGCCAAACACTCAGGGACTGGGGAGGACAAGGCTGGAAGGCTGGTGACGAGGAGTTTTGGGGAAGAGACGTGTGGACAGTTTTCTCAAAATGGTCCAGAGGGTGAACGTACCTGCGTCCAGAGCCACATCATCCACCTCCAGCATCGTATTCTCCATGACTGGCGCGTTCTGGACTATGCGACACGGCAGTGCTGTCATGCCCAATGGGAGAGCTCGCCCGAAGGTCTCAGTGGAAGGAGGTCCTTCTCAGCAGTCAGGTGGACAAGACGACTCCCCCATGGCCGTCTGCTGGCCTCCAGCTCCAGCGCCTCCAGTGTCTGTCCAGTGGCCCACATGCTAAGTGGCCTTAGCGGCAGGAACGAAGGCTACACCTGGAAGAAACGACGAGAACTCACCCTTCGGGGCTGACCTGACGCCCACCACTGTGGGGTGCCCAGTTTTCCAACTACAGTCAACAATGTTCAGCCTCTGTTTGGAGTTAAATTGTATCCTCCCAAAAAAGATGTTGAGGTCCACACCCCCATCCCTGGGAATGTGACTTTATTTGGAAAGAGTTTTTGCAGATGTCGTTGTGTTAAGATGAGGTCATTGGCCCTAATCCAATATGATTTTTATAAAAAGGGAAATTTGGCCAGAGACAGACATGCGCGCAGGAAGAACGCCGTGGGAAGGTTCGCGGACGGTGGTGTGGGAGGCAACGAGCCCACAGTTACGGATGATGGAGGCAGGGCAGGAAACGACCGTGGACCTGAGCCGGCCACGGGGCTGATGGCACCTAGGATGACCCCTCTGGGGAGGGTGAATGGTTTGAGGGGAATCTGGTGGGAACCTTTTCACAGAAGTGTAGATTTGGGATGAAGGGTGAGCAACAGACGAAATAGTGAACTTTGTCATTCTTTAGGTGCTGTATTTACCAAGATTCAGTTGCAGAAAACAGAATCCACTCTAGCTTTCATGATGGGAGAGAGTTTATTGCAGGGCACAAGAGGGCTTTGAGAATCCCGGGGCAGGGGGTTAGCTTAAGAAATAGCCTGTAGGGTGAGCACCTGCAGGACCCTCACCCAAGGTCACACCACGGTGCAGGGCCGTCATGGCTGTGGCAGATGGTGAGGGCCGACCCTCCATCTCGGCTGCCCAGCTGGGACCCCCTCCAGGGCCGGGGCATCCTGCCTCCCGTCAAAGGAACTGGGAGCAGCGGGCATGCGATGCCCCACTTCCCTGGCAGCTGGGGTCAGTCCACGACCTGGACTCCGCCAGTCAGATGCTCCCACCCAGACCGCAGTGGGGGGACATGGGGCTGGGCCCCAGGCCTCAAGGAAAACAGGGCTGCCTGGGATGGGACCCCCAGCCCACATTCTGGAGGGAGCTGACACTTCCACTGGGGAACAAGCAGCCCACTGAGCCCAACAGAGCAGTGGCAATATGAGCAGAGTCCCTCCCGTCTCCCTCCAGAGCCCCCTCTGCCCGTCCCAGGAGGCAGGCTTGCACCAGTCCCCAAACGAACGCCGAGCTCCATGCCTCCAGGTGGATTTGGCTGATGCGGAATCCAGGCCACGATAGGAGGGAGGGAGGGCGTGTGGTCAGGGACTTCATCTCTGTGTCCCTCCCCAGGGGGCCCACGGCCCTGGCCCTCACAGTCAGTGTCCTGCAGCCCGGCCTGCTTTGTGGGCCTTCTCCTGAGCCCTGGGACGTGCCCCACCCGCCTTGTGCCATGGGTCCTAGGACGGGGACAGCTGGTCTGCAGCTCCCCCAGGTTCCTGCATTCTCCCCTGCGTTTGCCCTTCACCACACACCTCTGTAAATGGTCCCTTTACAAAGCTCCTGAGGGAACCCTCTGTCCTCCAATGGGACACCAGCTTTCACAGAATGGGTGCTGGACGGCCCCCCAGCGGGTGGGGACCTCACCATGAGCACACGGCTGCAGGAGGACTGGTGCATGCACAGGGAAGGAACAGCAGAGAGAATCAGCTGGCAATGAGCAGGATGCAGGACGGGAGAGACCAAGGTGAGGATGCGAAGGGAAGCCGGGGTCAGACGGGAGAGACAGCCACGTAGCACATCAAGGAGTTTCGCCTTTACTCTGCAAGAAGAGGGAAGCAGCTGGCACAGAGTCAGGACCGAGGCCAAGGTCAGCCTGGGGCGGTAAAGGCGGCCTCTCGTCCGTGGATTGAAAGCACCCCCACATCCAGCTTCACTGTCCAGGAACACGTCCGCGAGATTCCAGCAGAAGCCCAGGCTCGCCCTCAGCATCCTCCTCGGCACAGGCAGCCACTGCGAGTCCGTCCTGGAGAAGCCCCCGGTCGGGCCTCTATACCAGCCCTGCCCACGCTGCTCCGGGAGGCTGCTTTGGGGTTGACGGGGAGGCAGGTCTGCAGTCGGGGTCACATGGCCAACACCTGGTGCGATTTCTGGCACAAAAGCAGGGGTTCGCTAAGTGTTTGCAGGAGCAATGACGAGTCGGTGGGCCTGGGAGAGCGGCCTGGTCCCAGAGGAAGGTGGTGGCAGAGACAAGGTGAGAATCCATGTCCCCTCCCAGCCCTCCCCCGGGGACTGCACACCAAACCTCCACAGGCATTGGCTCCACGCACGCCAGCGGGCTCCGATGAAGGGGTGGCCCCACCAGCCTCGCCCCGGAAGGAAAGCAGCTGGCACTGCCCAGCGAAGCTCGTGGTGGGGGCCCGGCCAGAAGGCCACTCGCCAGGCTCTGCCAGGCCAGGTTGCAGCTGCCACGGGAAATCAGCTTTTCCTCTGGAGGCCAGAACAGCAGCCTCTCGCCAGGGCCCCGTCCCACCATCCCGCCCTTCAGTGGGTCCTCATTTCAGCAGGAGGTCAGGGCCACAGCAGGCAGCAGGGCAGACCCACGGCAGCAAGACCAAGCACCCGCACCAGGCTCCAGGTGCCCGAAGGATGGAACCCCCAGGGCAAAGGACCTCTGAGCCCTGCTGAGAGTGGGTGGTGGTCAGTGCACATGCTCAGGCCATTTTGTCCCCGACAAGTGAGATCAGCGGCTTTGGTTGCAATGCGCTGCTTTCTTGGGGTTCGTTCAGATCCTGCCAGTGTCCGTGGGTCTGGGAGCTGGTGTGTGGCTGCTGGGCATGCTGCCACCCTGGAGACATAAGTGTCTTCTGTGGGGAAGAAGGGTGTTTGAGGGAGCAGAGGAAACCTGGGCCTTTAGACATGGCCCTTCCCCAAGAAAAAACAAGGCCCCCACCCCCACCCCTGGTGTAGGATTAGAGGCAGGTGTGGGGGGCTCCAGGATCCTCAAATTCCTCTTTCCTCACCCCAAAACATTCACTCCCCCTCCAATACAAATGCTCACCTCCCGTGTACCTGCCCCACGAACAAGCCATCATTCATTCATTCATTCATTCACTCCATCCCACCCACTGAGCATCAGATTCTGTGCCCAGGTTCGGTGGCCTCTGCTCTCGTGGCACTTGCTGCCTTGTGTCTGGAAGTCAGACTGGTCATGGCCGGGCCACGCCCCCCCTCTCCTGTGAGAATGGAACAGCAACGGTCGTCCATCCAGAGCCTTGTATGTGCCACGAGCTGCGCTGGGCGACGGACGGACCTTGTTTCCCATCAACCCTAGAATCCTCTCAGGTGGGTGTCACTGCCCTCATTTTACAGAACGGGAAACTGAGGTTCCATGAGGTTACTCACCGACCTGCTAGTAGCAGAAAAATGGCCCCATGATGCCCATGTCCTAATCCCCAGGGCCCGCAGCCTCGGGGCATTAAGGTTGCAGGTGGAATGAAGGCTGCTGATCAGCCAACCTCACAAGAGTGACAATCGGGCTACACGGAGGACCTCCATGTAATCACAAGGATCCTTAAACGTGGAAGAGGCTGGCGGAAGGCAGAGTCAGAGCGATGGCTGTGAGGAAGACGGAGGGAGGGGCCGCCAGCCGGAGAGCACGGAAAGGCAAGAAAACAGACTCTCCCCGGCACCTCTGGAAGGAACCAGCCCTGCGAAGCCGTGACGGCAGCCCAGAGAGGCCCCTCGTGGATTTCTGACCTACAGAGCTGTAAGAGAGTAAATTCGCATTGTGTTGAGCTCCCGCATTTGTGGGAACTTGTTACAGTGGCCATGGAAACTCGGAGCTGGTGTGACAGCCTGGACCTGAGTCTGAGCACAAGGGTCCCTGGGATGCAGGGCCAGGCAGGGAGCAGAAAGGGAAACTGAGCCCCACCGTGGCTCGGCCCTGGGGGAGAAGGGGGCAAGGCCCTGAGGTCAGGCCCAGCTCACCTTAGAGAGGTGCTGGGCCTCACCGTCTCCTGAGCAGGGTCCTGGTTCTGCTGTCCATTCACACTGGCCTCCCTCCACACACTGGCAGGCTCCTGGCTCGCTCTGGCCTCAGTTTCCCCATCTGGCGTGTTAGTCTTGGGCCTCAGCCCCCAGTCCCAAGTGGGGATCGTGGCCCAGCACGTGGACCTCCCCTCCCCAAAGATGTCACTGGGGTTTAGGAGTTTAGGCAGCTGGATGAGTCTGCCCACTGGCCTCCCATGAGAAACAGCCCAAGGAGGCGCAGGTCCAGCCTGCCGTCCACGCCTCAGTCACCCCCATGCCCCTCTGTGGTTGCCCCCCTCCCGTGAACTGCAGATCCCTTTTCAGAAGCTGTCGGGACTGGCCCCCGGCCCCAGAAACATGAACTTCACATAAGGTCCTCCCCGATTCCAGGGTCCTCATCCCCTGGGCCTTTGGAAGCCCCGTTTGTGGACTCTCGGGTGGGGCATGACGGCCCCCGGGCGTGGGTACCCGGAGGAGGCAGCTGGTCCGATGCGATCACAGAGTGTCCGTGGGTGGGTGTGGGCTGTGAGCCGGGCTGCCAGATAAATTGCACGACTCCCTGTTAAATCTGAATTTCAGAGCAACAACGAATAATTTTGTTCGTGTAGGCATGTCCTAAATATTGCATGGGGCGGACTTGTAGTAAAAAATTATTTGTTGTTGTTTCTCCGAAATTCAGATGTACCTGGGCATCCTGATTTGTTTGGTTCATTTGCTAAATCCTTACGGAGGGAAGAGTGTGTGTAAGTGGGGTCGGGCGGGGGGTGCATTTTGATGTTATATAAACACCGAGCCTGGTTTTCCCGTGACATTTCTCAACCAAGATAAAAAACACTGAAAGATGGGACGCACTTAAATCTGCCCGTAAATGACAAGGAAGAAAATGCTGGAAGGTGTGGATGGCCTTTCCAGTAACCTAAAACAGCTCCCCAAACGTGCTGGATTCCAAGGGGCAAAGTGTGCGTGCCCGGGCTGCCTGTCCTTGGTGGAACCTCAGGCTTTTGCAGAAGCAGTTAACTCCGCTGCTGTCTGTGCTCCCGAGGAGCAGTCAGGCCCTCAATTCCCAGGCTTGTAAAGCATCCTTCACAGACGTTGTCAGCTCCCGACAGAAATTACTCCGTGTCTTGTACGGCCTGGCAGAGCTGATGTGCGCGGGACTCGGGGCCCTTGTAAACCTGCCAGCGTCTAAAACACGAATTCAGAAACATCGCAGGCAAACCGAAGAAGCTTAAATTGAAACCCTGAGAGCAGCCCTCCACAGTCCTACTCCACCAGCAGACACTGGGAAAAGCTGGGACACCCGGCTGAGGGCTAAAAATGCCTTCCCTTTGGCAAAAAAGGAGCTGCCGAGGAGGTTTTCATGTTTTGACGTTTTCTGGCTATATTTTAGACTAACCCTTTGAAAACTCAAAAATGAGGTCAGGTTTCCTGATTTGGCCTCACTCCTCTCTTCCGTCTCCATCGCCTCTTTCTTTAGCCTTATAAACCTAGTTTCTGGGCACGGGGTGGACTTGGGGAGAAGGTCCTTGTCGTCCAGGGAGGTTGTGAGCTGACCCGTCCAGGCAGAAGTCCAGCTGGAGGAAGAGCCTGATGTGGCAGCCAGGCGGCCCCGGAGGATGCACTGGAGAGGCACCGTCGGGACTGGAGTCAGCACCGCCCGCTGTGCACAGGCCACGAGGGCGCCAACCTGCCCTGAGGTGGCTGAAGGACAGCCCGGCGCCAGCCGTCCCTGTCCCCAAACATGCCCCAGCCCCAGCTTGTATACTCTCAGCCCCTCCTCCAAGAAGATCCGGGGAAACTCAGATCCATGCGGCGAGCCCTACCCCCAGGACCCAAAGCAGCTGGTGCTCACTCGGGGGCTCCAGCCCTCGGCCCCTGGCCCTCCAGTGGGGACACGGGGTCAGCCCAGCGCTCTGCTAGGCAAGAGAGGACAGTGCCAGAATGGAAAGTTAACGGGGCACCGAGTCCTCCCAGCTCCTCTTGGGAAGGGAACTACGGTGACCGAGGGGGGTCGGGTCAGGTGGTCCTGATGCTGCCGGGAAGGCACGTAGAGGGAGAAACACATGTGCCCTCTGACATGCCTTTGATTTTCCAGCGTGGACGACCACGTGGTTAAAAGTACTGATTGCCAGTGCACACGAGAGTATAATAAATATAATGTAATCTAATGTATTATAATATAATATACTGCACTACAATACAACGTAATGGCTGGGGATGGCCTGCTGGGGACACACCAGAGTGAGGAGCCGTGCACGCCTGGGTGGGCGCTGCCCTCGGCCACGGGGTGCAGCTGAGCATGAGCAGGGCCAGCAGCAGCAGCACAGCCAAGGGCTGGTTGACATGTCCCTCAAAATGTCCGTTTTGTCACCAAGTTCTAGAACACAAAGGAAAGCGAAGACAGCCATCTTGGAGCTGCTTTTGCTTTGAAAGGAAATTTAATTGAAGACCAAAGCGTGTTTGGTGCCACATGACCTGGTTTTCATTGTTTTCACGCTGTGACCCAGAGCAAGCAGCCGAGGGGCCCAGACCCGGGAGCGGGCGGGCGGCCGTGGGGCTGGCACGCTGGCTCGCCTCGCTCCCTCCCCTGGGGCAGATGACGCCGGGCTCTGATCCACCGTCACCTGGAAAAGCTCCCCGGCCCGGAGCGGTTCAGCGGCTTGGATTCCCTCTAAGCTCTGATGCACAGCTCCGAAGCTGTCTGCTTCTCGCCAGGGTCGTTATGGGACTTCGCTCCGGCCTGTCTCCCCCACAGACCGGGGAGTCTGCCCAGGCGGGAGCTGTCCACCCCCAGCCACCACTCTGATCCCCGCTTCGAGTAGAGCGCCCCGCGTATTCCAGAAGACCCTCAAGATCTCTTTGTGGAAGGAACCAAGGAGTGAAGGAAGACACACGGGCTGCCCGGCCCCACGTTTACTGGTTAGGAAAAGGTATGGTCTGACTTCAGGCTTGAAGAACCCGGCTCTCAGTGGAGAAGAAGGAGGAGGAGGCAGAGTCCATCCAAGTGTCCTCACGACCCACGGCGTTCACTCCTTCTGGGGCTGTGCAGGGCACCTGCTGTGTGCCCCAGGGCCGTGCCAGACGCTTACTGTATGCCTGAAGGCCGTGCGGGACGCCCACTATCCACCCAAGGGCCATGTGGGACGCCCACTGTCTGCCCCAGGGCCGTGCGGCACCTGGGAAGAGGGAGTTCTGCTCTCGGAAATGAAGGAATGAATGAATGACTTTCCCATTGCCGCCGTGAGCGACCTGAGCTGCTTCCGGTCCAGGTCCCATGACTGACTTCCGCCTGTGGACAGGGCGCAGGAGCAGAGGGCGACGAAGCAGGGAAGGGGGCTTCGTGGGCACTGCCGAGCACATGCCGTGGTGCCCACTCCAGCACCCTCGAGGTCCTGAGCCGGCCCTTCTGTCCACCGTGGACGCCAGTCCCCCTTGTTCGACCACAGTGTCCTAACCGCCGCAGTGAAAATGGTCTGTGGGTCTGGAGGCCCGCCCAGGCCCAGCTCCGGAGGTGCAGCCCAGGGTGGGCTGAGCACAGGGCTGAGGGGACGGCCGAGCGGGGCCTGGGAGTGTCAGGAGGGCTGGATGGTGCCCCAGGCCCCTTTTATGGGCTAGGGATGAAACAGTTAGAAGGCATTCCATGGCGTTTCCAGCTGCTGGACCAGACCCCGAGGGGCTGTAAGCAGGAAGGAGTCTTTGCCACCTCGTCTGTCCCATCCTGCTCTTCTGTGTACAGACCCGACGGGCTGGAGAGCAATGCCCAGAGCCCTGAGCTAACCTGGCTTGCCCTCCGAGCTGTGTGGCCATGGACAAGTGTCAGACCCTCTCTGGGCCTGGATTTGTATCTGTGAAGCAGGAAGCACGGCTACCTCATGAGTTGTGGGAGAGGCCGCCTGAGCCAGCACCCAGCCACTGTTCATTTGGTCATGGAAGAGCGAAGGGGCCAGGCTGGGCCGAGGTGCTGGAGCCCACCCTCGGGCACTAACCGTCGGGATGGGATCCTGACCCCGATTTACAGCACCAAATGGTGACCTGCAGGCCAGAGGGAAGACACGGTGCTGGGGACGTGGGCTGAGGCCGTGCTGGGCAATGACGGCAGAGGGGCACAAGCAGTGAGGGTCTCGGGGCCAGGTGAGGAGTCAGGCCTCCACGCTAGGGACAACCAGAAGTCCCTAAGGAAGGACATCCGGCGGCCGGTGGCAGAGTGGTTAAGTTCTTGCCCTCTGCTTCAGTGGCCTGGAGTTCACCTACACGGCTCATCGAGCCGCTCGTGGCAGGTGCCCCACATACAAAATAGAGGAGGATTGGCACAGACGCTAGCTCAGGGCCAATCTTCCTCACAAGAAAAAAAGAAGAAGAAGAAGAAGAAGGGGGTACAGTGAGTGCAAAGACTGTGCATCCCCGGGGCCTTGGCTACATATGGACCCTACATCCAAGGGTCACTGTGGAGGTGAAATGAATCCCCATGGAAGGGGCCTGGTCACTACCGGCTTGGTGCATGTGAGGGGGGACATGTAGAGACAGAGGCACCTGGGGTCAAACCCCAGCTCTGCCCCTCCAGGTCTGTGCACCCTTAAGCTACATCCCTAACCTCTCTGAGCCCCCTCTTCATCGCCTACAAAGGGGAATAATAATAGTTCCTGCTGTGTGGGGTTGCCGTGAGGATTACATCAATATATGCAAATGGTGCCCAGCGACAGCTCAGTAGATTCTGTTATCACGACAAACTGACAGGGTGTGTCACGAGATCCCCGCCCCGTGTTTGGAGCAGGAACACCGCTCTCTCCGAACACGCCCTCCCGGCCAGGACCTGCACTGCACGGCTGCCCACGGCTCCCGGGACCCGCTCTCCCCTGTTTGAGGGGCTTCGGAGCCTGTGGGCGTCAGGCTGTGTCCGGCGTCCTGGGCTGGGCGCTCCCGTTCCGTCAGCATGTGGCAGCGCTGGTCCTTGGCCCTACGCGGCTGACCCCAGGGCCAGGCACGGAGGTGGGACCCAGACCCTCGCCCCAGACAGCCTCATCCCCGGGTGACCGGGCAGATGCTGATGACCACGAGATGCTGACGCTCCACGGGAGGAAGATGGGGGACCAGCCGCGTCAAGAGCAGAGGCGGCCGCGGGGGCTGCCCCGCGCTGTCCTCCAGGGCTGAGGCCGGGGCGCACGGAGCGCAGGGGGCATCAAGCTGCTCCAGTGCTGGCGTCCAGCGGCGGGCTGGAGCCCACGTGCCCTAGAAAAGTGGAGGGCACCACAGCTGCCTGAGCCAGGCCGTCGTCTCAGCTGCTGCAATGGGGCCCACCTGAGTCGCCCCCCCAACAGGCAGGCCTCCTGCTGACGGCTCCCGGCCCTGGTGGGCAGGGTCAGGTGGGCTTCTCTGCCATGGTGTTGAGCCCCTGAGGGCCACTGGGTCCTGGCCCCTGGCCTGAGGCCCTCCAGGGCAAAGCTTGTCAGCCTGAGCAAGAAACCTCGTAATTCTCTGCTGCCAGGAGGCCCAGCCCAGAGGGGGCGTCCGGGTTTGAGGGTGGCCCAGCCCCAGCACCCCATCCACCCACAGCTGCCTGAGAAGCTGCACCCCACACTCTCTCTGTGACGACCGGAGGATGTCAGTGCCCCAGCCACGAGGCCAGGAGCCCCACAACCGCCCCTCCTCAGAACAGGGGGCCACAGCAGGGGCTGAATCGCAATCCCCGTGAGCACCAGGCGCCCCTCATCTTAACGATGGGAGGCATTTTTGTAGCAATAAAA
This sequence comes from Equus quagga, assembly GCF_021613505.1. Lineage (NCBI taxonomy): Eukaryota > Metazoa > Chordata > Mammalia > Perissodactyla > Equidae > Equus > Equus quagga. The sequence continues at coordinate 94,761,424 of NC_060267.1, forward strand.
ATAGATTTAATAACCAGACAGCGAAATTACTTTTTTGGGGGGTAAAAAACCTCGAGGTTGTAAATATTCGTTGCTGCTCCCCATGAGATCTCCGGGGTCGTGTTTCAGAAAGAGAACACGCACGAGCGTGCACGCATGCTCCCACGCAGGCACACGCACCCCTGACGGCGGCCGCGCCGGCTCTCCGCTGTGCAGATGCAACAGACCCTCATTTTTTTTATTGGAAGCAGGAGGTGCTCCCTCCACCTGGAGCCGCGGGATGTGATTTCCGGAGCCTTCCCCGACCCGGGTTCCTTCTCCCTCCATCACACGGGGGTCCTGAGTGGGGAAGCTCAGAGCCCTGCAGGGCACGGTACCAGGTGGGGAGCCCGGCGTCCCAAGGCCACGCCCGCTGTGGGCTGGGGCCCGTGATTTGTCCCATTCGGTCAGTAAGCGAAGCTGCCAACAGCTCCACCCGGAGGGGCCGGCTTCCAGCGCCTAAATGCAGGAAGAGGAAAAGCCCCAACCACACCCTGCCCGCTGAGGCCCCGATTTCTCGCCTCCGGGGACATGCGGTGTCTCCACACTTCGCATTTTCATCCACTCAGCAGAGCCACTGCAGGCCTCCCCAGCCTGGGCACGGCGGCGCACCCTGGCGGAGAAGCTGTCTCTTGGAGGCCAGAGACCAGCACGGGACGGCGGACCAGCATGACCACTGCTCTAGGTAGCAGGGGCAGAGCAGCCCAGGACCCGGTGATGAAGGCAGCCCTGAGAGGCAGCAGGACCTCAGCAGACGGGGTCCAGGTAAGGACGTGCTGCAAGACTTTATCCTGAAGCAATAGGGAGCTACAGAGGGTGTTAGAGCAGAGGTGTGGCAGGTCAGATGTGCATTTGGAAAGATTATTCTTGTGACGCCGTCGGGACGAGAAGGGTGCAAGGCAGGCAGGACACTGATTATCGGGTGAGTGCCCCAACCCCAACGAGACAAGAGAAACTGACCAACAGCAGGAGGGCTTCTCCTGGAGAGGGCAAGTCAGACTCAGGGAGTGGCCACTTCTCTGAAAGGCTCTTGTTGGGAGGCAGCGACAGGCACTCCTGGGACCCTCCAGGGCAAGGTGGAGCCCAAGGGGGGTTTGTAACTCAGCCACGGAACAGGCCTCGCGAGGGAAATGAGCCACCCGCACACGGCGGTGTCTCCCCAGGGCAAGGGACCGACTCACCCTCTCTGACACAGCGCCCTGGACAGGATTCCTCTCCTGGGGGCAGTCTGGCCAGTGGACCCCATGGCCCCACTCACAGGCCCCCCAGCACCCATGGGATGCCGCCCTGGAGATTTGCCCCAGCATCTGGAGATTCGGGAGTTTTCTGACGCCCTCCGTCAATATCCGTTAGGTCCCTCTCCCGGCCCTTAGAGCCTTGCTCCAAAACTCCAGCAGAGCCAGCATGAGGCTGCTACCTGTCCCCCGACATCGGGCAACCCCGCCCTTCCCGAGGGGCTGGGTCCAGGGGTGGAAGCTCAGGCACCAGGTGGACCAGGGCCCCGACTTCAGGCAGCGGTCCGCCCGGTGCCCTGGCTGTCTCAGCTCGCAACCGGCACGGGTGCCCAGCACACGCGGGATTCGGGGAAACCACTCTGCCCGAGGCCACAGCGCCACGTGGAGCGGCCGTCTGGAGAGGCTGCATGTCGGGGCTCCCTGCTGCCTGCCGCCATGTCGCACGACTCTGGGGGCACCGGCCACCGGGAACGAAATAGGCCCGGGCCCCTGGGAGGCTGGCGGGAGGGGGCCTGCTCTCAACAGACGATGCTGGGCAGAGTATTTCTCTCCTCGTTTACAGATGCAGCACAGGCCCCTCAGCCCCGGACTAATCTAGCGGGGTTCCGCTGGGGCGCACCCCAGGCCCCCCGCTCCCTGGTAGTCCATGTCCCGCTGAGCCAGCACTGATCCCACTCCTCCCTGTGGTGAGGACGAGCGACCTTGCCTGCCCTTGACTCTCCTGCCTTTTCCTGGGGTCTGCCTGTCGCCCACAACCTGCGCCACCCTGCTTTTGTCCCCAGGCCGGTAGCTGCGTCCCTGAGGACCCAGAGCTGCCGCGGCCTGGCTGTCGCTGCCGGGCGGCGGCCTGCGTCCCCGGCCTCCCACCTGTGTCAGTGGGACACCCCGCACCGGGCAGGCGCTCGTGTTTTCAGAGTGGCCAGCGCTCCCACATCTCCGGAGGCGTCACCTCTTCCCCCACGGCTCCCACCGAGGCTCCGCCGTGATGGGCCTCCCGTCCCCTTGCGTTCCTAATCCTGGCCCCCTGAGGGACCAGGCAGGCGAATCCTGCGCCTTCACGGGAACATGGCCTGGAGCTGGTGGGCTCCTCGCTCTGCACACCTTTGAGGCCACCTCGTGTCCCCAGGCCGCCAGGCCGACCACAGTGGGGACAGCTCACCTGAGACGGGTTTGTGCCCTCAACTCAACCTGCGGAGAAGGGAGCAGAAAGGAGGGTTCTGCGCAGCACCTCCTCCTGCCCTCAGACCACCGTGTCAGGGCCCCTCCACTGGGGAGGCCATCCTGGCGCTCAGGGTGGGTTCAGGTCCCTCTGCCACCCACCTGGGGCCCGCACACAGGCGCGTGGCACACGGTCCTGTCCTACGCTGCCAGTTCTCATGGCATCCCCCCGGCAGCTAGGGATTCGCACCACAGGACCTCCTGGGCGCTCCTCTCCGCTCTGTGGCTCCAGTCTCATTCTGGGCCAGCCCAGGGCCGTGGGGAGAATGGCAGGGGCCTGGAGGATGGAGGGCGGAGGGTCCCTCAGCTCCCCAGCCTTGATCAGCCAATGCCAGCTGCCCCCATCTGCCCTGAGAGCATCTGATGACGCCCGAAGGTTGTCGCAGCTGCTTCTTGTGACTAAGACCCCTGAGGGGGGTCTGAGGCCCCTTGAACCCTCTTAGACTCGGCCTGAGGCCCCAGCAGGGCAGATGGAGCGGGCTTGAAGCTCCCAGAGGGACGCTGTGGCCCTCTGAGCCCTCCTGGCTCAGGAGTTGGGCCTCCAGTGTGAACCTGGAGACAAGCGGGGGCCACCACAGCGGCACAGCCGCTCCCCAGCCCTGCCTGCCCTCTCTGATCACCTTTCAGGCCCCGCTGTCTCTCCGCAAAGGAAGAGCTGCTCCCATGCCTGCAGGGCCCGTGTCAAGGGACCGTGTGCCCACCAGCCCCTCTGCCCGTCCCCACCACCACCCCCGCACTCATCCCACAGCTCTGCCCTGTCCCCTCGACCCCTGGGGGAACATCGGGATATGGGCTGACATCCCATCCGACCAGGGAGAGAGCAGTGCGCAGTCAGAGGCGCGACACAGACCGTGAAGCCAAGCCCCCCATGCCTCACAGCAGCGCAGAGTGGAGAACGGCCAACCAGGGGCCACCATCGGAATGGGGTCTTCAGGAACAAGGAGATGCCCCTCAGGCATCTGGGGAACGTGCATCCCACCTGACAGAGCGGGCTGAGAGAGACATCACCAACGGGCGCAGGGGGCTCACCACCCATCGGGCCTGAGGGTTCCCTGGCCTTGGGAGCCACCAAGCCCTCTCTGGAGATGGGACCATGCAGGAGCCCATGGGGAAGACCCCAGAGAGGCCCAAAGCCCACCAGTCAGCCCTGCCCCCGCGCATCGCACGGCTCTGAGGAGCCCCTGAGAGGCGAGGGCCCCAGGGAGGTGCTGCGCCTGACCCTGCGGGACACCCCTGCTTCACTCTGACCCCCGCATGGCGTCCGTTCCTGGTGTTATAGCAAAAATGGGTCGGTTTGGTTATTTCTAACTGGGTAATTGGCTAGTGAGACGTCAGTCAAGACCCCACAAAACATGAAGGTGCTGGAACTCTGGGACCACGGCCAGCGTCGCGACTGGGATGCGAGAGAGCCGGTGGGGGGCTGCTCGCCCCCTCCCTGAACCAGTTCCCGTAACAGTCAACTTCCAGGTAACACTTCCTGAGCACCTGCCACATGCGATGCTCACCGCTGGAGATGTGGCAGGAAAGTCCGTGTGCACACGTCCTAGATGTGGAATAAATGGGTGACGTGTTAGGAGACAGTACATCTGCTGTTCACAGAGAAGAATGAAGAATAAACACACGTGTAGAAGATATGTGCGAAAATGGCAGGGGGAGGGCCTGCTGTATGCGACGGAGTCAGGAAGGCCTCTGTCAGAGGGGGCGGGTAAGCATAGACCTGAGTGATGTGAGACAGCAAACTGTGAGGCTACTGGGAGAACAGCAGGTCAGGGAGAGAACAGCCTGTGCAAAGGCCCTGTGGCAGAATGCGCTCAGGGTGTTTGGAAAGGAAGGCAGAGTGGCAGGAGGGTCATGGACACGCAGAGCAATGGTGGGAGGTGTGGTGGGGTGGGGAGCATCCATGGCTGCCTCCCAGGGAGGGGCCCAGGGGCACAGCCCTGAGTCACACTCACCACTCACGGCAGCCAGGAGAGAACCAGCCCCACTGATGAGGGAGACCGGCCCCCTCCCACCCCCCGAAGGGACGGAGCCGAGCGGTTAGCTCCACTCTGTCTTGTCTGGCCTTTTAGAATCTTCTTAATATTGAAGGCAGAGAGGCAACCACACACATCAAAAGGCTCCCTCTCTCCCCGCCACGGGTGGTGGGCGGGGGAGGAAGGAAGCTGGCAGACCAGACTCAGCAAAGGAGCTGGTGAGAGCAGAAGGAGGGGCTCTTTTTTTCCCTTGTTTCCTGGGACAAAAGTGCATCTCTCGTCTCCTGGCGCAGCCAAGGCTCCTCATCCTCATCCTCAGGGCCGACACGATCAGTTACAGGACCCGGGGGGTAGGCAAGAAGACAGGAGGAGAGGCAGGGTGATGTGGAACAGCTCATGGACCGAGAGAGGGACGGAGGACCCGTCACGAGCAGGGAGATGGCGGCTCAGCAGACGTCCCGGGGGCTCTGGACTGGGGTCCCGCCCAAGTGCAGCCACGGAGCAGACATCCGAGCCTTGGATGTCGCTCTCACCTCCAAGGGAGGCGGTCCAGGTCACCTGGCCGGGGAGGCACCTGCAGCACAGAGCTCTTGTGGAGCCGCCGCCCGGACCTGCATCAAACTGGCCCCAGGAACGTGGCTAGAAGGGAATACCAGGTCCCACTGTGCGTGCCGCTGCTCCCAGCTGGTCAGCACTTTGGTGGCGCGCTTTAGTAGAAAGTGGGTGGAGCAATAAACTTAGGTTAGGGAAAACAGTCCCCTGGCCCAGACCCGCCGCCAGCTGCTGGGTGGCCTTCGGCAAGGCCCCCTCCTTCTGCCACAGGTGCCACCTGCAAGATGAGGCTGTGGCCGAGCTCTCTGGAGGTGGGAGCAAAGCCTCAAGTCCCTTTACGTCCACCAGGCCGGAGGAGCGATGATCTCGAGGGAGGTCTGGCTGGCCTGTGTGCCCCGGCTTCCTCAGGAGTCCCGGCAGGAGCTGACGCGGTCAGGGACATCTTTAGGAGGTGAGTCAGTGGTCTATCTACTACACGGGCCACTCGGGGATGTTAATCACAGCAATATTTGCAAAAGTAGAAAACGGAACAAGCCAAATATTCATCAGGATGGGAGTGGATCCAGAAAAAGACAAAAGTTGCTCCAGTGCAATGACATGCTAAGCAGCCATTAAGAGTTGAAGGGACCTCTTCATACTGAAATGGAGACTCCTGAGACACACTGATCAGCCACGGGATATGCACAGCACAAGCCCAAACCCACCAGTGTCAAACAATGACGGTGATGACGGTGATGGTGACGATGATGACAATGATGGTGATGATGGCAATGATGGTGGTGATGATGATGATGATGATAGTGATGACAGTGAGATGGGATGATGATGGTGATGATGTGGTAACGATGGTAATGGTGATGATGACAAGGATGGTGATGATGACGGCAATGATCATGGTGATGACGTGATGATGACGGTGGTGATGACGCTGATGGTGATGATGATGAGATAGATGGGATGATGATGGTGATGAGGATGATAGTCATTATGATGATGATATGATGACGATGATGTGATGGTGGTGATGATGGTGGCGGTGGCGATGGTGGTGACGATGGTGATGATGATGGTGATAGTGATGATGATGATGATGGTGATGGTGGGATGATGATGGTGATGGTGATGATTATGGTGACGATGATGATGATGGTGATAGTGATAATGACGATGGTAATGGTGATGATGATGATGATGGTGGTGGTGATGGTGATGATTATGGTGACGATGGTGATGATGATGATGATGGTGATAGTGATGATGATGATGATGGTGATGGTGGGATGATGATGGTGATGGTGATGATTATGGTGACGATGATGATGATGGTGATAGTGATAATGACGATGGTAATGGTGATGATGATGATGATGGTGGTGGTGATGGTGATGATTATGGTGACGATGGTGATGATGATGATGATGGTGATAGTGATGATGATGGTGATGATGACGATGGTAATGGTGATGATGATGCTGATGGTGGTGGTGATGGTGATGATTATGGTGACGATGGTGATGATGATGATGATGGTGATAGTGATGATGATGATGGTGATAGTGATGATGATGATGGTGATGATGACGATGGTAATGGTGATGATGATGGTGGTGGTGGTGGTGATGAGATGGGATGATGGTGGTGATGGTAGCGATGACAACAGTGTCAGACAAACATCATTTGTAAATGCACAGAAACAAGGGACAGCAAGGAGACACACACAGCAGAGGGTAAATGGTGAACGGTAGTTTACTTGGAGCAAGCGGCAAAGAAGGGACTTCCAAATTTTACTCTATAGATGTATTTACTTGACTATTTCAAAACAAAAATGAGTTTGTTTCCACTTTGTGTAATAAGAATATTGATGGCAAATGAAGTGTATTGTTTCCCCCCGATGCCGAGCTTTCCCATCCCGTGAGGCCAGAATCCTTGTCCCCACTTTACAGATGAAGACCCCGAGGTTGGAGAGAAGCGACTTACCCCTGGGAGTGAGTGATGGATGAGGGTCTACCCAGATCTGCGTCTCCACCGCCCACATCTGTGAGCATCGGCCCACGGCTCATGACCCAGTGCCTGTTTCACTTCCCCCCAGCTCGCCGTGAAACACTGGCAGAGCCGCTCTCCTTGACCAGACTTGAGCCGGCTCCACGGAGCCCTCTTTTTGGCTCGGCCTCCTCCCTGGGCCCTGTCTTCTTTCTCCACAGCCAAGCTTTAGCAGGAATTCTACTAAGTCAGCTGACGAGAGTCCCCGCCGCTTGCTGTCTGACCCGGTCCTCAGCCCCCGCCCTCGGTGTCTGAGGCCTTGGCCGGCCGTTAGCAAGAATCCCGTGGGCCAGGTTGGCAGAATACCCCCTTTGACACCTCGTCAAGTTCCTCTCGGTGATTTCCGTCCACTGACCCCTCCTTCTGCTCGTGGCTATGAGTCCCTGCTGCCCTCGTTGTGCTCAGAATGGAGTTCCATCTCCCACCTGCTAAGGCAGCGCTGGCCAGCGACCCTTGCCTCCCTAGCAGGTGTGGGGATAACATTTGCTTTAACAGTGCCCACATGCAGAGGCCACCGGAGGGAGCTCGCACGGTCTGAGAACCCCGACCCCAGGTCTTCACTGAGCCCCAGGTCCCGCTCCACTTTCTGATCCACTTCCCCTTCCCCACTCATTGTCTATAGAACTCCTACTCATCGACAAAGCCTCAGCTAAAATGCCTATCTCTGATTGACCATGCAAAACTGGGGTGCCCTATTATGGGCCTTGTGGCACATTGCACTTTCTCTCCTGGGATGCCACAACGTGCGATGGTTTATGTGTGAGACTGTCAGTTTCATCTGCCTCTCCCTCTGGACAGCAGCATCCTTCCAAGCAGGGATGTATGGGACCTGCCTGTAGCATGGAGCCTGGCTCAGGGCAGGGCTTAGCAGACAATAGGAACCAACTGCCTTTAGCTCCTCATGGTTGCCCAGGAGGCACCAAGGCCGAGGAGGGGAATCTGTAATGCCTCCCTGGACAAAGGCTTGAGCGCCCTTTCCAGCCTGAAAATCAGTGCACCTGCTCCTCTGTGCAGAGCTGACTTAGACCAGTGTCGGCTCTGACTCCCAGGGGCCGGCCAGCTCTCTCTCTAACTCAGCACAGAAATCTGTTCTTATCAGAGAGACGCCAGCACCAGGAAGCAGGTGGGGGAGTATTTTGGGGCTTGGAAGGGGCCCTCAGAGCCTGTGAAATCACACAGAGTAGGCGGCCACCCACCCTTCCTAAATATAAAGCCCGACGCGGGCTGCCGACCGCCCCTCGCCTCGCCAGGAGGTTCCCGGGAGGGGGGCGCTGCCTCACGGTTCTGCACGAGCCTCAGACCACCCTCTGCTGAAGCCACCACCCGCTGCCCCGTGCCAGTGCCCACCGAGTCCGAGGCAGGACCCTCGCAAGGCTGGGATGCTTAGAGAAGTGATGGTGTGTTTGTAAGACACAAGAAAGCCTGTGAAAGAAACCATCCCTCGCCCTGACACCCTCTCAAAGCCTCCAGTGTCCCCTGCTTGGTTCACTGGGTCCTCCCTTTGGTCTCATGGCCCCAAGGACATTCAAGGTCATCTCTCCCACAGCTCCGGCCGTGTAGGACAGAAAGGCCTGTGGTCCACATGGGCCCTTCTTTTCCTAACCCGCGACCACGGACAAGCTGCCCAGCCTCTGTGTCCTTCCTTCCAAACCAGGGCCAGGAACTCCCACGCCGGGGAGCGGCTGAGCGCCCGAGCCATCACTGGCCCACCGGAGGCACCCCATTGACCCCAGCGGGGAGGAGCGTCCAGCAGGACCTCATCCCAGGCCGGGTGGTTTTGAAACCTGACAAATCGGGGCTGAGTCTCCTTTTCAGCACCACCCAAAAGGGGAGCTCCTGTCTCTGGGGCGGCCCCCCTGTGTCGCGATGTCTGGGTGCTCCAGGCCTGGCACCAGGCAGCACAGCCAACACCCTGGTTAGAAGGACAGGGCGCCAGGTTGAGGTTGATGGCAGGAGGCGAGGGGAAGGGAAGACCTCCGGGCCCCCGGAGGGATTTTCCCAAGTGCAGGAAGACGACAGGTTGCAATCGGAAACCCTTGGAAATCAGGACCCCCATCCAGTCAACAATGTGCAGCTACGTTCACCCCACGCGAACTGGCCCATCTGCCTGGCCCGGGTGCCGGGGGAAGTAGGGCTGCCGGCCCGGCCAGCGGCTGCTCTGTGCCTGACGTCTGAGCCAGCCGAGGGCAGCCTGTCCCTGGGGCTCTGGGCGGCAGGATCTCAAGGATAAATCTAATTTCCTTCTGTTTCCCACCGAGCTGATAGCCTGTCACTCTCTGCGGAAAGTGTGATGGCTGTAGTCCGCGCCCTCGCCGGGGACGAGCAACACACGCTGGGAGTCTTGTGCCAGGCCTGCCTCTCTCTGCTGCTCCCGGCGCCCTGGGGTGAGCCAGCCGGAGGTTTACATAACTTCCCCTGGCATGCGCCTCCCAGCCACGCACGGTTGAGCCGGGTGCCGGCTCAGCAGCTGCCTGCGGGTGGGCCTGCGGGGGCGGCATGGGGGCGGCCACGACGCGGGAGAAGCAGCCAGCTCTTCTGGGGCCTTTGCCAGAGAAGTTCGGTGCTTAAGGAAGAAGTCTGGAGCTGCGTGACAGTGTGGGGGCGGTGGCGTGTCGTAAAACTCGCAAGAAGCAGCATGGCCGACTCTCTCCTCGCACGGCCTGGACGCTGAGGTCCTGCTGACCTCCTGGCCAATCTGCTCCTGCTCAGCCCCACCAGCCGCCCCCTATCCTGGGGGTCAAGGAGCTCCCAAATCTGCCTTCACGCCATCCCCCTGCCACACCTTGGCTCAGGTCCCCACGACCCCCAGGCCCCTAGACGAGCTGCCTAGTGGCCTCTCTTCCTGGCTGTCCCCTCTGAGGCCGGCCAGCCCAGCAAATCTCCCAGAAGCACCGGCCAAGCGTGGCTCCCTCCCCCACGGTGTCTTCCCACGGCTTGGCTCCCGCCTACCCGTGGCGTGCTCTCATTTTCAAATGCACTTTCGTTTTCAAAAATGGACTGTCAGCATCAGAAGGACAATAGGAGCATCCAGAAGGCCCCCGAAGCTTCGAGTGGGGACGCTGGCTTTTCTGCCATGGCCCTGCTGCCAAGCTGGGGACTGTGGCCTCAATTCCTCCTCAGGGAAATCACAGGTTAGACCGAATGACCCCTGAGGTCCCCAGAAGCTCTCCTATCCTACGACCTATCTACAAGTCCATTCCCACCCAGTGTGTTCACTTGGTCACCTCGAGCAACGGGGTGCTCCCTCTCTTCTGGGGCAGCCTATGACTCTTCCAGGGAACTTACTCTAGCCACACTCTGGAGCAGAGTCCGTGCCCATCTCTGTAGGCGACTCCCCCGTGTGTCAGCATGGCACTCCCTGGGCCCACATACCCTGACCTTGATCTCAGCAGGACCCTGCCGGGACAGCCTGGAAACCTGGGAGCCGTGAGCTCTTCCAAAATGCCAGAGCCCGTGGACACAGCTTCTGGAAAGGCCACTGTGCACTCGCTCTTGCTCCAGCAAAACCAGACACCTTAGTTCCCGGCGTCTGAGCCTGGAAAGAGCTGTATCTGTGGGTTTCCCTTCGTGCCTCCACGAGGCTCAGCTCTTAGGAAGCGAGATGTTTGGCCCGCAGTGGCGTCTGGTTCCAACTGTGCCCCTCCAGATCGGCAGCAGCTACAACATGGCAGACACTCAGGCATCCCCTGTCAGCCTCCCAGCAGGTAGGTCCCGGACCCCTCCCCAGCTCGGACTTTTGGACTGACCCCAAGCCAGCTGTCCTGTCCCACCCGAGCTGTCTGTGCTGGCGCGTTGGGCTTGAGTGGACTGCAGGGTAGGAGGTGACAGGCTGTCCGCGGCCGCTTCCGGGCCTTCATGCGGGCAGGCAGCTCTGTGCCCAAGGGCCAAGCCCCTGGAGCTCCCGTTTCCCCAGCCTGACTGGCCGCCGCCCGGGCAGTGCCTGGTGTTCTTGGTGAGGGGGATTATTTCTCTGTGATCCGGGAAGTTACTGCAATTCAGACAACGCATCTCGGCGTTTCTCCTGTGCTCGAACTAAGGCAAAGCACTTTTCCGGTTTTCAAGAGTTGTTAGCTTTTAGAAAACCGTCTTCTCCCTCATCCCAGGCTCTTTCTGCTCCGGTTCTTGCTTCCCCAACCGGCTTGGCTCGGTCCAGCTCAGAGCCCGGCAGCTGACAGGCGGCCCATCAGGCCGGGCTCAGTGAGCCTCCAGGGCCAGCCTGTGAGGTGGTGGATGGCTCCCCGGGAGTCCCGGCCCCAAGACTAGATGAGCAGGCCGGGCGCCCACTGTCCCTGCTCTCCAGTGGGTCCCCAGTGAGGGTTCTCGTGCCTCTGGCAGAGCTGAAGAGAGAGGTGGCTCTCCGGGGCCCGAGAGGGTGGGATGCTGGGCGGTCGCTGTGTCAGCAGCTTTGGGGGGCAGTGTGCTGTCCAGGGGACAGCTACAGCTTTGGGACCACGGACGGGAGTCTATGTGACCTAGGCAAATGGCCCAGCTTCCTGATCTGAGTAACGAGCTGGGCCTGGGGGCGGATGTGAGGCCATGAGACACAGCCTGTTTGACATTATCAATATTAATGAGCGATATTAATATTAATGATCACTGGACCACAACCCAGCCATGTGAAACCTGCACTGAGCGAGTTTGGGAGCATCTAGGGGCGTGGAGATTGCTGGCAGAGAGGCACTTACCAGCCTCCAGGAGGCCAGTTGCTTCACTGCCTCTGGCTGCTGTGTCTTTGTCTGCACGATGCCCGGTCCCCAAGGGTGCCAGGATAGCTAAGAGTTAGCTCAGGAGGCCTGAGAGCAGCGCCACACACACGACGTTCAGGGAACACAGAGCGTGCCTGCCTGGGCCTTTGGTCCTCGTCATTTCCCCAAAGCACCGACCCCCGCCAACCCCCACCTCACCCCAGGGCCTCAGCAGGGTTATCACTGTGCCCGTTTCACAGACTTGGAAACCGAGGCTCTTAGAGGCCGGAAGCCTGCCGGACGTCACCCCACCAGCAAATGGGGGAGCTGGGCTCAACCCACCGGCTCTCGAGCTCTGCCCCTGCTCCACGGGACAGTCACGCTGAGACACTGGGCATTATGGGAACGGGGTGGCCTCATGGGAACCCAGCAAGGGACCCTGGAAGGTCTGGGCAGTAGAGTAAAGCTCCAGGTCTAGAGGCAGCTTGACAACCGACTCCCTCCCCCACCAGCCGGGCACGATCCCGCCCAACATCCCGGGACCGTGGGATCCTCTGAGAGGGCTCAGGGCTTCCAAAGGAGACCCATGGGGGTTAACTGGCTGCGTGATCCGCACCCCATTCCTCTGTTAACTCGTGCTCAGAGCGGGGACTTCTGTGACAGACGGTGATAGAGAGAAAATTATTCACGAACTTGCTGAGGCAGACTTTACTCAGGACTGCGGGGTTGTGGGTAGGGGCCACTGCAGCGGGTTTTGTAATAGGGCAGAGACACAGGGCCCAGTGCCGAATGTAACAAGCGGAATGAGGATCTCATGGCCAAGGAGCAGGGGCGGGGCAGTCAGAGGTGGACAGTTACTAAGACGGGAGGGTGAACCTTGTTAACTGACCTAACAAGATTCTCGGGGCAGGCGGCGCAGTCAGGTACTCCTGAGGGTCGGGGTTGAGGAGGGTGCACGGATATTCCCAGGGGTGGGGGGTGAGGAGGGTGGACAGACATTCCAGGGTCGGGGGATGGGGAAGGTGGCCATCTCCCCCCACAGTGCCTCCCTAATGTCCTCTCACCCCGCCCACCACATGCCCAAATCCAAAAACCCCCTTCCAGTCCTCCGAGCTCCGATGACTCAGCCTCAGAAACGGCTTCCCTTCCCTCCACTCTCTTTCGCCCTGCCTGCCTGGAGGACACCAGCAGACCCCCACCTCATGGCCACGCCTCAGGCTCACCCCCTAGTCTGTCCCCAGATGGCAACAAAACGCACATCCAGAGGGGTCACTTTCCCGCCTGAATTCTTCCACCGGCTCCCGTGGCCCTCCGGGGGATGCAGACCCCTGAGCTCCCCTCTTGGGCCTGCCCTTCTCCTGCCCCGTGCTGCACACTCACCACCCACGTGCCCCCTCTAGCCCGCCTGGACCCTCCACCCACTCACCCCCCAGCCCACACGGTCTGTCCTGAACCACAAGGGCCGAGGCAGACACCTCAACCCAAACGCCCTCCAGCCCTGTGCGCGCTCTGCCCTGGCTGTCCCAGCCTTCCTTGGGGCCAGCTGCATCCCCCTTACCCCAGGGCAGGGACCATGTCCCACAATTCAAGCCCAGACCATGGAGGGTCCTCACCAAATGTTTGTTGAATGAATGAATGATTGTTTTGTGAGTTCCTGGCCCCCACGTCCATCTAGGAATGACAGCTCCTGATCAATGCACATGGGTTTCCACGACCACAAAGCAGGATGGCCAGGCACAAAAGTGTGTCCCACGGACCCCTGCCACAGCTACACAAGGAGGTCAGGGTGTGGAAGGAGGGGGCACAGAGGTGGAGGTCCCCAGGACAGATTGGCCAGGAGAAAGGAGCGTGGCCATTGGAGGTACAGGCAGGTGTGTCCTGTAGAGAGCTGACCATCCTGGCAGCCAGTGCCACCTCACCTGGGCACCCTCCTGGCATGACCACGTGAAGTCCCCCAGCATGGGGTTTGTCTGCTGTCCCTGGCTGCCTGCTCCACCAGAGCCTGGAGCCACTGTTGACTGCTCCTCACCGTGGCCGGTGCGTGGCACGGAGCAGATGCTCAGCAAAGACTCGCAGAGAGGAGGGACAAGCTCCGAAACGGCGGCTGGCTGGCACAGGGCAGGGGGGGGCGGCCTCAAAAGACGCTTGCTTCGAGGGTGACAGAGCAGAGGAACGGGCCAGCACCCTTTCTCGTCTCCACCTTCCCGTGGCCGCCACACCACAGCGCCAGGCCCAGAACAAACGGCCTCTCTGTTCAGGAGAATGAAACGCACAGCCTGTAGCAGGCTTGCGACAAATTGGCCACCTTGAGAGAGCCCATCCTGCTGCCCAAGGCCCAGAGGCCGCTTGTCCCAGCTGGGGGAGGCATCACGACTCAGTGGGCCCCATCCTCACTGCCCCCTGCTCACTAGCCGTCTGCAGCCCCTCACCCTCTGCATGGGGACGCAGCCAGGGTGGGCCTCCCCCATCAGTAATCACTCCCAGGCTTAGATTAGTGTCCTGGGGCCGCGGTAACAAAGGACCACAGACTGAGGGGCTTAAAACAACAGGGGTTTCTTCTCTCCCGGTTCTGGAGGCCTGAAGCCACGGTGCCTCACCCCGGGGAGGGTCCCTCCTGCCTCTCCCAGCTCCTGGGGGCCCCAGGTGTTCCTGGGCTTGTCGCCACATCACTCCGGTCTCTGCTCCGTCCTCACGTGACCCTCCTCTCTGTGTCTCTGTGTTCTCTCTTCTTAGAGCACGCCAGTCACTGGATGTAGGGCCCACCCTAATCCAGGAGGATCTCATCTCGAGATCCTTAACCGATTACATCTGCAAAGACCCTATTTCTGAATAAGGTCACACACTGAGGCTCCAGGTGGACATGAATTTGGGGACACTATTCAGCCCACACAGAGCTCCTGCCTCAAATCCTCCAGTGCTAGGTACAGAGCAGCTGATCGCCAAACTGTCAGAATCAGGATCAGGGTGCTGATGCCTGATGAATTCAGTGAGCCCCACCCCCTCAACTTACATCAGGGGAAACTGAGGACCGAGATGGGGAGGGGCTTGCCCGGGGCCACAGCAAGCAGGTGGCAGAGCAGCTTTGCTCGGAGCTGGGAAGTGCCCCGCTGCCATTTCACGTCCCAGGTAAATAAACAAGCAGACAGATAAACAGGCCTTGGGAGACATGGTCTCCAGGAGCAGTGACAGCAACAGACAGGGCTGGAAACGTGCTCGAAAACGGTTGCTTTCACGGAGAACAAATGGAGGGGACCATCTGGAGGAGAGGATGCTGCCGGGGTGGGCGTTGCAGGAGAGTGGGAGTGACAGGTGGTGGGAGGCTGGCGCTCCAGGGACCCGGCCATGAAGGACAGGGACCGGTGGAGGACAGGCTGGGGGTGGGTCCTCTTCTTGTGGGGGGCTCAGGGTGGCCCCGAGGGCGAGGCCCAGCAGTGTGTGGCCGGCGTCTGCTCCAGGCGTGGACACAGGGGGCTGAGATCTAGGACGGGCCCCACTGGAGAGCCCCCCGGGCTTGGCTGGCAGGCAGCAGGCTTCCCCCAGCCTCCTTCCTCCCACTCAGCCTGCCCCTCCCTCCATAAACAGATGGTGGGGCCAAGGGTGGGTGGGCCACTGCCCCTTCTGGGAGCCCCATGGAGCCTGGGTTGGCCTGACCCAGTTCTCTCTGTCCAGAATAGGGCCGAGAGGCATTGGCTGTTGGTGGGTGAGGGGGGGCTGGACAGAAGCGGGAGTGGCCATATCAGGCCATGTGCAAGAGGAGGACAGACGGAGAGGAAGGAGGCGGAGGGGGAGGGAGACAAAGCCTCGGAATAGGCAAAAATGAGTGGCCACACGCTCCTGAGCCATGGAGAAGCAGTTCTGGAGGCCTGGAGTGCGCAGCCCAGGAGCCCGACAGCACCGCTCCCCCCCACCAACAAGGATGCCCGCGGGTCCCTTTGCCCATCCTGCCCATCTTCTAAGGAGGCGCTGGCCTCGCCCTCCAGGTCCTCTGCCTGCCCTCCCGGGAGGTGTCTCATCTGACAGGACTATTTGGGTTGGTTTGTTCTGTTTCTCCTTTTTTGAAACAGACGTAGCGGAAAGGATGGAATATTAACAAGGACGGGCGCAGGAGGGCCCTGACTGGGGAGAAGTTGGCTTGTTTGCTTTGATTTCCAGGAGTCCTGGAGAACGAGAGCTCCTGGCCTGTAAGGAAAGTGGACAGGGGACGACGGGAAGGCCAAGGGGTCCGGGAGCCAGGTGAATGCTGTGGGCTCCCCGACTACGAGGGTGGGCCCTGCCTGCGGCTGGAGTCCTGCCTCCTGGGCTGGGCAGCGCCTCGTCCCGCGCCTCCTTGGAGGAAGCCAGCCAGGCTGCACCAGGGCCAACTCCCCAGGCTCTTGGGAGACGTGGCCGACTTTGCTGGGTTTACTCATCCTGAAATTCACGAATTAACCTCCCAGGGAGTCAGAGGAAGATAAAGGGAGAGGGAGAGAGGAGAACAGAGTAGAGAAGTGACAGCTCTTCAAATGCAGTCCCCAAACCACAGACCGTCATGAAAATAAACATAAATAGATCAATCAGTTTGCCTCCTTTCAACCTCTCCTTTGCTCCACTCCGGGTTGGCGTCCTGGAAATTTATCAAACTGGTCTTTTAGGCGCGTTTCTGATCTGGCTGTTTGGGAATTAACCCCCAGGCCTTGGGATGTACACAGCCGCTCATTAGCACTACAGACGTCCTGGTGGATCCCGGCCTCTCCCGCGCTCCCTCGGCAGAAGCCGCCGTGTTTGATTTCGGTCCTACAGGGCCCGGGCGTCAAGCAACAAAGGCCCAGTAACGCGAGGGGCACACAGGCTCCCAGCCAACCCTGGCAGGAAGACAAAGGCGGGCGGCCGAGCCCCAGGCACATCTGAGGATGGAGTTTGCGCCGCAAACTCCAGAGACTGAAAGGCCTGGTGTTCCGAACCGGGGGACCGGGGACGGAGGAGGGAGGGCCCCGCAAGCCCTGGCCCATCACCAGAGGCTTTGGGAGAGGAGCGGCCAGCGCCAGGGGACAAGGCCTCCTGCTCCCACGGATCTTGCTTCCCAGAGCCTCTGTCAGTCCCTCTCCCTACAGGTAGGAGTGACAAGGTGGCACCAGGCCATGGCCCAGAGCAGCAGAGCACCTGCTCTATGAGAACGTCTTGGGGGTGGAGTCAACTGAAACAGCCTTGCTTTCGGAGGCAAAGCCCTGTGACCTTGGACGAAGTCCCCTGGCTTCACCAGCACAGGTCCTGACCCCTCACCGCCCCCCACCTTGCGTTGGCCTGGACGGTTTCTAAAGGGGGACGCATGCGTCCCAGCTCCCTCTCCAACCCACACAGGAGAAGCAGAGCTTCAGAGAACTGCAGCCTTGGCGTCTGCAGGCCCACATCCGGGCGTCTGGCACAGCAGGCCTCACTGCCCTGAGACCCATGGGGGCCCTGCCTGGGGCACAGCACGAGGCATCACTGGGTGACGTCACTAACGTTAGAGACACAGTGATAGAAAGCAGTGTCAAGACTTCCTGAGGGCCCCCAGGTGCCGGATCCTGTTGTCCCTCTGGCATCCGCTCTTCCTGTCTCCACCACTGCCCCTGGCGGAGGGGTGGCTGTTACCCCCACTGCAGACACGGTCCTTCTCCCGGGCTGTGCGGCCTTAAGTGGCAGAACCAGTGTACCACCCGGCAGCAGGTCCAGAGCTTGGCCCCTGACCACTGACACTCCCGGCGAAGATGCTAATTCCTGCTCAGGACCCAGTCCTTGTAGAAGACGTCACCGCTGTGTCCTGTCCCTGGTGGCCACTTTGGACCAATGTCCTTATCGAAGTTGACCAGTGTCAATTAGGGGCCTCTTTGCTCTCTGAGCCTCAGGAGAGCCCATCCCTCGCCCTCCCCACTGACCACTCAGTGCCTGGCCTCGAGTCCACCTGAAATGGCCGATTCACAGCCACAGGTGTCCCTGGGGAGAGCCTCGCAGAGATCTAGAAAGCTCGGCTCCTGCAAAGGGCAGCAGCTCAGAAACGGCTGGGAGGTATTGTCCAGGTCGTGGCAAGTGGGCAGGAGAGATGTTTATGGGTGCTGCAAGGACCCCAAACCAGCCGCCCTAAGGGACGCCAGCCTGTGTGCTGTGGGAGGGAGTTCCGTGTTCCGTCTCTTTCCTCAGACCTCTTACCCACCCTACAAGGTGAGTCCCCGCGGGTGGTGTGTTAGCTCAGGCTGCTATGACAAAATATCGCCTACTGAGTAGCTTATCAACAACAGAAATTCATTTTCCACATTTCTGGAGGCTGGAGGTCCCTGATCAGGGTGCCGGCATGGTTGGTTCCAGCTACAGATGGTGGCCTTCTCTTTGTACCCTCACATGGCAGAAAAGCTGCGAGCAAGCTCTCTAGCCAGTTCTTCTAAGGGCACTGGTCCCATGCATGGGGGCTCCACCCTCATGCCCTAACCACCCTCAAAGGCCCCCCCTCCTGAGACCATCGCACTAAGGATTAGATTCCAGCTTATGCATTTGGGGGATGCAAACATTCCATCCACGGCAGATGGGGTGGGTGTTCCCTCTGCTTTGCCAATATCAGGTGTGGAAGTGGTCAGTGGGGACAGAGCAATCACAGCACCCGGAGGGCAGGGTCCCCCATGGGCTCTTTTGTCTTCGTGCAAAAACAGCCCAGGGAATCTAGCATAAGGGGGTGCAGCGAGGACTTGGGGCCTGGTGGAGCTCCAGGACGGCCTGCCTGCAGCTTCTGGGGGTCCAGCAGGCCTCCAGCCTCAGCCCCACAACGTTCTTCGCAGAAACAGGGTGGGGAGGAGAGAGGCAAGCCGTCTCCAGGACGAGCCATGCGGCACCCTGGCCACATCCCACCACAAGTTGACAGGACAGGGGAAACCTTCCGCCAGGAAGCCGGGACCTGCGCCCGGCCAGCATGCGGGTTCTTCTAGCTCCTAAGCTGGGCACGTGAGCTCTCTGCCAGGCAAAGCAGCCCAGTCAAAACAGACAGAGGGGGCTGGGTGCAAATCTCCTCCCCTCTCCTGCCAGCAGCTGACAGGTGCCGTGGAACTCAGCTCGCCTGATGGAGGGAGGGACAGGGGACTATGAGCGGAGAGCTCCTAGCGAGTGCCCAGTGCATAGCAGGTGCTTCATAAACTCTTATTTGATGCTTATGATCCCGTGAGTCAAAGGGAGAAGACATCCACAGCGTCACCACTCTTCAGGCAGGTGACTGAGTTAAGGACTGCCCCTCGGCCAGTTGGAAACGGGACACACCCCACGGGTCAGATGGCAGTGACAGCGTCTGTGGGACAGGGTAGGAGGAGCCTGTGCTCCAGGCCCCAGTGCTGGATTGGTTCTGGGCCAAGCCTGTCTCACCCGGGGCCCCATTCCAATGTGGCTGCGGCTGCGGCCAGCACCAGGGGCTCCACAGGGACCAGCTTTCCTCTCTGTGATGACTTGTGGCAGAGCAAATGAAGTGTGCCTTGGAGAGCACAGCCAGCTGTCACGGCAAGTGAGGGGCCCTGGCAGATTACAGGCCCGTCCCCACGGGGTCACGGCGCTCAGCTGAGACTGCAGGCAGGAAAGCCCACACTCCTCCTCAAATAGGCCTCTTCCTACAGGAAACAGGCCAGTTCTCCCCCGAGAAACCAGCTCTGTCGACTCAGAACACTTGCCTAAGCATCCGGGCCGCTGTTCTCGGGGCCGCACGGGTCTCGGCACCACGGTCCTGGGCTGTGTCAGTGCAGCACGGTGTTCTCGGAAGTGCAGGACCAACCTCCACAGAGGTGAAGACTTACACCACCGTCTCACGAAGCTACAGTCACAGCTGTTCATCAGGCTACACCCCGGAGTGCATGCACACACACACAGACAATGCACGCAAGCATGGACATGCATGCACACACACATACAGACAGTACGCACGAGCATGGACATGCATGCACACACACATATACAGACAGTATGCACGAGCATGGACATGCATGCGCACACACAGACAACATATACAAGTATGGACATACATGTACACACAAGATGCACAAGCATAGACATGCATGCCCGCACAACCTGTGCGCGTATTCATGTATGTGCTTATACACACGCACATGTATGCAGGAGCACACGGGTGTACCCATGGCATGCATTTGCACATATATGCATGCATGTGCACACGACACAGCACACCAACGGGCTCACATCTCATGTGCGCAGGTACACACTTATACATGTAAGCTCATGCTCTCACACATGCGCTCAGGCTTGTGTGACACACACACATGTACAGACCTGTATGCTTATGACGCACTTGCACACAGACACTCCTTCCCGAAACCTAAGCTCCCCAGCAGGCAGCTCTAGCCGGAGTGAGACCCAGGCTGCCTCACCCTTGGAGCTGGTTTAAAGAGGAAGCACGAGAAGACTCGCACTCCCCGGGCTGTTTTCAAGTCCAGCAAACTCTCGCGGGGCCCCAGTGGACTTGGAGAAATGCCTCTGCTGCTGGGCCTGTGCCTGGCAGAGCTGGCTCTGTTTGTTCCTGGGCCCAGCCATCTCACCTGGTGACAGGAAGAGCTGTTTCATCAATCTTTGATCAATCAGTGTCCAGCAGGCCCGATGGGGTCTTGATGAGGTCTGGCCAGGGAAACCCCACAGGCCCACAGCCCCTCTGATCAAAGACGGGGCACTTTGCAGGCTGACAGCCGCTCAGCCAGGCCTGTTTTCCTGGAAGAGCAGCAACACAGATGCCCTCGGAGAGCCACCTGCTCCATCTCCCTGTGCCGGCAGACACAGGATCACCAAGGGATCCCTGACTCCTAACTGCTGGGAGGAAGGGCGACGGCCTCTCCACTTCGCTGATGGAGACAAGCTGGACCCGGTCTAGGACTTCACAGAGACCTCCCCTGGCCCCATCTCTGCCACACCCCCAACCACAAATGCCCCCCACCTCACAGGAACCCAGCCCAGGGTGTGTCTGGCTGCACCTCACCATGGGCCCTGACACTCAGGCTACCACGGGACAGACTTGCCTGACCTCAGGCACAGAGCTGCTGGCAGGTGAGCTGCCAGCCTTCCCAAAAGAACCAACAGCACCAAGCAGGGCCCCAGCTCCTAGCCAAGAGGCGAGGATTCTTGGGACACGATTACGAGAAAAGCTACGTGGGTGCCTGTTCTCAGTGGTGGGACAGAGTCCTCACGGGCCGGCGTTGGCATGAAGGGGTTGATTCAAGGAGGCTGGGCAGCTCACAGCAGTCTTGCGAGGCCAGAGGACCAGGCATGGATGTGGCCACCAGGAACACACAACTGGAGACACGTCCACCGCCCATGGCTAGTCCAGCAGAGACCCCACTGCTTCTCACAGATCAGGCAGAGAATGGTGTCAGAGCTCCACCAAAGCTGCCCCTGGGACACTGAAGCCACTGTCACCGGCGCACTGGCCAGAAGACGTCCCCTGCCCACCGAGGCGTCCTTCCTTCCCTGCTGCTCTCAGCTCTTATGCAGGCCTCTGACCAGCCGAGCCAGTTCACACGGCCATGCCGGCACGCCAGGGAGTCTGGGAAAAGCAGCTGTGGGATTTCATCGCGGGAAGGAGGGCTCTCAGTGCGGGAATGACAAGCTCATCAAAAGATGTTGGGCAGCCGTGAAGAGCAGGCGTCACCTCTGCTCGCTCACAGTGTGCCTTCTTTTCCACAGGCACTGAATGCCGGGCCCCGGGGTGCTAACTTTGGTTTCTGTTTAGCCACCCTAGTCTGTGGATTAATGTCCAGTCCTCCAACAGTAACTGTGTCCTCGCTGTCCTCGCTCCCCATTTCCGTGGAGCTTGCCGCCTGCAACCACCTTGGTATTGATTCCTGTACTGATTGGTATTGCTGGTTGAGAGCAGCTGCATCTACTCCAGCTAGCATGATAAAAAGGTGTTACTGGAGGACGCTGGGTGGCTCAGGTCATCTCTAGGACGGCCGGAGAACCAGGCTGCGATGCCTCACAATGGGAAACGTCCAACGCAGCCAGGAGACGCACCCAGCCACCCTGCAGGACCATTCTAGCACCTTCCTCCACCACCTGCCGCTGGGCAGGATGGCAGGTCAGTCTCCCTGTGTGTGTCCACCACCTCAAATTGCTCCTTCTGCCCCTGGACTGACGCAGGATCACCTGGGAGGTGGAGCCGGGCCACGTACCTCCACCCCAGCTGCGAGGCGATCTTGATTGTTGTGATTACATTTCACATTGACCGGGCGGTACTCCCAGTGCAAGGAACCATCAGTGAGGTGAGCCAGTTCCTGCTATAGGCAGGCGCCTGGGCACAATCTTGCAGGGACCTCCGAGGAACCGTGTAGAAATTTCCACCTAACGTGTCCCACGGAGGGGCAGGAGAGCTCGGTATCTCTCAGCCCACTGCCATCTCTCCGTGGCTGAGGGCTGTTCTGGATTTAACCCCCAGCCTCTCTGGGCTGCCCTGTCCACAGGCCAGGCTGGCTCCTGGGGCACCGAGAAATGCCCGAGGCGGAGAGCAGAAATACGGGTGGTTGAGGTGGGAAGCAGTGAGTGTGTGACTTGGAGGTGGCCAAGGACACCTGCTGCCCTGCCCTTGACCCACCCCTCCATCTCCATCTCGAAGTTCGCTCCCCTGCGACTGCTCATTGCAGACCCCTGTAGACTGGCTGATGCTCCCGTCTCCCCCCCCCGCCCCCCCCCCGTTCTCCTCTCCACTGCAGATGGTCCTTCCCCTCCTCCCTCTGGATGGCTTCTGCCAAGAGCGCTTCCACCAGCATCGGCCAAGACCAAAGTCACTTCTCCAGCCTCATCCTGTTTGGCCTCTCGGGCCATTCCCCGGAAAACACCCTCTCTTGGCTTCTCCGACCTCACTCTCCTCCCCCCCTCCCCTCTCACTGACCGCTGTTTCTCGACCCCCTTGCTGTCCTCTAATTGTGGGGTGCCCCAGGGCCCTGGGCCCCTTCTCTTCTCCTTCTACCTTTCTCCAGGTGATCTCACCTGTAGGCAATGCCTCTCCAGCCCTGAAGGCCCCCAAGATTCCAGACTTGCAATTGTCCAGCTCTGTACAGGAAGTTTCCCCCTGATCACCCGAATTCCACGTGGCCGGCACAGGACTCCCCGCCCCCTCCATTGCTTGCCCCTCCCTGGGCTCCACTTCAGTAAATGGCTCCAGCAGCCACCAGGCTGCACAACCCACCGTCTGGGGGCTATCCTCCATTCCTCTCTCCCTCGCTGCACCCGAGTCCTAGCCATGAGGAGTCCTGGCACCTTCAAAGCACAGCCCAGACCATCCCCCGACTCTTGCCGCCTCCCCGGCCCTGGCCCTGGCCACCCTGTCTCTCTCCTGCAATGGCTCTCTGTCCCCCCAGGCCGAGGCCCAGCGCCGCTCAGAGGCTCTGCACCTGCGATTCTCTGTGCCCACAACACTCCTCCCCTGATTTCAACTGTCTTCTCCTTGACGTTCACGTCACGGCTCAAATCACACCTCTTCAGGGAGGCCTCCCGGACCACTGCTCCAAACGTCCCCATCCACACCCCGCCGTTTGAGTTCTCTGCTCTGGTTATTGGGGACAGTTTTCCCATTTATGAGCTTATTGTCCACTGCCCCAGCCCGCACACACGCTAGAATGTAGGTTCCGTGTGAGCAGAAGCCTTAGGGGTCCTGCTCTCCACTGGACCCCACACCCCAGCCCAAGGCCAGGCCTGTGGAAGGCACCCATGGCACCTCCAGCAGCCAGGTCCTCGGAGACCCACACAGTGGTGGGCGTGCCTTTGCCCATCACCCTGATGGGCCAGCCAGGGCCCCCGGGCGCCGTGGACGTGGGACAGGCTGGAGCACCTGCTGGAAGGAAAGAGCCTCCCGCTTCCAGGGACTCTGATTGCAGAGCCGACCGGCCCTCTCCAGATGTTGGAACCAGCAGGACGTCTGATAAGGGTCCTTTCCGCCAACATCTTCCAAGTGCCTGCTCGGCTGGCTCTGTAACATCCAAGGAGAGAGAAGGAGCTTCGTCCAGAAAGGCCTGTGCCTTCATCTCGCTCTTCCCTCGGCAGCCTCCAAGCCTCAGTGTTGTCATCTGTGAAACGGGCAGAGAGGGGCTTGTCTCGAGGGTGATGGTGACAACTGGCGTGTCCACGACGCTCCCCCAGGGCCTTGTGCTCAGACCATGTGGAGCCGAAGCCTGCCCGTCCCTGGCCTCCAGACGGCCCGGTCAGGCGAGCACGAATGGGCGGAGGAGACGGCATGGCCAGCCTCACCCACTGCCTCTTCTGGACTCGGTTTCCTCCTCTGTAGGAAGGGGCTCCGAGGCCACCTCACCTTCCCCACAAGACGGCACAGAGCTTCCCAGGGGAGGAGGATGTGACGTGCTGTAGCCGGACATAACCAGCCATCAGCAAGAGCTCGCCTTACGTGGAACAGGATCGATGGCCAGGGAGGGAAGGAAAGGAAAAAGACAGAAAGTCTGAGTCTCCACGCTGCCGGCTTGTTTATTCCTGTGACGAGAAGCAGCCCTGTCTTTTTACGGAGTATCAACCTCTTTCACATACATGGCCTCAGTGGCTTCCATGAAAAGCCCCTTGAGTGACTTCGGGTGAGCAATGTCACCGTTTCACAGTTGGGAAACTGAGGCTCAGAGAGCCAGAGTCAGGAAGGCGAGCACAGTGTTACCAAAACGGCTAAAATAAAAAACAGTGCAAACACCAAATGCTGGTGAAGGTGTGGAGACGTCCGACGCCTCGGGTGCTGCTGGCGGGGTGGAAAACGGCGCAGCCACTCTGGCGGAGGGTCTGGCAGTTTCCTTAAAAACTAATCATGCCACCACCACGTGACCCAGCAATTGCACTCCTGGGCATTTATCTCAGAGAAATGAAAACGCATCTTTGTGCAAGAACCTGTGCACGAGTGTTGACAGCAGCTTTGTGTAATCACCGAAAGTCGGACACAACTGCAATGTCCTTACACAGGTGAGCGGCTGAGCAAACTGTGGTCCATCCACGCCATTGGCCCTCCTCAGCCATTGAAGGGCTGGGCTGTTGATGCCTGAAAGAGTCTGGACAAATCTCCAGAGAACTAAGCTGAATGAAAAAAGCTAGTTCCTAGAGGTTGCATGCCATGTGACCCCATTTGCACCACCTTCTTGCCTGACGCGGTTGTGGAGATGGAGAACAGATGGGTGGTTGCTGGGGTTCAGGCAGGAGTAGGGGTTGCAGGGAGGCACCTGTGGGAGGGTCCTGGAGGTGACGGGCTGCTCCTGTCCCAGGGCATCAGCGTCAACCGTCGGCGTCAACGCTGGGGAGACGGTGTCATGTGGTCGTGCAAGATGTTCCTGTTGGGGAGACGGGGTTGGGGGTGCATGATCTCTCTGTGGTCTGTCTTACAACTGCGTGTGAATCTACAGTGAGCTCAAAATACAGAGCTGGATCACAAG
The DNA here is from genome assembly GCF_021613505.1 of Equus quagga. Lineage (NCBI taxonomy): Eukaryota > Metazoa > Chordata > Mammalia > Perissodactyla > Equidae > Equus > Equus quagga. Next base: position 94,786,545 of record NC_060267.1, read on the forward strand.
AAGCAAAGAAAGAAAGGACGCGCAGCCGAGGAGTCAGGATCAGGCTAGCGGCAAGGCCGTCCTGGCTCCTGGGCCGTCCCTGTCTACACTTGTGTGCTGGGCACCCTTCCTCTCTCAGTGTGGTGCGCTCACGTGAGTGTGTGTCTCTCCACGTCTGTAAGACAAAGAGTCTGTGTGAGGCGGGCACCCTGGGGCCACCAGGTGTGTGTGGAGAGCAGAGACATTAAACGTGCCTCGCAGGGTCATCTGAGAACCTTCCTGGGGAAGCGAGCCCTCCTTCTAGAAAACAATGGAGAAAATCGCTCCTTCAATCAGAGCCATTCATGGGGCTGTCAACCCTTCGAATCTCACATCCCCGGTCCAGTGATCTGATTTTCCTGGGCTGCTGCGCCCACCCCCTGCCCCAGGGACAAGCCCCACAGCTGGAGTCTCTCGCCTCCTCGGTCCACACTTCATGCTCCTAACCCAGGGGGAGAATTAGGGGTGCACGAGACAAAGCGGGGCTGTCAGAGGCCGTGGGAAGGAGCCCTCGCAGCCACGCGCTGCCCCTGGGGACGTTGTAAGTGATGCCTGTGTTCCAGCGTGTTCCCAGCCTCCTGAGCAGCTGATGGCAGAGGGAAGCTGTGTGGAACTTGGCAAAGGGTCCCTTTCCAGCCTGCCCGGGGCCCTGCTGCCCGTGAGAGAGGCCGGGCTCTCCTCAGGGCACCCTGAGCCCCCAGGAAGGCTGCTGCAGCGCCCACCTCCACCGAGGAACAGCCATGCTGGTCACGGGCTATGGCGTCCTCCACCTGCTCCCTGCCCTCAGGCCACCCGGCGAGGCTGCCACTGTCCTCAGCGGAGAACTGACAGGATGGGGCACCCTGGAACAGAGGGTCCTGGCGGCCTGCACACAGCCCTGCGGGTACAGCCCACTGGACTCAAGTCAGGGGATCATCCCTCTCCGTGAAGAGAGGAGACCAAGTGTCTCAGGGGCCAGAGGAGGTGGGAAGACCCTTCCCTGGGGAGACTCCCACCTCCGGGACGGGGCACGACTTCACACACATCCTTCTGAGATGGAGGCTGAAGGAGACTTGACACGCTGAGGGGAGGGTGATGGGAAGACGGCAGAGAGATTCGACGATGCCGTCCCTGAAGCCCGGGGTGGTGCGGCCACAAGCCAAGGAGAGCCTGGGGCCCCCAGGAGCTGGAGGGGCCGGGAACACGTCCTCGCCTGGAGCCTCCCGAGGGAGGCTGGCCCTGCCGACACCTTGATCTCAGACTTCTCTCCTCCAGAGTGGGAGAGGACGCATTTCTGTGAGTTCGCCACCGGTTTTGCAGTCCTTTGTTTCAGCATCCGCCCTCTGCGCTGCCCAGCTGTGCGTCGGGGCTGGACACTGTTACCTCTGCTGCAGGTGCCTTGCTGGGCTGTGGCGAGGGTGAAGAGAGAAAACACCTGCAAAGGGGCTGGCGCAATGTGGCTCACGGCCGTGCTCGCTCAGCGACACCATTGCTGCCATCACGTAGCTGGCTCCGCTCCGGCGTCGCGTGGTGCTGGATGAGCACATGGCACTGCTGCCCGTGGCAGCCCCTCCTGTGGGTGCCATGGCACACTGCTCACACCGGGCACTGGGCCAGCCTCCACCGCCTGGGGCCTGCAGCCGCTCCGCTCAGACCTGCACACCCCTGCGGCCCTCCTCCCACCCCTCACCCTCCCCCCCACCCCGTGGACCCTGCCTGCCCCTGGGAAAATGCCAGCAGCCTGGGGAGGGGCAACGTCTGACTGTTCTCTGTTGGGTCCTCAGCCCTGACTCGGCACAGAACTGAGGCACGGATGTGCAAGTGAGCCAGTGGCAGGTTGCTAAGCCGCTCACCATTGGTCCCAAGGCGAAAGAACAGTGTTTACATGTGTCTTAGTCGGAGCTCTCCAGAGAAGCAGAGCCCATAGCACGTTATATGTGTATATAGAAAGAGACTTATTATAAATAAGAATTGGTTCACACGATTCATGGAGGCTGAGAAGACCCAAGAGATGCCGTCAGCCAGCGGGAGACCCAGGAGCGCTGATATTTCAGTTCAAGCCCAAAGGCATGAGAGGACCCGTGTTCCCGGTCAGGCAGTCAGGCAGGGAGAAGTTGCCCCTGACTGGCGGGAGGGTTGAGCTTTTTCTTCTATTTAGACCTTCAACTGATTGGGTGGGGCCCACCCACGTTGGGGAGGGCACCTGCTTCACTCAGACCACCGATTCAAATGTTAACCTCATCCAGAGACTCCCTTGCAGACACACCCAGCGTAATATTTAACTGGATTTCTGGGCCCCCTGTGGCCCAATCACCTTGACACATAAAATCCATGATCACACCAGGTGAGGGTCGTCGGTGTGTTATTAGTAGTAAGTGGCATAGGCACTGGCAAACGATGATTAAACATTAAACATCATTCGATGCCCCAGGCCTCCCCTCTGACCTCTGCCCTCTGCCCTCAGTGCTCAGGAAGGTTCTCGTCCAATTCTCCGCTGCTGAGACGGACCGTCCCCCTCAAGTCCTCTGAGGACCAGGGAGGATGGAGCTCTGGGAGCAGGTGCCTCCTTTCCGGCTTTCAAACACTCACAGACCTGCTAAATCATTAAGTGACTATGTCCCACCAATCAGTTACGGACCGGATATGACGTGAGGCCCCGCGACCAGCCTCGCCCTGACCAATGCCAGGCTGGTGGGCGGTTCTGAGGGTTTCAGCTCCTCACTGACAGGAAAGGGGCACTCAGCTCAGCTTGAGGACACTTGTCAAACACCAGACGGCTTCTCCTCGTCGCTCCCTCCCGTTCCCGCGTCCAGGAGGTGCTGGTGAGGGCTCGCAGGAATGTAACGAGGACGCACAGCCGGAGCTGTAGCCGCTTTCCAAGGATCTGGCTTTCCTTCAATACATACACACACATGCACACACGCACCAACGTGCACAAGCACACGCGTGCTCACATGCACACAACTCCCAACCCCGTGAGCCGCAGGAGGGACCTGTCTGGAAAGGAGGCGTTCCTGGGGTGCCACAGAGCAGGGGCCGACACGCAGTGAGGCCGAGACATTAAGCACACAATGGGGAAGAGTCCTCCACCACGTAGAACTGGGACTTCAGGGTCGTCCAGCCCGAGAGGGCAGGAGCAGGACCCGTGCGCACCCGTGTTCCCATCACCACGTGGAGAGGTTCAAGTCTTCCCTCCATCCAGAATGACTTCCTTCCCCTAGCGCATCTCCCAATCCCATCTGCCAGCGGCGCCACCTCCTCCTAGAAACCTCCCCAGGTTGGAATCCCCTCTCCCTCCCTGGAGCTCGCTCTGCATTTCGCCCAGACCCCCCTGGTGCAGTGACTGCCTTGAATTATGGTGCTCAGCCTCCAGCTGGGTCTCCCGGCTGCTCCTTAGCACGTGGAGCCCAGCTCCCTTCGCTCGGCCAGTCCCATCCCCACCCCACCCTGGCACAGCACTTCGTAGTCGGAACTTAACGATGTGGATTAAGGCTGCTCCAGCTAGAGAAGCCCAAGGTGACCGGGCCTACATGCCAAACTATATGACCCGGTGGATTTTTTTTATGGTATGAATTAGGGCTGCCCCAGGGAGAGAAGCCCAGGGCATCCCCCCCTACATGCCGATCTATATGGCCAGATTCGTATCTAAAGTTATATGACCGCACAATAACCAGACCCCATCTGCACTGAAATCATTTAATGACTTTTTACATCATCTTTTCTTTTTCCAGTAAAAATAAGTCACGTACCTATGCCTTATAAAATTAGCCCTAACCCTCAACTCAGGGCAGCAGCAGGAGCTCTGCCTGCCCGTGGGTCCTGTCCCCACGCGGCAGCAGCAGGAGCTCTGACTGCCCATGGGTCCTGTCCCCATGCTATTCCACACTATTCTCTAAATAAAACGAGCACCTCTGCCAGATCTTAAGAGTCCAAGAAATCTTTCTTTCGACTCCTCAGCTCACCGACCCCGCATCACTTAATACTTAATGTCACGTAGTCTCAGTGGCTCCTGCCTACCAACAACGTAACCGTCTGAAGAGTGAGGGTTTCACTGGCTCGTTGCAAACCCGGACTCCACCCAGCCAGGGTGGGGCACGGTCTGAGTGACGGCTTCCCTGTGCGAAGGTGACGGTGACCTTGAGAGAGGCAGAGTCACAAATGGAGCAACAGTGCCTTCAGGCAGCCTCGGCTCCCTCCTCCCCTCCCAGCCCCCCCCCCCCCCCCCCCCCCGCCCCACCGCCCGCCTGGCCCTCACACCCCGCCCAGGGAGCCGCAGGACCCACAGGGACCCACTTGGTGGACACAGAGGCTGAGGCGCCCTGAGTCACCACATGTGCACCGGCCTCACGGTGGAGGGGGACCAGCATCCAGACCCCCAGCGTGGTCGGCGCCTTTTCCACAGCATCCCGCTGGGGTTTGCCATCAGCAAACGCGGGGACTGACATTTTACCTGAGCATCACAGCTCTCCAAGCGCGGTTCCATCCATTGTCTGCTGTGGACCCCCCGACTCTGCGAAATGGCATTTATAATAGAGAGGTCAGCTGTCAAGAGCAGCACAGAAAGGACGCCGCAGAGCTCGCCCGAGGGGTCCAAGCCTGGGGCCCTTTCAGATCTCCCCAGACGCTCGACATCTCCAAAGGCTCCCCTTAGACGTGCTCACCTGTGGAGGCAGCACACGGATTACTCAGCCCTCCTGTAGGGAGAGGTCTCCATTTCCACGGCATCAAGACTGACCCCATTCCTGCCTTCCGCCCGCCACCCCGGCAGCGCAGACGCTTCCTCTGGGCTCAGCCCACCAGGTCCTCCGGGACGCCCCTAATGGTTAATCAGACACAGTTGGCGAGATGCCTGCACAAGCGCCAGCGATGACAACCGTGCCAGGAGCCGGGCGTAATCACGGCTCGGGTCTAATTCAGGAAAAACAGATCTGACTTCGGGTGACAGCGTGCCAGTTCTGAGAGGATTGTAAGTGCCCGGTGGTTCTTCTGTATATGGTCTGATCACAGCCCCCGTTCCTCTGATTACCCCCTTGGGACTTTCTGAGCCGAGGTCAGAGCCGGATGACCAGACAGGGCATCTGTGCCCTGAGTTACGAGCGGGTGGGCTGCACCCCGAGCGTCACTGTGGGCCCTAACTTCTCCAGGAAAGACGTCTCAGAGCCACAGCCTGCCGTCTGCACAGGGGGCTCACAGGGACCCTTTTCTTGTTTCAGATCCCTTTGGGATCCTATTAGCACTGACTCAGAGAGTCCAGCACCGACAGATGACTTAGTACAAACAATAGCATCTAAGGGCCTTGTTGGGACTCCCTGTCTCTCTTCCTCCTCATGTTAGGAGCCCAAACGCCACCCCCTGAAATAAATATTCCACAGGAGGCAATTTTCCAGCCAGCATCCACCGGCACAGCCTGCTCTGTGCCCTGATGGTGGCAAAGCCTCAATCCAGGCTTGGCAGCCGGCAAGGACCAAGTCTTTCCAAACGAAGCAATGTTTGTTTTTAATTACTGAATTAACTACTGACATCTTTGCTCAGCTCCCCCGCACTGGGGGGCTTAGTGCCAAAGACACTGTAAGCCCTCGGAGCCTGCATTTCTCTGGGTGAACATCTTGCCTGGCATTGCAGCCCGGCCCTCCCTAAACAGACACGGGGCCGCCCAGAGAGTGCAGGGGCTCGGCAGCCGTGGCCCAAGGAGGTGGCCGTGGGGCCAGCCCCACAGAGCTCCGCGGGGCCAGGGGGATTTCTCAGGGTGCCCAAGGGGAGCCACGCTCTTGTCGGCCCAGCGGGAGCTGGCCCTGGCATCCTGACCACACAGCCACAGGGACAACTGAACCCTGAGTGACCTCCAACCCCGACGGCAACAGGGGCTCTCTCACGCCGAATCCTTCCCCACGCCGTGCCGTGCAGGTGATCTGTCTTCTTGTCTGATTCTTTGCTTTGAATCAACTCAGTCGGGACATGCTCACTGAGACCGTCTAAACCACGAGGTCGAGCCCTGAGCTGGCTCAGCCTGGGGCCACAGGGCCCAGACATGGATGCATTCCCCTCCCCATAAGGGCCAATTGCAGCCAGGATTCCTCCCACTGCCCTTGGAATTTTCCTACAGGGCCTGGCCGGTGGCCACTGGCCACCCCCAGGATCTCCCCGCCCAGGTGAAGGCAGGCTCTGCGTGAGTCCCTGCTTCATCCAGAGGTGTCAGCTCTGTCACCCCTGAGACGGGAGGTGCAGGTCTGGGCAGCAAAAGGGGCTTCCTGGGGCTCAGGCAGGTGCCCGAAGAGGCCAGGGCAGGGGGTAGTGACCAGGAGGACTCACCACGGGCCACTAGGGACCCCCGAGACTCCAGGAAACACCAGGGGGGTGCCTGTCAAGAGGACTTGGGGTTCTGTAAAAGCAGGTAGGTGACTGGACCAGAGAAATCCTGGTGACAGCTTCCATGTGGCCCACCGTCACCAGCCCCAAAAGGGGCAACCTCCCCATGGGAGCAGAGGACCCAAATAGAAAGCAATGGAGCCTTGAGAGGGGCTCAGAGTAATGACCAATGGACCCCTGGGACCCCAGGTTTAGAGCTGGTCAGAGGGCAGGGCTTGCTGAGCTGACCCCAAGGACACGTAGAATTGGGACAAAAACTGGCTTCTGGGAATGAGGAGCGACAGTGTTGGCATCCAGACAATGAATGGGGTGGAGGGGTAACCTTTTCCCCCCACATTCCTGAGCCCCAAAGGCAGGACCTTGGCCTGGCCAGCTCTCAGATTACCCAGAGCGCCAAAGGTGACCCCCCCCCAGCACAGAGCAGGGCCCCCCAAGGCTTGTATGTCCCTGTCCAATTAAAGACAGACCCCACTAGCACCCAGGGCCTGCAGCCTGAAGCTGGACAGGGAGAATGTTCAGAGCAGTGGACTTCAGCCCGGGCGGATTCTAGCCCCAGAGGACACAGGGCAATGGCTGGAGGCATGTTGGGTCATAATGACTGGAGGAGGGCGCTCCTGAGGTCCAGTGGGACAGACAGGCCTACTGTAAGCATCCTGCAGTGCCCGCGACAGGGCCACAACAGAGACACCGGACCCAGTGTCAGCAGTGCAGAGGCGGAAGGCAGCTCCAGACCAGGAAAGGGATGGTCTTACGAATCCCAGGCAGGACCCTCCCAAGACTCAGGCACCCTCGGCGGCAGCCCCAACCTCAGATGTGGGTATGGATGGGTCTCTACAACTCCACCAGGCATCCCCTTCCCGGGCACGTTTCCTGCGTGGAAACCAAAGTCCACCTACAACTGAAGGCAACTGGCCAACCAGGGCTAACAATCCAGGTGTCTGGTGGACTGTGGTACCCTCTCCATGTCCCCTGGGACTGAGCACACCCTGGGCACATCCTGGGAGTGTAGGAGTGTCTTCCATTCTCTTACCTCCACACGTCCACCATACACACACCACAGACATGTACTCCCACACACATGGGCACGCTCACATGTGCACACATGCACACGCATGCAAATGCACACATACTTGTGTGCACACATGTCGTGCACACATGCACACGTCGCACACTCATACAGCACACACACACACACACATGCTCCCACATGCACAAGCCCATGCCCACTCTTCCTTAAAAGGTTGCTCTCCTTTCCTGAGCCCGGCCGCCACCTGGCTCATCCAGCCAATGGGAGGGAAACGAGCTCAGATTAAGACGTCATGATGAAGTTTGATGTGGCCCCGTGCCGCCTCTGTGTCTGCCCGTGAGCGTCGGCCAGGCATTAGTATTCCATGCACTCTGCTCCCTGCTCACCCCAATCCTTCACGGCCTCGCACGGCACCCTTTTCATCCCTTATATTAGGGCTCACATCCTCGCTGAGCTGATGTGGCGTCCGCTGTCCTTCTGAGGCTGAGGTTTTACAAGAATAAATGCAAACGACAGCAGTCCGTATTTACAGACCGGACCCGAGGTGGCCAGCAGGGGCCCGGCTGCTTCATTATCCAGGGGAAGCTGCACGATGCCCACTTCTGGAAAACCTTCCAAACTGATTTTGCTTGATCTCTCGGTAGCAATTTTGTTCAAAGCCTCCTTTCTTGTTTGCATTTGCTCTTCGGGCATTTTTGGCCCACAGTGATTACTTTATAATCATGGGATTGTAAGACCTGCTGGAATTCACATGGCCCAGGCCTCACTGTAAAGCCGGCCCTGGGCAGAGCTACTCCAGAGCAAAGGGCATCTCCAACGAGCAGAGGTGATGGGTCGTGTCCTGATCTCCTCCCCAGGAGCTGGCAGTGCTCTTGAATCTGACCCCAGTCTCTCCTGTTCTAGGACTTGTCCTTTTCCTCCTCTCTGCCAAGAACCACACTGCTTGGCAGGCCTGGCTTGCCTGCTCACGGAGGGACCAGCCTGGACCACAGCCCAGAGATTTCCCGGGGATGAGGAAGCACAGGGTCAGCCCTAGAGACGCAGACTCTCTCTTCCAAGCCAGGGGCACTGGGCTCCAGAATGTTCTCCCAGGCCCTCGTGGCTCCCTAGTCAGCACCACTGCCCAGTGTGGGCAGGAGACAGCCCACAGCCCCAGCCAGTGCCTCGTCCACCCGGGTTGGGACCCTCACATACGGCCTTGGCTCAAGGCTTCCTTGTTCCTCCTGGCTCTGAGCTCAGAAAAAAGATCTCCAAAATATGAATTATGTATTAAAAAGCCAGGCAGAGCAATCACAGGCAATAAATAATTCTGAGCTACAGACACATTAGTTAGCTGTACAATCCACTTACAAGCCAAACCAACCGTCTTATTAATAACAGGCAGAAGGAGGGGCACTGCTAATATGGAGAGGGGGCCGGGGCGTCACACGCTCAGGGCTGCCATGGCGCTGGCCAGACTGCTCCTCAGTGTCATCCCCAGGGCATCTGCTCAGCGGGGCCACTGGCTCGGGACGAAGGGGCCGGCAGGGACTTCACGGTGTCCAGACTCGGAAGGGAGGGCGTTCATGGAACTGCCGTTCTGTTGAAGAGCGAGCGCGTCTGGTTTCACGGACCAGTCTGGCAACGCATCACCTGACTAGCTCTCCTTTATGGGGTGCAAAGGATTCCATGCAGCTCCAGAACATTCTTGATGAACAGATAAGAATTCTATTGAAGTGAGCACCTAAGTGATTTGTGGTTCAACTGGACATTCTTAAGTGCTCCTGGGGACGTTCTGCTCTCTAAGCTGTTTTTGCTATTATCTCGGTAAATTTGTTGGCATCACGTGTTTGCAATGTCTTAAAAAGCTATTTGCTAAGCAAAGGTCAGCCTGGACCCAGAGCCTACTTAAATAATCCCAGATTAGCAGGCACGTCCTTGCTGGTGATGGAAGGTGGCTGCCGGACGTGAACACCATCCGAGGTTTGGAAAGCGCAGGGCTGGGAAGTCACGTCTCCGTCATCCTCAGCAGCATTTCGTAGCCGCACTTCCTGGAGCACCGTCTCGTGGACGCACGTCGTTGTCGTAATTTCAGAGTGCTTTCTTTGTGCCAGCCCCAAGATGTTTCATGTGAGGTTCCTCATTGGATCTCAGGCATGTTACAAAGTAACCACTCTCATTACCCCTCTTTACCTACAAAACGAGCGAGCTTAGGGTCCCAGGGCTGGCGAGAGGAGCAGAGCCAGGATGCACCACCACAGCTGCCCCGACCCTTGACCTCTGAACTGTTCCGGCTCCCATCACCCTGCAGTAGGGTCAGAAGGGTGGGCATCGACGCCCTGGTTCACAGATAAGGAGACCGAGGGCAGGAGGAGGATGCCATTTGTCCTAAGGCACGTCCCTAGTGAGTGGCGGGGCCGGGGCGTGGTCCAGGCACCTGAGCCAGAGCCTGACTCCAGGGAGCTGGCCACAGTGAGTCCACTCATGCCTTATATCCTGGAAGACGGTGGTGGGCAGGGAACCTTTCTTAGAGCCAAGCTCTCGCCTGCAGAAAGCTCCATCTCCTGCTCCCAAGGGTAGGCCCATGGGCCCCCACAGCAGAGTCGTGTCCAGAACGCCCCGCCCTTGCCTCACCAGCCCGCATCTCAGTGAGAAGATGCACAAAGGGCCCTGAACAGTCAATGGCCCGCTGGATTGCTGCTGTGCAGACTCCGGCTCTTGCTCTCTCTTCCTCCGATTCAGGGATCCATTTGGCTGAGACAGCGCTCATTTATCATGTCCTAGAATTGCAGGCCCATAATGCACTTGCCTGCAAAAGAGCCATGCCCACTGGCCCTGCCTCTGCCTCCGCAGAGGTGCCAGGGGACAGCGCCCAGGTCGGAAGGCTCGGGGAGCAAGCATCTTTTCCCTTAAGTGAAATTCACGCTGGGTCTATCCAAGCTCCTCTCCGCATGTTAATGCCTTAAAAGCTTCAGCTTTCTCTCTGGGTCAATTTCCTTCCAACCAAATATTAGAATTAAGCTTTGAAAGCCTGCTGCCGTGGTCTGAGTGCCAGACCAGGCCATCAGAGCCCGGCACTGCATCACGCCGGCGTAAATATTTAAAGAGATGCTGGGAGCAAAGAGCTCTCAGGAAGCGAGGACTGGGGAAGGGCTGCGGGGGGCCGAGAAGGACGTCTGAAGGTTTGTCTGGCAATGACAGGAGCCATCTGGCAGGGAAATGTCTGAACCCCAAGGGTCGCTCTGACAACGGCCATGAGACTGAGCAATGGGGTTGAGAGCAACTCTGGGCCCCTGGGAGCAACATCTGGTTCAGTCTTCTCGGATGGAGGAATCCGATTTACAGAGGGGGAAACTTAGGCACAGAGAGGCTGACAACCTGCCTGAAGCATAATCCAAAACGCTCAGGGACAGTTTGACTTGTGCGTTTTCTCCTGCGCTTTGGGCAACCCCAGAATAGCACCGCTGGAAGGAACACAGAACTCATCAGTCCGGACCCTCGTTCCACAGAAGGGAAACCGAGGCCCCGACTTATCCAGATGGGTGGGGGTGGAGAGGAAAATTGAGTCAGGCTTTGTCTCTCCAGCATTCACACGTCCGTTCATTCAGTTGTTCGTTTCACAGATATGCATGGCACACAGTGGACCCTCGAATTAGTGAGTGAATAGACGAATGAATGAGCATCTACTCGGTGCCAAGCAAGTCCCAGACATTGGGACCCTAAGATGGGAGAACCATGGGTCCTGATCCAAAGAGTGGAGGAGGAAGATAGACAACTGGTGACCCCAGCGAGGGGCAGGGACTGGGATGACAGAGCTGCCGTCCAGCTGGAGCACGTGTTGGATTCGTCTCTGAGCCCAAACTGCCCAGGGGGAGGGTCACGGAGGGGAGGATCATGAGCCATCAGCAAGTGGATCCTCCTTCCTGCAGTAACTGAGGGGTGGTCCGCGCAAACACAGATGGAAGGCACGCGGGCTTTCCCTCGAAGCCCAGTCTTATGGCGTATTCCATATTTGGGAGCATCCGTTTTGGGCTGGGCGATGGGCTTCCCCACAGCCTGTGCTGAGTCCGTGTTGGCTGGTGCCCTGGTTGGAGCAAACGCTAGTGGAAAACAACCTTTATGCTTTTTTCTCCGTCCAGGGATGGCACCTCCGCTCTGCCTCCCTCTCATTTCCGGCTTCATAAACCGTCCCTTGCCTAGGGAGCAGGGTGGCCCTGCAGAGCAGCATCCAGGGCGTGGAACAACAGGACAGCCGTGGGTCTGACCTTGGCCAATGAAAGGACATCCTTTCTCTCTGTTTGGTGTCCACGTCTGCAAAGCGGGGATGATAACCAGGGCTCATCCTCTGGTCGTCCGAGGATGAAGGGACACGATCCTTGTGAAATGCCCATTAGTGCCCAGCACACGGTAGGGGCCAAAGGATCTCCAGCCTCTGCTCCTTCATCCTCCGTCAACCGCCTGTGCTCTGTCTGGACCAGACCCTGCCCTCAGACATGGGCAGTGCAGCGAAGGATACAGCCAGGAAAATACAAGATTTCAAAATGGGGGCAGAAGAGCAAACCGGTCCTGCAGGGGGCTGTGAGATGCTCTCTGGGGACAGGCCTCCCCCAGGGCCACGGCTCCTCACCTGGGACCTGGAGGGTGTGAACCGTGGTCTGCGCTGGACAAGAGACAGGGCCTCAGCCCGGGGTCAGCCCTCGGGCCAGGCTGTGGTGGGAACACCCCGGCTTGTTCTCTTGGCACCAACACTCAGCACATGTGGGCAGATCGTCTTCCAGAGCTTCTCAGAAAGCCAACAACCACTGGCTTACCGGGCTCAGAGTGCCACCCGGGGCGGGGACACAGCTCCCTGCCGCATGGCTAGCGGGTGACACCTGGCGCCCTGCTGGCGTCGGCCCCAGCTCTCTACGGAGGGCACTTAAATCACCACTGTATAGGAGTCCTGAAGGCATTTGTCCCCACCTTCCAGATGCCTCTCTTATCTCATGGGGCCCCCTCAGTACCCTCGCTGGCTCTTCCTCCCTCCCTGACCTCAGAAATGGCGGAAGTCCCCAGGCTCTGTCTCCAGCCATCCCCTCCTCCCTGTCTCCACCCACTCCCTTGGTGAACCCACCCACTCCTACCAGAGGAAACACCATCTATTTGCTAAGGGTTCCCCGGTCCACACCCCCAGCCCGGACCTGCTCCAGCCCCTCATGCGGGCACCCAGGCTCCTCCTGGACACCTCCACCTGAGATCCAATAGGTCCCTCGAGGAACGGGGGTGAAGCAGGACCCCAAATTTCCCTCCTGCCCCGTCCTCCCACACTCTCGAGCAGCGCAATTTGCTCAGTTGCTCAAACCAAGAGCTGGGAGGCCTCTCTCCCTCATGACTCACTGTCAAAGGCTCGGAACATCCCTTCAGCTCAGCCTTTAAAACTCGCCACAAACAAACATCTACTCACCAGCCCACTGCGGCCCCTGATCCAGGCCGCCGGCCTCTCCCCGAGCACCCCGGGGCCCCCTCGCCTCCCTGCTTTTCTTCTTGCCTCTTGGCAATCGTTTCCAACAACTGCTCGTTTGTACTGCCACCTGCACACGTCACTTGCTGCTAAAAACATCTGGTGACCATCCAGTGCCCTGCAAACCAGCCTAAGGCCGCAGCTGGCCCCACCTCCTGCCCCACTGCCCACTGCCCCCCACAGCCCTGCCTTCCTGCCGCCTGGCAGCATATTTCTGTCATAGCAGCAGCAAGTCACTGGAGACCTGCTGCTTAAACCGCACACCTTAGTTACCTTGCGATTCTGGAGGTCAAGCCTGAAATGGGTCTCAGGGGGCTAGAACCGAGGTGTGGGCCGGGCCTGCTCCCTCTGCGGCTCCAGGAGAGAATCTGTCTCCAGCTTTTCCCAGGTCTAGAAGCGGCCGCATTCCTCGGCTCATGGCCCCAGCCTCCATCTTCAGAGCCGGCAGCTCGGCATCTTCTCTCTCACTCTGAGCCTCTGCTTTTGGTGGCGCAGCTCCTCTCTCCCCACCTCCCTGATGACACTTCCGTTAAAATCGCAGTCGCAGGAAACACCAGAAGCAGATCCTCGTGGGGAGACATTGTAACTGGATCGACCAGGAGTCACTGTCAGAGCTTGGAACCTGCTTCCACATCGAGGCCCTGGTCATTGCGGGATTTGTCCCACACAGGGCCAAAAAAAAAGCTCTGGGAACCAGGCACGCCCTCCCTGGGTGCCCAAGCACATCTGCCTTGACCCTCCAGGCCCCAACCCTCCGCCTGACCCCAGATGCAGCCCCAGAGGTCAGCGGGGCCTCACCCCCAGTGAACGTGGCCAGGGAGCTGGGCCTGGCAGGCCCCGTGTGGCTGTTCTAGACGGTGTCTAGGGTTTGGTGGGTTTGATCCATTCGATCTCACAGGAAAACAAACAACCATTGTGAAGCCAGAGCTTGGCTAAGCCTCGAGACTGTTGGCAGCCCCAGGGCGGCCTTCCCGCTCAGACTCAGAAAGTGGGAATAATCGCAGACTCCAGGGCAGTGACCCCTCCGTCTACACTGGCTAGAGCCCACTTCTGTGGACACAAGAGCGCCGAGGTTTCCTGCGCATGAACAGTCGGTGCGGATGCCGGTCCTTCCTCGCTCGCAGCCCTGCACGCAGACGACTCCGCAGGAAGCTGCTCTCGTCACCGAGCGGCACCGTGACAAGCTTCCATCAAGCAAACAGGCTCTCGCCACTGTGCTTACTTCAGAGAAGGTTTCCAGTTGTGCTGTCGGCTTACAGGTTGTATCTCACGTTCCTGGGGTGACAGGCTCTCCCACCGCCACGTCACCCGTCACCCGGGGTGACGAAATAGAGTTGAAACTCAATGCTTAAAACCCGCCAAATTTCTTGTCCAGGGCTCATGGAAAAGCACGTTTCAAGATAGTAAGAAACTGTTTTTATCACAAGATAAACAATTATTGCACGTATTTCAACAACATGTTGCTGCTCCCCTGTGTAATTTCCTCATAGATGTAAATCCTCACCGTAGGTTCACGCGGCAGTGTTTCTGAAGCACCTGCCATGGGCGTGGAGGGGCACAGCGGGGACAGGACAGGACAGCCTGGCCCCTGCCTTCACGGGCCGGGGACCCAGCAAGCGAGTCCAGGCCAGTCCACTGGGACAAACAGTCATAGCCGGGTGAGTCACAGCAGGTCACGGTGGGGCGGGAGCCCCCCACATGCTGGGCATGGGGAGAGCTCTCTGCAGCAGTGACATTTCGACAGACTCAGAGTCTGCAGAGGGGTCACCTGGGGCTGGGGAGGGGGCAGGTGAGAAGGGCCTGCGTTTCCTGCAGGTGTGTGAACCAGCTAAGGGGTCATCCGCCCAGACGAACGGAATGCCTGGGGTCCGTCCGATTACTCCAGACCCCTGGGGTTTCGTTCAGCTTGCAAACTCTGCGTCACTGCCGCCCGTTTCGTTCTGCAGATCCCTCCCTGCTCAGCTGAAGCCCTTGTTCAGTCAGCGCATATCCTCCCCAGCTCCTGCCTTCTTGTTTCTTTTCTTCTCTTTTGCATGTAAAACCAAATTCACGCACCAGCTCTGGAAACCTGTTTCTGGAACAGCAGCTCTCTGGAGCAACGGGCACCGCACGTCATGAACTACCCAGCTGACCCCCATGTCAGGGTCTGCAAGATCCTCATCACCAGCCCGGTTGTTGCATAACACCGAATTATCGGCCTGAGGAAGAATCTTCACGAAGAACTCAAGATTCATGGGAAATTAGCCCGAAGTCTGGAGCTCTCTTGACGATGGAGCCTCATCCACCCCAAAATGGCCTCAAGTGACCAGCGCAGGGGACGCCACCCAGCCTCCTTCAAATGCACCCAGCACAGAAAGCACCGTGGTCTCCTTGTTCCGCACGTGTGTCCTGATGCCCACGGGAGCCTGGAGGGAGGCGTGGAGGGACAAGCCCAGCGGACTGTCTCATGTGACCCTGACCACGATGCACAAGGTCACTGCTGTCATCACACCCATTTTGCACACGAGTAGACTGAGGCCCAGAGAGGTGGGGAGACGAGGCAGAGGACAGCTGGTGAGCAACTGAGGCAGCTGCGGTGTGTCAGCCTGGGAACATCCCAGTGACAAAGACAGCATGGTGACAAAGCCAGAGCAGTGGCCCCAGCTGCTTCCCTTGGGCCAGAGCCGTCCTGGGGGCCTTCTAACCAATGACTGGCAAGTCGCTCAGAGCAGGGCCCCCTGTTTCTGCAGCAGGGGCGCGCCCTGAACCTCCCAGCCTGTCCGGCGCTCCTGCATCCTTGAGTGACACGTGTCACCCTCTATCCCTCTCCAGACCATGGAAATGGCACTTCCAGGGCCACACTTGGGCTGACCATTTGGGGGGCTCTGTCTCCCAGCAGATTCGCTGTCTTATGTGAAGAGAATATTTCCAGAGCCAAGAACTTCCCAGGGTCGTCGGCACCTCTCACCTCCCCCGATGATCAAATTCGACAGCTTAAAAAGTGAACTAGGTCCCAGAGACGCAGACACCAAAATCCCCATTGAGGAGACGTGTTGGGACGTCCCGTGAAATCCCGCCAGGTCTCCACCCGCGGGAAGCACCGACCCGTCTGACGGGCGCTGGAGCAGTCCCGGGGCGTCGCACAGCCGAGGCCTGAGGCTGCGGGGAGCAGAGACTGGGCCACCTGAGGGTCCCTGGGGTCTGGGCAGTGTCCTCGGATGAGAAAGGAGGGAGTCGGACCCATGAGGAGAAGCCACCTGTGCTGGCCTCGTTTACCCCGAGACACGTGAAGGGGAGAGAATTGGCATCTTTAGGTGCATAAAGGACCGTTATGAGAGAAAAGAGGAGCAGGGGAGGGCAGCCGGAAGCGAGATGCAGGCTTACACTCTTGGCTCTGCTCAGTGTGGTCGGACCATGTGAGCCTCGAATTCAGACAGGCTCAGGCTCAAACATCTGCTTGCCAACGACAGGCTGTGTGCCCTTGAGCAAGTGCTTTGACCTCTCTGAGCCTCCGTTTCCTCATCTGCAGAAGGGGAAGAATAATAGCTGTCTCCAGGATGGCCGCCAGGACCCGGAAGCACTGACTATTTCCTCCCCTCCTGCGGTCCCAAAACATGATGATGGAGATGACGGTGGTGGCGGCGGCCACTCATGACTCTTGAGAGCTGACTCTGGACAGAACTAACGGAGACGAATCTTCACAAATGTGTGATGTAGATACTGTTATTTGTCCCATGTTACAGATGAGGAAGCCAAGACTCAGAGACGTCTCTCAGAGAGTGATTTGCCTGAGGTCACACAGCTGAAGGCAGGGCAGAGCCAGACCCGCTCCGAGAGTCATGATCTCTACTGAGCCTCCTGGACTCGGTCTTCTCAGTAAGTCTGGTGGAGCGGGACTTAAACATCTAACAGATCGTTCCAGACTTAGCCCCTAGACTAGCGCTGTTGAACAGAAGTTCCTGCACCGACGGGAATGTTCTAGATCTCCGCCATCCAACATGGCACCCACATGTGCCTGCTGAGCCCTTGAAATGCTGCTGGTGCGACGGAGGAGGCAAATTTCTGGTCGCGTTGGGTCTTGATTCATTTAGACGTGGGGAGACACTCACGGCTCCAGGCGGCCGTGTTGGATGGCGCAGCTCTAGACGTCATCACACGTTAACCGAGCCCTCCTCCGATGCTTTCAAGGCGCCCACCCTGCCCAGACAGGCCGGCGAGGCTCACTCAGGAAGCTGCTCACTGACGGTGGACTCCAGTGGCACCAGGATGGACACACGCTAAGGCCAGCTGGGGGCTCCGTCTCCCACCCATGGGAAGGTCTGCGGGGCCCGGGAAGAGTTGTTGTGCCCACCCCGGGCGTGTCGCTGGGGTGCTGCCCTTCCTCTCTCCCAGCTCTGGGCCTCCCCGGAGGCTGCAGTGTGCACCCAGCAGGGTCAGATTCCAGGGAGCGAGGCCGTGATGTGAGGCAGGGACAGTCTGCGTGGAGATCAAGGTGAGGCTTCCAGTTTCATATGCTAGGTTCCGGCCAAACTTTGCCCTCATGGTCCCCGTGCCCCTGAGAGACCTCCTTTGCTCAGCTACAGAATGGAGGGAAGAGGGGCACCCCACATCCACCGCCCCATGGGGTTGTGAGGATGGGCTTGCAGTCCTGGTGTGGAGGGAGGAGCCGATTCCTGGTGCATCCCCAGGGCTCAGGAGGGCGGCCTCCCCACCACCACGCTGAGAGGAGGCCGCTCGCTCCAGGAGGCAAAAAAACAGCCACGGCCATAATAACTTCCTAAAACCCTGGACGCAAAGGCGGCCCCGGCAGGCTCGGGCAGGGCCGCTCCGCCGGGCGGCTCCCACTTCCTCCTAAACAGCACTCCGGCGCCCGGAGACTTCCAGGAAGATTAAGCTGAAAACTCTCTTTTCCAGCGTCGGCTGCGAGAGGAGAGGAAGTTGCCATGGAAACAGCATCTGGCAAATTCACTTGAGTTTTAGAGGCGAGGAAAGGATAAAGAAAATTCCGCGCAGCCCCGGACACGCTGCCTCCCTCGCTTTCCCCAACATGCAGGCGATGGGGTCGAGGGGGAGAGAAGGGAGTGCTCTAAAACTCGCGGAGACAAGCCATTTAGGATTTGTTTATGGCTCTTTAGTATCCAGCATTCCAAGTCTGGTTTTGACCGTTTTGTTGCCAAAAGGCAGCACCCGACGTTTGGCGTTGGACGAGCGGAATGGCAAGGAGAGGTACGAAGGCTTCTGTGCCGCGCGCTTCCCACGAAGCCAGCTCCTCTGCGGCCTCTGTGGCTTTCAGCGCAGAAGAAGGAGCTGACACGGACGCCCACCCTGCCCACAGAGGCCTGGGGCCAACGGAGTCTCCCTGTGCCCATCGCATATGTGCATCCGACGTATTCAAAATAGAAATATTTATCTATTCAATATACGCAAGTTTACATGTGAATACACATACGCGGGTGAAGTATTTACTCAGAAACATTCAGAGCCCCCTGACCACCAGGCTGTGTGCCAGGTGCTGAGAGTTAGGGGCTGAGACCCACAGAGCCTCGTGGAATTTCCATCCCTGGCGGCACAGAGAAGCTCCCGGGTGGCTCCTGCAGCGGGGGGCAAGCCCTGAAATTGGGGAGGATTGTGTGAGCACACAAGAAACAGCCACCTCACTACATCTGGGACAGGGAAGGAGGATGCCAGAGAGGCTTCATGGAGGAGGCGGCGTCCAAGCTGACTTCTGCAGCACAGTTCAGCCACCTGAAGAAGGGGCAGGTGGAGAAGCAGGCAGCAGGGGCCCCTGCAGTGCGGACCTGAGTGACGTGAAGCCCGGCCAAGCAGGGCGACAAGGACAGCATAGCCAAGAGGCTGGGCAGGACTATCCTCGGGGCCTCATCAGCAGGAAGAAGTTTGGAGGTGAGCCCATCACAACCGGAGTCCCCCACATCCTGGCAGGGTATTCAGCAGTCAGAACCATCCTGGGCTGCCGGGCGGGGTCCAGGTGTCCAAGGGCGGGGACTGGAGCTGACGCCAGGCAGAGGCTGCAGCCGAGACCCAGGAGGACAGGAGGGCAGGCCATCCGATGGCCACTGCAGGGAGGTGGAGTTATTGGCTCTGCTGCCTCGGCCAATGAAGGGCTGGGGGCGTGTGGGGACCAGGAGAGCCAGAGGATGGGCGGCTCCCCAGGAAGGTCAGGGCCAAGCCAAGATGCTGGAACACTGGCACAACTGGAAACTGGGAAAGGCCTCCTAGGGCCTTGGGACCGGTGCTGGAGGGTGCAGGGCGTGTGCCCTGGGACTTCCATTCCAGGCTCAGGCTGGGCAGGTGGGGGAGGCTGAGAACAGGTCCCTGCGAGAGTCTCCTCTCGGAGAGAGAATGGATGACAAGGCGCTTCCTGCTCACACCCTTGTTTATATGCAAATTGAAACTTTCTAAATTGCATTTATTTCCAAATCTAATTTGGTGAGCCATATATATTCATCATAGAGCATGATGGGACATATTGGAAAGCCCCAAAAAACAGAAATGCCTACCGTCCTGCCCCCCAGAGTGAGTGACAGGCAATGTGCATGTGCACACCTTTCCATTTCCTCCTGTGCACAGAGGAGCTTTCCATCAGTGTAGCACCAGGTCGACAGTGTTCTGAAGGCTGTTCTTTTTAATAGATACAGTCCTCTTCCTGGGCCCCTCTCTGGCACCCCGTAGGTGACCAGTAAACGTCGGCTAAATAAATGGATGGAGGAAGGAACATTTTTTCCTCATTCATTCTCTTCTGCAATCTTATTTTTCCAACGTTTTGGGTGGCTACCTGATGCTCCGCTGTGCAGGCAAGCTGCGCATGTCAACCCTCCCTCATGCCGGGTGTCGATGCTCTCTCCAGGTTTTGCACTATTTCAGACGCTGCCCAGTGGACGTCCTGGCGGTCACGTCTTTGACCTCATCTCAGATGACTGAGTCGAAGGATGCTCACTTCTTCAGGGCTCTTGACACGTGTTCATCCAGTTGCTGTCGGGAGAGGACACACCCACGTCCCCCCCAGCGCCCACGCTCCCACAACCCCCCTTAGACAGCTGCTCCCTAACTGCTTTTTGGAAAGAAAAGTCTATTCTTTGTACTTTGAATCTTCCCAAACCCTCTGTGTCAAAGACTAATTGTTGGTAGTTTTTTCCAATCCACGCGGATCAATGCTAGTAAAATGAAGAAAAAAATAACTTTAAAAAAATCCAGAAATTATAAGCTCCAGTGTTTTCTATTGGATTCGACAAAGTTCTCCTGGCAAATCCCGCCCGAGTTTCTCAGTCTGGGGTAGCTTTTTCATCGTGCGCGCTCGCCAGCCAGCTCCTGCCCTGGGTCCCGCGCACAGACCACACCGCGGCGGCGCTGGTGAAACGACTCGTTCTAGCAGCACAGACGACCCATGTCTCAGAACAGCCACGCCATGTGCATCTCCAGTCCCGTGAGGGACGCGGGGAAGGACCCGGCATTCCCATTTTAGAGAAGAGCAAATCGAAGCTCAGACGCTTGCCACGGCCGCCCTGGGATTGTGGGCGAGTCGAGAGGTCAGAACGTGGGTCCAGGTCCTCAGATGCCAATCCAGCACCCTACCGCCGTTTTCCAAAGCAGAGGGACCCTGCCCTCTGACACAATGACAAGTTAATGAGGCTCCCTGGCAGTTGTCCAGCCAGCCAGAGGCCCTTGTCTTTGCCCGCCCAGGGGGCTCATTTAGGCCAGAACAGCTTGGGCAGTGCTCAGGCCGGGGTGTGGATGGAGAAATCGGCCTCCCAGGGTGCCCTCCGTCTAGAGCTGGAGGCGCTGCTGGGGAGCTTCTGCTAGGTCCCGGGAGAAGCCCCCCGCCCCAAGCGCCGGCTGCCTCCCCATTGGCCATGATGCCACAGACACACACACAGAGCAGTGCCGGCTAAAGGAGCCGCATGTGAGATGAGAGCCTGCGGTGCCCCTGGGCTGAAATGGGTAGACAGATGGGGCAGAGCAGCAGGGGCCTGTCCACCTGCCACATCCACGTCCCCAGGCGCACACATGCGGGTATTTACACACACAGGCATACACATGCCCGCGCACACACGTCCCCAGCTCCTGCTGAGTGAGGACTGCGCCAACAGGTGCCAGGCCACACCCACTGGAACAGCAGAAATTGAAGCCCGTCCACACTAATTGTGCTTGGGAGGCAAGCGGAACTCTCATACACTGCCCGTGGGCGTATAATCCGCACAAACACTTTGGGAAACTGTTGACCGTTTCTCATCAAGTTAAACAAAGAGTTACCATATGACCCAGTAGTCCTCTTCCTGGGTGTCCACCCGGGAGAAACAAATTGACGTCCGCCCAAGGCCTGGACGTGAGTGCTCGTCACAAGTTTACTCATTACAGCCAAAAGTGGAAAGAAAAACAAAGTGCCCTTAACAGGAGGAGATGGGAAGTGGGTACCATGTGTGGCATCTGGAGGAAGTCTGGGGAGCACAGAGGTGGTCAGGGAGGCCCCAAGGCCCAAGCTGGCTGCCTGAAAGTCCACGCCCACCTTTGACATTCAACCAGCAACGGGCAGTGGTGAAGGGTGGCCGGTCCAGCTCCCGGCTCTGACGGGCCGCCCCAGCAGCTGTCCTGGGGCTGGTGCTGACTCGGGGCTTCCAAGGCCACAACGGGCGGCTGGGGCAATCAGAGGACCCTGAGCTTCCGTTCCTCCAGATCTGTCCAGCTGATTCCGACCTGCTGGGCACATCGCAGGCACTCAACAAGTGTCTGCTGAGTAACGAGGAATGAATGTCTTGGGAGAGCTTTGCCCCACTCTTGTTCTGTGGCCTGGAACACCCCTCACCAGTTTAGTAAAGAGCCGGGTCCCGCCTTAATGCGCTGCGAGAGCTCGGCCCTTCTGGGCCCAGTTTTCCCATCTGTGAGACGGGCAGCCGAGCTGGGTGGCCTCCGAGTGTCCTCCCTTCCAGCTCTGCCATCCAGGATGCCACCCCGCCCCAGACCTCAGTGAGGGAGCTGGTTGCACAGACGCATTGCGCTCTGGACCCACGAGCACAAACAGGTCCCGTCCTACCTCGTCCTCTGGTGATGGAGCTCAGACGTGGACAATGGCCCACGCACCTCCACCTGAGCCGTTTACCTCGCTCGGATCAGGACTGATGTAACGTGCTCTCCAAGTAATCAGAAATGACTTCAGTTTTGAACAAACGGCTTCGTCAAAGCCTTGTAACCTTATCTAATCTGGAATTAGATGGTTTGATGTTTGAGGTCTGGTGTGAGCACTTCACCAAAGATTGATTGTTTTCCTTTATGAGGCTGCAGTGACTAACTGTCGAGTGCTGTTTTATAGACGGTGCAGGAGGAAAACGTTTACCAAGAAATAGCCCGATCCTGCTCCCTCCCGGATCTGGGCATTGATCACCTGAAATCCACACAACAGTGGGGGAGGAAGCGAATTCCGGGGCTCTCCCTGAAGCTGGAAATGGCATCCGTCGTGCGTGCCAGACTGGGACACAGTGTGCTGCTGCCCGTCACCTGCCCGCGGGTGCAGACGGCGCCTTCGATGTCCACAGGCAGGAGGGGGAATCACTCTCAGAACCTAGGGGAGCTCAGGAGGCAGCTGCCCTCTCAGTCAGGCCCCTGACCAGGCAGTCCTCGGTCCCCACCAGGGAGAACATCTTAAGCAGGTGACTGCGGGCCTGCACAGCCTGGGCTTGCTCCCGAGAACTGCAAACAGACCCCACCCAAGGGTCCAAGAAAATGCTCCTTGCCCACACTCCAGGCAGGCTGCTCGGAGCCCTCTTCTCATCTGGGCCCTGACCTGGGCTTCGGAGTCTGTCTCAGCCCGATGCCGCACTAAATAGAATGTGTCTGCTCTTCTCCTGTTGATCTTTTGTCAGTTTAGTTTAGGCCCAGCTACAGTCCTAAGAGGGCAGAGGAACCGCTCCCCTCCTTTACAACAACCAGATCACCCCGTCCCAGTGAGACCCATGGGCCCTGGACCCAGACACAGGACCAGCGCCTGGAGTAGAGGTGGGCGGATCCGTGAGGGACTACGGAGGGGGTTCGGGGCTGGGCCTCCAGCGGGGAGGGGACGCAGGGAGGAGAATTCCCAGGCCAGAGTGAAGCTGGCCTTGAATCGGCCCCGCCCGCGGGTGTGGGCAGGCCTCCACCTGGGGCTCCCTCTCGGGGGAAGGTGATACTGCATGAGGTCCAGCCCTGGGTGGACGCTCCCACCAACACCCTGTTTTTCTTCCTGCTCCTTCTGCTCTGTTTCCCAGGCATCTCTGGCCCTCCAGTGGGAGCCAGGTCAGGGGCCTGAGCAAGTTCCGGGCTTGCGTTTCTGAGGAGGAGAGAAATAGGAGTTGTGAAGGGCCTGCCTGCAACGCCCCAGCCTCCCCATCTTAAGCAGCAAGCCCGGGTCAGGAGGCAAGTCTGTCTCAAGGCGAGAGTCCTGAGCCAGCCTCCCTCCACCCTGGCCGGCAGCTAGAAACGGCAAAACAAGTAGGTCTAAATGTGCTGTCAGTCGCTCAGCACCTTGGGGCGAGTTCTTCGGTTCTGAGGCCGTCCCACTCCCTTCACCACCGCCCGCCACCCACTCCCCACTCCCACCTGCCCTCAACCCCAGATCTGAGCCCTGGGGAGGCTGAGGCTCAGTCTTGGGGACCTGCCACAGAAGGGCAGGTGCCACTGCCCTGGGGACCAGGTGTGTGGTCAGAGTTCCCATGCCCCGGGGGAGATGAGCAGGACTCAGAGGCCTGGCCAGTGGCCCTCTGGAAACTTTCTGAGGGTCAGAGACCCCCACCCCGGGTCTGGGGTGGAGGCAGCCCCTCTTCAGGCTCAGGTCCCTTCTTGGAGCCGTGACTACACGAGGAGGCTGTGTGGGGTCATGGGGGGGTCCCCACATTGTGAGTGTAGAGATCTGAGTTCTAGTTTTCTCAGGGAAAATGTGGAATGATTCTAGTCTCCCAGGAGGGGAGGAGGACGAGGGAAGCATCCGGAACATGATGGGTGTTGCTTCTCTGTTTGCTAAGTGAAAGGGCAAAATGAGAATTCACCATATGATGGATGGTACATAAACCGTGGAGGGCTGCTCACAGCCTGGAAGAAGAATTCTGGCTTTGCAGCCTCTACAGGGGGGCCGACTCCACCCGGGGGCTCCGGGTAGGCTGTCCACTCTCTGCCAGACCTCGCAGGTCAGCAGCACGAAGCCACCATGCGTAAAAATAGCTGGTCCCACTCTGCGGAGGCATGAAGACAGGCACAGACATTCTCATTTCTGGTGATTATCGGAGTGTCAATCCTGTCCCGTCCCATCCTCTCCCTGTCAGACCCGGTTCTTCTGAAATCTTGACAAGCCTCCGGGTCATTCCACTGGCTGCCGAGAGCAGAGAAGCGCCCAGCACCGCGGAGCCTGCAGGTTTTCTCCGGTACCAAGTAATCACCTCCTTGTTGCTTTCGTGCCTGCCGGGCAAGCTCTGTCAGCGGGAACTTCACATCCGAGGCCACAGATGAGTGAACGTCTCAAAGACGGAGGGCACGTGGCCCCCGGCAAGGCAGCTGGGCTCCCCGCGGGCCCGTCCTGGACGGCGCCTGGGGTTCTCCAGGGGCCATTCCTTTTCAGGTCTGTTGGGAGCCGGCAAGGGGTGGGGGGCCTCTCTGGAGGCAACTTAGCAACAGGAGCAAAACGGTGAAATTGGAGGATCCTTTGCCGGGGCAATCCCACTTCTGGAATGTAGGTCCGAAGGACTAATTCAACAAGGGCTGGAGGACATCGATCTCAGCAGTCTCTGAAGGTGAAAACCCAAAAACTCCTCTGTGTAGGGAGCTGACTGCGTTAATGAGGCCACCCAAGGGAGCCCTGGACGCCAGCACGGGTGGCACAGTGGCAGTGGTCCTGGTTGTGGAAGGATGTCCGGCACCGAGCATTCACAGAACAAGCAACTGGCTGTAACTCCCAGACGGTCACCCTCGATGAAAGAACGCAGATGCCGACGTGAATGCCAGGAAGGCGATCAGCGAAACACGGGACAGTGACATTCTAAGTGATTTTTTTCTTTTAGATAATATTTTACTTTCTAATTCTTCAACAGCAAGCCTGTAATACTTAAGGAGAAAAAGTTAAAATACTCCTAGACACAGGCACTCTCAGATGCTCACACGCCACTCACACCCCAGGAAGTTCTCCTGGGCAGAAGCCAGGGGCTCCGGTGGAGGGTGGGCTTTCCCTCTTAAGAGCACACTGAAGTTTGGCTACAAAGCCTGGTCCCAACGCCGCCCGGCCGGACTCCAGGCTGGTGCCTTCCTGGCCCCTTCCCACGAGACGCCTGAGCCGTGGGCTTGCTGGCCCCTGGGCTCAAGGTCAGTCTGTCCTGGGGGCTGGGGGAGGAGGGTCAGGCGGGTTCCAAGCCAGGTCCCTGGGGAATGGCCTGTCCTCCTGAAGCTTCTGCAGCTCTGAACTGGGGACATTGGCAATTCTCCTCCCCCAGGGCTGTTTCAAAGATGGAGCAAGGTGCGGATGAGAAAGGATATTATAAAGGTAAAGAACCTCGTAAATGAACGTGATTATCGTCACTGCCCTCTCCCTACAGAGCACAGCGAGACAAAGGGGGCGCCGGCCGGGGTGCTTGGCTACAACCTCCCTTCTCCAGCTGCAGTCCCGGCCCCATTCCCGCCCCTGCGCTGGCCGTACACACTCAGAAGCTCAGGGGCACTCTGCATTGTAGCCTAAAAAAGCTGAGAATAGGAGGTGATTATTCCTGCCCCCCCTCACATGCACACACAAAAATGCTGTGGTTTATAGAAGTCAGTTGCTAGTAACTCTCTGACTCTGTATTGTTAAATCCCTGGGCCCGCCGCTAACCCATGTGAGTTTGGGTGGGTGACGCAGGATGTGATAAGGGGTTCACTGCTCGTGCTTCCCTGTGCAGTCTCTGCCCCACCACACCCGTGCCTGCTTCTCTCAATATTTCCCTGCATCTATTGTGTTTTCCTGCATGTGTAAACCCCCGGACATGTGTGCAAACAAATACACACCTCCAAACCCCATGAAGACAACAGAGTTGTCTCCTGTACATTTTTGTGTGTGATTGGTACAGTCTGATATTCGAATGGATAGAGGGATGGATGCATGGACGGTGGGTAGATGGATGGGTAGATGGATGGGTAGATGGATGGATGGATGGATGGATGGATGGACGGTAGATAGATGGATGCATGGATGGTGGATAGATGAATGGGTAGAGGGATGTATGGATGGACGGCAGGTGGGTGGATGGATGAGTGGATGGATGGATGAGTGGATCGGGTGGATGGGTGGATGGGTGGATGGATGGTGGATGGATGGATAGATGGATAGATGGATGGATGGATGGTGGATTGATGGATGAATGGATGGGTAATGGATAGATGGGGGATGCAGGTACTGGATGTATTCTGTCCTAAGCCTTTGCAAAGAGCAGGCTGTCTGCTCACAACGGCATTCCTCACGATGAGAACTAAGCCACAGTCACAGCACTACAAACCCCTCCTGGCACCACCTCATGAGGCATCTTCTGACTTTGCCCTTGTGCACGAGAGTAGCAACAGATTTCGCCCTCTGACATCTCTGTCGTCTCTCTCTGAGTCAGAGAAGCCCCGGGGACTTGAGAAGACTCCCTTGCTGTTGTGTAGCCATCGAAACAGATGGTCTGGCCAGGCCAGGTGGAAAGGCCTCCGGGAGAGCTCGCAGCTCTGCGCCAACAGACTGTGGCGGCCAGGCCTTCGGGAATGAACCCTGTGCCATGCCAGTGGGCCAGGGGCCTCTCCAGGGTGCTTCTTGGGAGAATGGCCCACTGGCCCCTGAGCCCCCTGCTCCCTGCAGGCACGGCTGCTCTGCCAGGAGCGGGGGAGGGGAACCACCTGGTGTTCCCCAAGCTTTGGTGGGGGGGCGGGAATGCCTGCACCCAAGGACCAGGCTTGAGCTCAAGCCCTATCTCTCCTACTTTATCATGTTCACATGCAAATTTTATCCCATCTTGGGACAACTATTTCCACTAGAAACTTCTCTGAATGCCAGGAGACTGTCAATAGGAAAGCATGATCCAATATGCTAATATTTGCTTTCTATGCAGGGGGTTTTGTTGTGGTTGTTTTTCAAGCCTCTTTTTTTTGGAGAAGCAGAGAGCTGTCTCCACGGTCTGCTCCTCCTGGGCCCTCCTTGAGGGGCGCTGATCAAAGAGAGGCGGGAGAGGAAGCGGAAGGAGGTGAGCAGGCGTTCGTGGACTCAGACGCTGCTCTCCTGACCCAGCCGCACGGGGGTCCCATTCGGAGTGATTTCCTTCCCAACCTCCCTCCCAGGGTCTTTCAGAAAGCTCGGAAAATCAACACACCTTGGAATTTCTTTTAAACGGCTGGGTCTCTGGCCTGTGGCCAAGAAGGGCGCGTCTTCCGTGCCCCACACCTCTTCCTCGGCCCTCCCTGCCCAGGCAGAGGGGCCAGCAAACTGATTTGCAGGGAACACTGTGTGACAGGGACCATGGCCCCTTGGGGCACAGGCAGCTGGGCAGGGGGCCTTTATCTGAGGGAGAGGTGCTAGGGGATCCATGGCCCCCTCACAGCCCTTCTGCCCCTGCGGCCACCGGGCAGTCACCCAGACAGACAGACCGACACACCAGCTGACCCTGCATCTAGGTGCACCCCGTGGTACCCGCCGTGGTGCTGCCACCTCTGTCGTCATCTGTTCTTCCTTGCTTCCTTTCTTTCTTTCTTTTTGGAACTTTTTATTTTATTTATTTGGAATTTTTACTTGATCTGATTCCAAACTTAGAGAAAAGTTGCAAAAATAATGCGCTGAGCTCCGTCTACACTCCGCCGCATTGTTTCGGCATTTGACCTCTCTCTCTATCTCCCTGTCGCGGTTCCTCACGTGTGCATATGGATGATTTTCTTCAGGACCATTTGAAAGTAAATTGTCGGCACGATGCTTCTTTACCCTTAAACACTTCAGTGCACGTTTCTTAGAACAAAGACACGTTCTCGCATAACCACCAATACAGTTACAGAAATCCAGAAAGCCTATATTCCCGTGTTATCATCAAATTACGCACAGCCTGCATTCACACGTCACCGTCATCTCCATCCCGTCCTTAAAAGCTTTAGTTTTCTCTCAGTCCCAGGTCCACTCAGGATCCAGTGTCACACTTGGGATCACAGCTCCTCAGCCCCTTTGACGGGGAGCAGCCCCTCGCCCCCGTCTTTGTCTTCCTTGATGTGTAGGTTTCTGACGAGCACGGTGCCATTACTTTGTCAAATGTCCCTCTCAGGTTTGTCCCATGTGCCATCACACTACACGCAGGCTGTGCGTTTGTGGCAGGAAGTCAGTGGGGACGAGGCGTCTTGTCCGTGCACCCCGTGGGCTGCTTGTCCCCGTGTCCTGCTGCCAGGCCTCTCGGGGACAACACAGGGGATGTTCACAGAGGCACGTCTACCCCTGAAGTCCAGCTCAAGGCCGCAGCTCAATGGATCCTGACTGCTTTCCATGTGTGTAACCCTCGTCTCCAACGTCACCCTTGACCTCAGAGGTTACGCCTTTGCTCCATCCAAGAAGACATAGGAAGTAGCTTCGAAATCCCAACCCCATCCCACCCAGAGAAACAAACCTGATAGCTGCTGCTAACAGAGTTCTTTTTGCCTTTCGACTGAGGACGCGGGGTCAAAAGACTGTTCAAGATCCCTTGACTCAGCTCTTTATCCCCTGCAGTGTGGTCATGTTATTCACTGAAATAAGTTAGAAAATGAAGCAACACACACACACGCACACACATCTTGCACTTCGGACGCTTTCGCCCCCTGTCATTCACAGAGCGCTTCCTGGTTCTGCTCTAAGCCACGTGGTGTGCCATGCGCATGAGCCGTGGCACCTTCCGCACTGCCCCTGGGTGTGAGCACGTAGGTTGTTTCCAATATATTGCAAATGCCAACCATGCTGCAGTGAATGCCCTTGTGCACACATGGCTGTGGATTGTTGGAGGAGTAGCCGCAGGTAACTTCCCAGACGTGGGACTCTGAGTCAGGTGTAAACGCGTGCTCAGCCGTGGAAGATATGGCCAATTCCGCTCCATAAGGATCGCACCAATTTGCCTTCTCTCCAGCCACGTGTTGCGGGCTCTGTGAGATTTGCCGATTGGATAGGTGACAATCGCACAGGTGAGTTCTAACTCATACTTTATGTAAGTCTTTTGGACTTTGTTCCGTTTTCATTTCATCCTTTCTAGGGAGTCAGTGTGGCCTTGCGTAAGGAATTTTACATATTCCACGGCAAACTTTGTGCATCCCTGAGCGCTTTGCAAACATCATCTCACTTGCTCCTCCCAGTCACCCCAAGGGGGAGCGTTGCTCCATTTTACAGATGAAAATACTGAGGCTCAGAGCTGAGAGCCTTGCCCTGGGTGCCCAGCGACTGGGAGACAAGATTCTGACTCTGACGCAGGGCTCCGTGCCCCTACAAATGCTCTCCTGGTGAGTGTATGCAGACCCTTCCCCCGCAACGAGACACAGGGCAGAGACCCACCCCTGCCCAGGTGAGCCCAGCCCAGCTTTGCCTAAACACAGCTGAGTCCCAAGTGGATCAGAGAAGCTGCCTCCTCCACGGGCCCCAGCCCCCTGCTCTCCTTAAGAAGCCTCTAGAAATAATGCTTTTGGTTATGAAATATTTCAAGTACTCGAAAACTAACACGAAAAACACCCATGTACCCACCACCCAGATTTAACAGATGCTCACATTTTGCCATATGTTCCAGAACGGTCTCTCTTTTGACAGGAATAAAGCATCAGAGACAGCTTCCCTCGCCGCCCGCCTCTTCCGGTCTCCTCCCTCGCTCTCCGAAGGACTAGCCCTCCTGGAACTGATGTTTCTCCGGCCACGAGTGGCTTCGTATTTCTGCCCCACGCGTGTGTGTCCTTAAACAACACCCAGCGCTGCCCTGGGGGCTTCAACGCTGGCACAAGTGGCGTCACGTTCCGTGGGCCTTCACGGCGTGCTCTGCTCATTCAGGGCGGCCTGTCCACGTGGGTGCAGGTGGCGGTAGCCCGTCATTTCTCCACTGCCTGCGATCCCACTGCATGCACAGACCTCTGCTTATCCGTCCTCCTCCTCCTGGAGCTCTCAGGTCATGCTCGACGTTTCACAATTGCCGACCTCGCAGCCCTGCTTGAACCTCCTGCAACGCCCCCAGTGGGCATCGTGCAAGAGCATCGGTGGCGAAGGGACCGGGTCAGGGAAAGTGGGCACCATCAGCCTTACTGGTTTTGCTGAATTGCTCTCCGAAGGGGTTGCACCCAGTGGTGCGCATGGACTCCATGCCTCACCATCAAATGGCTTCTTCTTTGCCGACTAGCAGACATCCTTGCTGCTGTAACTCACATTGAACTCACATTTGCACAAGGCTGGTGCCGTGCCGGGTCTCCGAGTACCTCTCTCGCTTCCTCTTCTGTGTGATTCCCGGCTCTGTGTGCATCAGTCGGTCCCAGCGGGAAGCAGACACGTGGTCAACCTGGGTAACTGATGATTTACGGCACTGTGGGCGGGGCGTGGGGAGACCACAAGGCTGTAACTGCTCCGGAACCAGGAGGGGCAGGGCAGGGCTGTGGGGGTGTTCCCCTGAACCCAGACAGGAGGGGTCTTGGAAGGAGCAGCATTCTCAATTGCCCGAGGGGCCTCCCCACCGGAGCCACAGGGCACCAAGAGCCGAGGGGAGTGTTTCCCACAGATCAGCAGCCCGGGCACAGGAGGGAGGAACAGAAGGGAGAGGGGACAGGAGGGAAAGGGGACCGCCAACACCCGCCCTTGGTCTGTTTCGGGCAGAGCAGTTAGCTGAGGCTCTGCGGCCAGAGAGAGTATGGTCAAGGTTGCCCGCACCAATTACGTGCAGGCCGTGGCCTTGGGCTTAATCTTTCCGAGCCTCAGTTTCCCCATCTCTGAGTTGGGGAAAGCAGCAGGACCTCTGGCCGGAAGAGGGTGAGAGTCATCAGAGCCGAGGTGCGTAAAGCCCCCCAGGACGCTCTCAGAAAGATGGTGGCTGTCGGGCCGAGTCTCCTTCCCGGGACAGGGGGTCAGGACTCCCAGCCGGGGCCTGAGAGAGCACCGGGAAGACAGAGGCCGTGGACAGTGAGGCCGGTAGCCAGAGAGGAGGCTGCTCAGGCACGGACCGTTTCCTGAGGATGATTTCGGTGCAGATGACTCACAGAGGTGTTGATCTGCACCCACAAGATTGTGGGGAGGCCTGAGGGGGAAGAGGAAATTCCTCTCCCATAGAAGCTTCCAGAATAGTGAGAGTAAGGAAAAAGGTGTTTTCTTCCTCACTTTCCTCTTCTGAGAGCCCTGGATTCAAGAAAAGATTTTTCAGAAGCCTTTTGCCCTGATCTCATTGTCTCTTGGAAACCCCAGGCTCTCAGAAGACAAATCTGACCACCCACCATCGTTGTCCTCTCTCCTCCTGAAAAGAAGGTGGTCCCAGGTGGACACGGGAGCGGTCAGAGGGAGGGGGAGGCCAGCAGGTGGTGGGCCTGTGTCCAGACCTAAAGGAACAACACTGAAGGAGCCAGCACGTCAACAGCAAGAACGTATGTTGCCAAAGGGGTCTTACCAAAAGCCAACAGGACCCACAATCCGGAAGCAGAGAACACATGGCGGAGAGTTCCCGTGCCCTAAAGCCCCCAAAGATTCGGACGCACAGTGTGGACCTGACTCAGCTCATCCTTGAGAAGTTAGGCATGTTGAAACTTCTAAGCTGACCAAACACCAAAAGAATAGAAATATAGATCACAACATCCAAAGTAATGGGGGCGGGGGGAGAATGAGGGGAAAAAGGCCAAAAGAAATAAGAAGGAGAGGGAGGGAGGAGAGAAGAGACGGACAGGTAAAAAGCAGTAAAGGAGATTAGTTAAATAAATCCGGTATGTCACTAAGCAGCACATGCATAGTTGGATGCAACAGTGTTGCCCTAGATAGAAAATGGCTCTATGCTGTTTGGAAAAGAGAATATCTAAAACATAGACTCGGGGAACATGGGAGGCTGGAACAGAGGATACTGGACAATTGCAGCCAAAAGACAGTTGAGGTGGCTTCGTGAGTACCAGATACAATAGACCTTCCAGCCACGAGCGTCACTGGAGACAGGAAGGGACCATGCACACAGCAGAGTTCACTTCACCAAGAAGCCGCAACGATTCTCAGCTTAGGTGACGGTGCGTCCACGAGGTGAAGACCGACAGCACTCCAAGGAGGGACGCATCCGCCCGCGCGGTGGAGATGCTAACGCACCTCTCATAACTGACACATCAAAAACCCAGGAGCCACACCGGAGGGTTGAATAATCTAATTAAAACACGCACCACCTAATGGACAGTTCAAACGGGCACCCCCCCAACTTCAGAGCGCACATTCTTTTCCAGCACAAAAGGAAATGTTTTTAAAAATTGATGACATGCTGGGATGAAAACACGGCTCAGCAAATACAAAAGCTTTAGGAACATCCAGACCACATTCTCTGAACACAAAGCAATTAAGCTGGCAATCAGCGACAAGGGGAACACTAGAAAAACTCTATGTTGGGAAATCAAGAAAAATAATTCTAAGTAACTCATGCTTCAAAGAAGGCACCAAAATAGAAATTAGAATATATTTAGTACTAAAGGAAACAAAAATACTGCATGTCAAAACTTGAGAAATACAGCTCAAACAATATTTACAAGGAAATTTATAGTGTTAAATGATTATTTTAGAAAAGCTGAAAATGTGTGAGCTAAGCATCCATCTCAAAAATTAGCAAAGGAACAACAGACTGAAACAAAGAAAGGAGCACAAATTGCATAATGAATAAAGTAGAAAAACACACACCAGAGAGCATCGGATAAACCAAAACCGGTTCACAGGGGAAATGGATGAAAGAGACCAATCTTTGGAAATGTTGATCATGAATAAAACAAAATATGGAAGAATAAAAAGTATTAGGAATTAAAACATAATTACATATGCAACCATGGCTAAAGAGTTAAGAGAATATTCTATCGATAAACAGAAGCTTTATGCCAATGTATTTGAAAGTTTAGATGAAATTGACAAATTCTCAGATTTAAAACATGCCTTCCAAAACTGACTGCATATAAAGAGAAAACCTAAATAGTCTTATAACCATTAAGGGAACTGAATCCGTAATTTAGCATCTCCCCACAGAGAAAACACCAGGCGTAGACAATTTCACCCAGAGCTGTGACAAGCTTCCATACCAAGGGTCTGGTACAGAATCAAATACTACAAGTCAAATCCGAGAGACAGACCCAGACAGCAAAAGCAGCAGAAAGAGGCCAGAGCAGGCGAGCCTGGTCGGCGTCCCTCACCCTGTTCACAGCTCTCCCCATGGAGACGATGCAAGAGGATGGGGCTGGGTTTCATTCAGGCCAGCTGTAAAGACGGGCTGTCACCCACTGCCACACAGACCCTGCCCTGTCCTGTCCCGCCCACCCAGGCCCAGCTCATGGGCTGCATTGGCCTCATGTCACTCACAGGTGAGGAGACCTGCAGCCCAAGAGCCCCACAGCCAGGCCTGGGCAAAGGGCGGCAGTCCCTGGGAGTCAGGGGACCCAGTTTCAATATTGCCCCCTGCTCTGCTTTGTGGTGGTGCATGCGGGGACCCCGCATCCCTGGGCTCAGGCCTCCCCTGTGACATGATGGTGCCAACCTGGCCCCCATCCACCCTGCCCTTCCATATATGTCAGATGCCTGCTGCCCACGTGAGGAACACCTGGACCCTGCGTGTGAACAGGGTGCACCTCCAAGGGCAAGGACACAGAAAGCCCATGCCCACCGCAGCCCTACGCGGGGTGCCTCTAGCCAAGGGTGGCTACACCCCATAGTGCTCAATCCTCCGCCTCCCCTCTCCTCTCGCTTCGCCCCAGCTGAGTGGGGCTCTTCTCTCCACTGATCTCAGACAAGAAGGCAGGTCCCCAGGCTGCACCATGGAGCTCACCTGACCCTGGGCAGAGCCACCTGCTTTCACACGACAAGGCCAGGCCGCCAAGAGCAGGGGTGATTGGCGGATCCACTCCTACTTCCTCCTTCCCAAGGCCCGGCGGCTGGAGCCCAAGGCCCGGCGGCTGGAGCCCCCACCACACGTACCTTCTCCTTGCTGACTGGTTACACAGCTCCATCCTCCGGGGGCCCCTGGGGGTGGACGAAGGCATGGCCCAGCCAGGCAGCTCCCAAAGGGCTGCTTCTCCCTGTGCTGTGCAACTCGAGTGGGGAAAGGAGCCGTGGGCTCCCACTTCCGTCTGAGGCCATTTTGAGGCTGGGAACGCCTGAAGTAGCACCAGGAGGTGAGGGGGGAGGGTTGGCTAGGATTCATCCCTCTGGCCGTACAAGGGCCAGCAAGAGCCAACTGGGTGGGCCTTGGAGCCCTTGGGGAAGGATGGTGGAGCCCATGGGCTGGATGTTTGAGGCAGGAAAGCTGGGATTTAGGGCCAGGTGGCATCTTTGGCAGCACAGTCCACGGCCCCCCTCGCAGTTCCCCTGGGCTCTGAGTGTGGCAAGGACAGGCCCCAACCTCCTCCCATCTGCAGAGGAAGACCCTGCCTCCTGGCACAGTGGTTTGGGGATCAGAGATGCAGCTGACGGCATGAGAGTGCTTGGCAGCCTGTGGCCAGCACTAATGCCAACGTCCAGGAGCCAGGACTCCCCAGTTGGCCCTCACCTACATGGGAACATGGGCGTGATTGGGGTGCACGGCTGAAGGAGGGGAATGTGCCATTCTTCACCACAGACAGGTGCACAGGGACACCACTCGGGCCAGAGCTCCCGGGCCAACCCCACTCACAGGCACAGGAGGGAACAGGGGGTCCACAGGGCTGGGCAGGGAGGTGTCAGCATCGGTCAGAGACCCCTGCACCTCTCCCACCCGTTTGTAAGGGGGCCACTCTGGCCTGAGGCTCCTGCTTTCCGGCTTCAGTTTCATGTCGCGTGTTGCAAAGACTAAGGATACAGGGTGTAGGCGGTTGGCGTGGGAGCGGGTCCAGCGTCACCAGGCCTTTGGTGGTGGTGGCAGGAGCAGCAGAGATCAGAGGGGCTCCTACAGCTTCTTCCCACTCAGGCTTCGGAGCACCTGCTCTGTGTCCAAACCAAAAAGGTCACGGTAAAGGGGCAGGGAGGAAGGAAGGGTCCTGAGAGAGGACAAGAACGAAGGTGCCAATGCTGGCCTTGCTACGGGAGCACTTCTGATCCAGCTAGGCAGCACCCATGAGGCAGGGTTCACCTGAGTGACTGCCACCAGCTGTACGGTGGTGAGTGCGGCATGCAGGCCCACTCAGTCCTCACAGCGACCCCGGGAGGAGAGTCTCAGCACATCCCACAGGGGAGGAGCCGGAGGCTCACAAGGCAGACAGGCCCGGCAGGGCCTTATGAGCCATGGAGGGAGAGGCCCTGCTCCCAGCCGATGCTCCCAGCCACACGCAGGTGAGACGCCACATCCGAAGGGATTGATGGATGTGGATCCCTGTGGATGGCCTCTCTCCAGTGCGGGATTGGCAAGAGGCCCTTGTGGTCCCCATTTTCCCAGCCCAGTTGTCTGAACAGTAAACTCAGACATGACCAATGTCAAAGACCCCATTCTGCTTCTCAATGAGGCCCCGCGGCTTGTGTGGAGGCCACACAGAGCCCTGGGGAGCAGGAAGGCCCCATTACCTGCCTGGTCTCCTGGGGATACCCAGAGGATCCTGCCGCAGGAGATGATCACCACTCTGAACCCCACAAAGATCAGAGCCGTCAGTCCCGCAGGTCAGCAAAAGGCAGCGGGATGCAGGGGGCTTCACAGGGCCAGACAGTTTGGGAGCACAGAGCGCACCAGAGGAGGCCCCTGTCCAGGCGTGGCCTGGGAACCGGTTCGATCACATGCAGCCGGCTGGCAGGGGGCCTGCCCAGCCCCTCTGGCTGGTCTGAAGAAACACTCAGTGGGGGGAGGTTTCTCCAGACTCTCCACCCTCCACCTCCCAGGGCCTGAAAGGAAGGTGCCGGGGCTCCGAGGAGCTTGAGACCCATTTCAGCCGGGTCAGGGAGACCCCCCTGGGGAGACATGCAGATATTCAGACACTGCCCGAGTCACCCCACCTGGCAGGGCGGCGACATGCCCCTGCTCTGTCTGGTTCCAAAACCCTCATTCTTAACTGTTAAACCCATTGGCTTTAGGAGTTAATGTAAATTTTTCTTTCAAATCTCGCATGGCAAATAAACTCCCCCAAACCCTCCATAATCAGCCAAAAGATAAGATAGGGGAATCTGTTAGTAGCTACGGGTTAATCTCCTTAAAATAAGAAAGGATCTCCCACGGTGAGAAGAAGACCAATAACCTGACATAAACTGGGCAAAACGAGGAGACAGTTAGAAAAAGGCAGAAAATGGTCCTCATCAGAGACGAGCCTGAGAAGCATCCACCTCGGTCACACAGAGGTTCCGCTTCTCGCCCCCAGGCTGGCTTGCCGAGCCCCACAGAGGAGGCCGCAGGAGGAGGCCAACCCGGGCGAGGGATGTGGATCTCACAAAGTGGCATTCCCGTTGATCCTCGGGGCCCTCGCGGCACCGTCAGGAGCTGCCCTGGAGCTGCTCCTCCACGAGCATGAAAGAGCCGGGTAGTATCATCCCGCTTAACACAACCCGACTGGACGGGGCTGAGAAGACCCCTCCGTCCCCACCCTGGGGGAAGATGGAGCAAATCGCCCAGGTACACCCTGAGCGAGGGAGGAAGGGCAACACGACGTGATGCTCTCAGTGCAAGAAGGAGGAAGCCAAATGATGCGGCTATGGGCTTGTTCGTGCAAAAGAACATCTGGATGGATAGACCGGAGACAAATAGCAATGGTTCCCTAGGTGGGGGGAGGTGGGAAGAGGAAAGGAGGGGCGGAGGGAAGATTCTCCAAATACATTTTTGCTAAATAGTTTTGACATATCTCTGCTTCTATATCTTCCTGAAACAAAATTGAGACAAACAGAAAAAAAGATCACCCCACAGATCACTTGCTAATGGCAAAAGGAAGTCGCACCTCTTTAAGGTTGGCACCTGGACCAAGTGACCACTCTTAGCATCAGTGCTTCGAGCCCCTGATGCTTTTGGCCCTGCTGGGAGCCAGCCCCACCCACAGTCCTCTTGCCAGAAATGTGCAGCCTGAATCTGATGGAGCCTTTAAGCTAACTTCCTGTTTCAGCAAGTACAGGGGTTGGAGGAACAAGCTGGCCCAGCCTCAGGGAACAGCTGGAAGGTGGGACATGCTGTAAGGCCACCAGCTTGAGCTCTTTGGGAAAAAAAAATGTCATACATTAAGATTTAATTTTGCATCTTTGACTGCACTGCTTCTAACCTCTTAGGGCTTGTCAACTTAAAAAGCAAATTTACCTGTTGTTTTATCCCAAAATGAGTTTATTTGGGAATAGCCAAAAGAATTGCAATTTGGGATATGCATGCCAAGGGAAACCACAGGCAAATCCGGAGAACACGGGAGGGAGCTGCTTTTATAGAGAAAAGGGGCAGAGGGCGGGGCTCCTCTAAAGGAAAGTCCATTGGGGAGAGGAACAGATCAGGGCAGGGATGGCTCCTCATTGGCTGAGCTGTGGCGTTTCTGATTGGCTGGGCTGTGGCATTTCTGATTGGCTGGGCTGTTGCCGGGTGAGGAGAGAAGTCTTCCTTAGTAGTAAGGAGTTTTAATTCTTGTTGAAGATGCGAGTCTGTCCCTTCCTGTTGGGTGTAGTTGATGATGTGTGATGGGGTGAGAGCTGTCCCTGCAGGCCCTCTGGATCCAATTTAGTTAAGGATCTTTTATTAATTTACACAGTCTTGAGTCCTAGTGTCATTTCGTGTACTGAATTAGTAAATAACAGTTTTAGGCTTTTAGAAAATAAAAATTATATTTATAAATTTTAAAAAGTGAGTGTCATAATAAAGTGGGTGAAGCTTTCTAGCTTAAAAGTCACTAAAGAGATATAAATAAATTGTGTGAAACTTAATTGAATTCTAGTTCAAAACATACTTATGAAAGACTTTTGGGGGCATTTTGGGCATTTTCATACAGATTGGCTTTTCCATAGAGCTGGGAATTATTACTGACTTTTCGGTTGATACTATATTGTGGTTGTGTAAGAAAACGTTCTCTTAGGAGGTGCATCCTTCAAACATCAAGAGATCTGCATCTTAGTTTCCAATGGTTCCATGAAACCAGAGGGAGACGGAGACAGAGAGAGGCAGGGAGAGAGAGAGATGGAGACAGAGAGACAGACAGACAGACAGAGAGAGAGATGGAGACAGAGAGAGAGACAAGTTTGTAAATACTTTGCGGAAACCACACTGCGGGGTGGGGGTGGGTGGGGGGGTGATGGGGAATCATGTGCATAGGCCGGGGGATCGGGCACCCAGCTGGAGCCCTGGCTCCTCCAGGTGAGTCAGGGAGGCCTCCAGTGGCGGGGGGGGGGGGGGGTGTCCCCTGTGGGAGAGGAATGACACTCACGGAAGGAAGGCCAACAGCTCGGGAAGTGTGGGGAGGACAGGTATCAGCCCCAGAGCAGCGACTGGTCCTGCATGGAGCGTGCATTCCTGCAAGCAGTTGGGCCCCACTCTGCCAAGAGCGAGGCTGAAACCATCGTGGACGGCCACTAAGGAGGTGACTCTTGGGCTCGCATGGGGGAGACCTGCTGCCCAAGGTCAGGAGCCCTCCCTGATCCCCCAAAGCCTAATGGTCACGATTGTGGTCACATTAATTAATTGCTCACTCCGCGTGATGGAATTGTACCCCGTCAACACAGCTAGCTCAGCTCTGTCTCGCAGAAGTCCCTTTCCGGCGTGGTCTGAGTCAGCGTGGGCCACCGCGAGACAAGCTGTGCCTGATCGACCTGGAAGCCTGTGCCCCCACACCCCTCGTCTCTGGTGCCCCCGGCACCAGCCCCTCCTCTTCCTCTCCCCCAGCCCTGGGCCAGGAAGACACTGGCCTCTCCTGCAGGACCCCTGAGGTGCCGTCAGCGACCTAGAGACAGTGCCAGGCCCCTGGGGACTCCAGCCCACCCCACTGCACGTCCACCTCCCTGGCTGACCGCAGGCCCCGGACACACAGCACCCGGACTAGGGGGAGCAGAGTGAGGCATGCACCTTGGGTGCAAAACTTAAGGAGGCAACACCAAATACAGGAATCAAGATAGATATTTTAATGCAATACATTTTAAGTCAAAAATTAATGCAAAAAAAAATCCATGACGAACAAATACCAAAATCTTTAAAGAAAGAAAGAATCGGTGACATCAGGATTACGGCTGTGCTGAGCCATGTCAACCCTGAGGACAAAGGAAATAAAACATCATCGGTAATGGTGATCCAGCCCCGGGGCCCACGGAGGCCGCCCAGAGCCGGGCTCACAGGCCCCGAGGGCGCCAGGGCCCATCCCAGTCGAGGAGCCCGCATCTCGCTCCTGGGGCCTCCGACCTCTCGTTGCACCAGCTGCTGCATGACATGCACGGCAGGGACGTCTCCTAAAGCCCTAAATGCTCGTTGGGCAGCTTTCGCCCTCCTCCCTGGCCTCGGTGCCCACCCAGCCGCCCTCCTGCACCCTGCGGCAGTGAGGCGGTCCAGTACCTGATGCGGGGGGGCATGTGGCCGGCGTGCTGGGGGTAGCTTGATGGCCTGATTTAATTTATTAATCAGCTGGAAGCCGTGCAAAGGGCGGGTCATGGAAGCTTCACGTGCAATGTGTGGTCTGTCAGCTGAGCTGCTATTATAAATTTGCTCAGCTGTGACAGACACAGGGTTGTTCTGGCTGCGAGAAAAAATAAACGCCTGACCCGTCATTTTCTTGCCGACGGAGCTAAATGCTCTCGGGGGCCTGCCCGAGGCAAGAGGCAGAGCGCTGCTGCCTCCTCCTAGCGGATCAGTGGGTCCAGAGGTCCAGCCTGAATTTGAATCCAGCTCCGTTGCTCACCAGCCACGCGACTGTGGGACACTGTTCTGGACTGTGGCTTTTCCATCTCAGGATGTGGAAATAACCAGCCCACTGGTGAGTGCTGGAGATTAAACGAGGAAGGGCTTCGAGGGGAGACGGGGTCATTGTGGCCGAAGCACGTGGACGCAGCTGGTGGAAGCCTGGATGGCCAGGCAAGTGGGCACCATCCAGAAGGAGGCGAGCCCCGGGAGCCATTTGAAAGGTGGCCGGGTCTCAGGGCCAGGAGGTGAGCGGGGGGCGGTGCTGGAAAGCGAGAGGCACATAATCCAGTGGGAGGTGGCGAAGGGTGAGGCCACGCGGGTGGAGAGGGGCTTCTGAGGGTTGGACAGACGTGAGCCATTGGGTCAGCTGGAAGTCAGGAAATGTCCCAGGAGGACCCGGAGCTGGAGGGGGCAGAGCCGGCTGCTCAACACACTCTCTTCCTACGTGTGATTTGAAAAGGTAATTAGGCCTGTTCGGATCGGGGACTTGTACCTCCATTATATAAAGAACTTGTACAACTCTGCAATAAAAAGAGAAGTAACTCGATTTTAAAATGGGCAAAGGACTTAAGAGGCATCTCTTCAAAGAGGCACTCAAACGGCCAATAAACACGTGAAAAGATGCTCAACATCATTAGTCATCAGGGAAACGCAGATCCAAACCACAGAGACGCCACCAGGACGATGATAATCAGGGCGCCAGGTCACAACAAGTGCAGGCGAGGATGTGGGGGGATTGGAACTCTTGTACGTTGCTGGCGGGAGTGTAAAATGGTGCAGCCACTTTGGGAAACAGTCTGGCTGTTCTTCAAAGGGTGAAACATCCAGTTACCACCTGAGCCAGCGATTCCACTCCTGGGTATTCGCCCAAGAGAGGTGAAAACGCACATCCTCACAGAAACGTGTATGTGAATGTCCAGAGCAGCGTTGGTCGTAGGAACCAAAAGGCGGCATCAAGTCGAATGTCCATCAATGGACGAATGGATAACGAAACGTGGTCCATCCACATAGTGGAATAGTATTCAGCCTTAAAAAGGAACCAAGCACAGACACACGCTGGGACGTGGGTGGACTTTGAAAACATGATGCTGAG
This sequence comes from Equus quagga, assembly GCF_021613505.1. Taxonomy (NCBI): domain Eukaryota; kingdom Metazoa; phylum Chordata; class Mammalia; order Perissodactyla; family Equidae; genus Equus; species Equus quagga. The sequence goes on from NC_060267.1 coordinate 94,827,437, forward strand.
GGAAGAAAGCCAGATCCAAAAGACCACATGGTGTATGATTCCCTTTATACGAAATGTCCAGAACAGTAAATCAACAGAGACAGAATGGAGATCAGTGGCTGCTTAGGCCTGGGGGGGGGGGGGGGGGGGGGGGGTGACAGCTAAGGGGTCGGTGGTTTCTCTCTGTACTGTACTGGAACCTTGTTAACATGCAAACTGGGCCTCAGTCCATCCAGGGAGAGCCTTCCTTCCGACACAGGAGGGAACAGACCATGGGCGACAGCTCTGACTGCCCGTGGTTACTTGCTCCCACCCCCTGTCTTGGAGGGGGCGTCAGGTGGGTCTGCTCAACCCCATTTTGCACTGGAGGAAGCGAGGCCCCAGGCCCTGGGGTACGGCAGGCAGGAGCAGCCAGGCCCCAGCAGCCTGCTCTTGGCCCCGACCTGGGATGCCTCTGGCCGACCTGCCTGCCTGAGGGACCTGTCAGAGCCAGGTCATGGGCCCCAGGACACTCTCAGCCATGTCCAGCTTATCCCGCTTGGACAAGGTTTATTTACGTTTGTTTTCTCTTTCCAGTGGTTCCCATCAGCGCTGGCAATAGATGGGTATGTGTTGATGGATTTTTCAATCTGTGCCCATAAAAAGATTGTATTTTGACTAGTTTAATGCTTTGTTGTAGCATGTGCAATCCTGGTGTGACAATTACTGAGTAAATATCTACAGCCCCGCAGGACTGAGCAGGGCCGTGTCCATGAGGCCCCGGGCAGCCGGACCTGGCCCCCAGGAGCCGGCAGCTACAGGAGTTAAGATTTGGGAACTGCGGGCCATGGGCGAGAGTGGCCGTTCCAGGTTAGTAGAGCTCGCACTGGCCCTGCATCAGGGGACCCTGTCCCCATCCCCGGGGCCAATGCCCGCCGCCCTGCTTCTGGCTGAAGAGGGCGGAGGTGGCAGAGAACCACCAGTGGGACACCCGGTGCTGTCGGTGTGTCCTCAGCTCAGCTGGTGGAGTCTGCGATCCTCACCAGCCATGAGGGAGGCCCCGTTCCTCAAAGTGGGGACACCTGGCCAGTTGTGCCCTGACAGCAAATCCCCACCCAGGCCCTCAGGACCAAACACTTCCCCAGGCCTGGCTGAAACATGAGCGGCTGGAAGAGAGACCGTGCACACACATACACACACATGCTCATACATGTGTACACAGATGCCTACACGCATGCACACACAGGCGTGTGCACACAGACACATGCATGCAGGCACACACACATGCACAAACACATGTACGCAGATACCTACACACAGGCGTGTGCACACAGACACGCGCATGCAGGCACACACGTGCACACATGTACCTACACATGTACACAGATACCTACAGACATGTGTGCACACTGACACACACATGCACGCATGTACACACACGCACACACCAACTGGCCCTCCTCAGGTCTGAGTTCCTGGATGCCAGTTTATCCATGGGGCACAGGCCCTGGCTGGGCAGTCAAGGATTTGGGGCCACACCTAGGACACCTTTGGCCTCAGAGGGCTGCACAGTGACTGCTCCTGCGTGGCAGGCCCTGAAGGACCAGATGGGAAGGGCTCATTTTAATGGGGAGGCCAGGCCCAGGGGAGCCTCCTTGATGGACCTGAGCCCCAAGAGGACAGAGCAGGGGACAGGCTGGGGGCGGGGGCAACACCCATGGTGCCAGAATGTGGCCCGGGTAGACCCAACGGGACACGGGCTGGGCAGAAGCTGAGGGTCAAGTCCAGCCCGTATAGCCTGGGCACCTCAATAACTCACCCCCTCCTCCAAGACTCATTTCCTCCACAAAAACGGAAGCTGTTGACGCCGATGACACTCAGCTCTCCAGTGCTGCCTCCCTGCCTGGCCGGGGCTGAACACTGCACACAGTGTGCTCTTTAATCTTCACGACAACCCTAGGAGGCAGGGCAGCATGATTACCACCCTCATTTTTGCGGAGGAGAAAACGGAGGCACAGAGAGGTTAGGAACTTTTCCAAGATCACACAGCCGTTAAGTGCTGGGCCAGGGTTCAAAGCCAGGCCATCAGATCCGGTAATTTGTAAAATTGTAAAATTACTGTATCCAGTCAATTTGTCAGAAATGACAGAAGGCCTTTGCAAACCCTACACTGCCCTCAAGAGGCAAAGGCTCCTATCTTCCTGGGCTCTGAGCCCCTGGAGTCCCCGAGGCACGGATTCCTCAGAGCCTCCCCCGGGGCATCTTCCCACCTAAACGCCAGCCAGAAGCACAAATCGCTGGCTGTTTGTCTTCAGCTCATGAAAAGGCCCAGAGCAAAGATGACTGAGGACACAGACTGTGGGTCCAGCCCCGCTGGGAACTCTCCCGGCCACGTCTACACCATCCACGCGAAAGGACCAAGCACCTCCACCCCAGCGCCCCCGCCCCCCGGCTCCAGCGGCCCCCCACTCCCCGCCAGCCCTCCCCACCGACCGCCCGCAAGCCTGCCCATGGGTTTCCGGCGCACTGCTGTGAATAATTTATCATTTGTTCTTGAGCAAAGAGAGGACATATAAATATCCGTACATACGGGCATGGCGAGCACGCACACGTGTGTGTATGTGTGTATGTCTTTAAACCTCGTAAACTCTTCCTCTGATCTAATCCGGAATAAATTATCTGTAATGAAAGCGGTCGGTTTGCTTGCAGACAACACTTTAAATTCTACCACCTCCACTAATAGCAAGGCTGTTGGCGTGCAGGCTTCATCCATTATTATTGTGAGCAGGTTGCTCATGTTTTTAATGCAAAAGAGAAAAAAAAGGTCCATTTCTAGAAAACACAGTGTGTAAGCAAGAATCTGGGCCTCCTGGGGGGAAGACATTTAGCCCCCACGGCTGTGTTCTGGGAATTCTCTGCACTGCAGCGCTGCAGGCAGGAGCCGCCCCCCAGAGCCCCTGCAGAGGTGCCGGGGAGGGGCACGCATTGAAGCCCCCTCTCCCGGGACTCGCTGGTCCTCTGCAGATCCTTCTTCTAGTGGCTGATCCTTGCTCCTGACCCTGAACCCTCATGCTGATACCCAGGGTCTCACCAGGAACCCCAACTCTCACATCACAGATCAGAACTCCCCTGTCCAGTTTCCAGCTCCCGTGGAGCCCTGTGCCTGGCCAGAGGCCGTCTGCAGGGGGAGGGGTTCCATTTGTGCCACTTCACTAGAAGCATCAGGAGACCCAGTACCTCTTCCCAACAGAGGGTCCCTGGACCAACACCACCATATTAGTCAGGACGGGACAGGCTCTGCTGATGTAACAGGCAGCCAAGAAGTCTCGTGGCTTACCTCCTGAGCCAACTTTCTGCTGTCCCGTTTGCTGTGGCCAGCAGCTGTCAGGGCAGTTCCGCCCAAGCTGAGACTCAGAAACCCCGTCTGGGCCCTTCTGTGGCCCCGTACCCAAGCGCACGCCTTCAGGGTCACTATGGCAGGGGAGGGACGGCAAGGGAACTCATCCTGGAAGTGACATGCATCACTTCTGCCCTCAGCCCCAGCCAGAGCCAGCCAGCAGCCTGCCCTAACTGTAAGGGGATCTGAGAAATGCCTGGGAAAGGAGGACACGCCTCAGAACCTCTGGTCCAGCGGCACGGCCATCCAGGGCAGAGCTCCCACCTGGGAGACCGAGGATCCTCAGGATTCATCGAGAACTGCTGGAGATGAGCGAGGACCCGAGGGCCAGCACGCACTGCCCGTGACCCTCCTGCCCTCTGAGGCCTCTCTCCTGCCCAGCCTGGCCCCGCCTCCATGCAGGCTCCAGGCTGTCTCCAGCGAGAAGTTTCTGCCAGGAGCCCCAGCACGTTCCCGGCGTAGGGCCCTTCCACAGGGCCCCACTGTCGTCGAGACAGAGGCCCTGGTTCCTCGGTGCACAGGCAGTGACCTCGAGGACCCCCAGATTGCTCCAGCCACATGAGTGAGCCCTAGAATCATGCACCGAGTCGGGGTGCTTTACAGCACAGAGTGTCAGCCGGCTAACTGCTCGGTGAAGGCTAACTGAGATGGTGGCTACAGTCCAAAAAGCATGAAAGCCAGCACTTAGAAGACCTCCTGGCCATCCCCAATTGCATCTTCCCCTCCCCCCATTTCCAGCTCTCTGCGACACCTCGCTCCCCAGGGTCAGGCACCCCTCCATGACCCCCATCCCTGCAGCTCTAGCAGGCAATTGTCAACACCTGCCCGCTGGCCTGCCTCCCCCTCGGGCAGAGAAAGAGCTCCCAAGAGAAGGCTGAGTCATGGCTCCCACAGCTGGAAGGGGCACAGAGACTGCGCGCTAAGGATGTATGGAACATGCGCATGCCGAGCACAGAGCAGATCTGGGAGTCGCTGGCAGCACACCCACAGCGGGAGGAGGAACTCTGTCTCTGTCCGGGGCACACGTCCAGCAGGGCTGGCCCTTCGGAGGACTCCCTCCTCGGCTTGTAGATGGCCACCCCTCCCTGTGTCCTCACAGCTTTCCTCTGGGTGTGTCTGTGTCCTCATCTCCTCTTGTTATAGGACACCAGTCGGATCGGATGAGAACCCACCCTAATGACCTCATTTTAACTCAATCACCTCTCTAAAGGGCCCATCTTCAAATACAAACACATTCTGGGGTCCTGGGGGTTAGGACCTCCACGTATGAGTTTTCGAGGGGACATAATTCAGCCCATGACAGCACTCGATAAACGTCTGTTGAATAGACGATGACGATGACTATAAACAGTCTCCTTGGTGGACACAGTGCATAGCCGACCCGGGGCTATGTATTTGACTAAGGGCCTAGTACTGGACTAAGCACCTCAAATACCTCACCTAATTGTCTCACCAAGTCTTAAAAAGGAGTCACTAGCCCCCTTTCCAGGTGAAGAAACCAGAGTTGAAAGAGGATCAAGAACTACCAAGGTTACGAACCAGGAGCCAGAGCCAAGACAAACCCAGGCCTGTCCGACTCCAGCCCCAGGCTCTTAGGGACCATGCTGGAAAGCCCAACACGCTGGAGCAGCTCCACAAACAATAACCCAAGCTACCCTACCGCCACCACGGCCTAGCACCGTTCCGAGTCCGTTGTCTCCCTCACATCATCTAACGTAGTCTTCACAACAATTGTGTGAGATGGGCGTCTTGATTCTTTTTTCACAAAGGAGAAAATTAAAGCCAGAAAGATGAAGTAATTTGACCAACTGCTTAAAAGATGGATGGATGATTGGATGATTGGATGATTGGATGGATAGATGGATGGATGGGTGGATGGGTGGATGATTGGATGATTGGATGGATGGATAGATGGAGCCCCCTCCAGGGGCTCGCATTTAATTAAAAGTGGGGCCTCGGCACCTCCTCACGGGAGCCTCTCCCGGCCTCCGCGCTCTGGGAAGTCAGGAAACGCTGGGTTCAAGGCTCCGAGCAGCCCTAACACAGCTGGAAATGGGGACGGTCCGGAACGAAGCCACCTTCCAGAAGGACCCTCAGGCTGGAGGGGACGTGCCATCAGGGGCCATTTCCCGAGCTGTGGCCTGAGCCTGTGTGGACAGAGAGCTGCCTCCCAGGGTGGACGCCACCTAACAGTGTTCCTGTGGGAGCCCCTTGGCTTCACACTGTGGGCACGTGTGTGCGTGCATGGGCGTGGGGTGCGTGTGTGTACATGTGTGTACATGTAGGAGGCACGTGTGTGTGGATGCGTGTGCACACGGGTGTGGTTGGGCATGTGTACGTCTGTGGGCATGCATGAGCGTGTGCATGTGTGTGCCCAATTCCAAACTCTGGCCAGAGCTGAGCTTTTCACCTGCGTCACACAGACGGCGCTGTGCCTGCCTTTAGCGGGAAAGACTGGCCCAGGGGAGGGCTCCTTTCCCAGGGAAGCAGCGGAAACCCAGTGCGGACGGGCTCCTACGGGCCGTCTGGACAGGGAAGGCAAAACGCAGGTTCCGAACTTCGGGCGTCAGCGAAGGGGCAGAGCAGCCTCCACACGGCGCTGGGTGGTGGCCACCAGGATGGGTGACAGCAGGCTCTTCTCCCAGGTCCGACTTTTCTCCCTAACAGCAAACCTCTCTGGCCCCACCCTTCCTGGGTCCCCACAGCACCCCACACCAGTTCCCTCCCTCGGGCCTCAGGGTCACCTTCAGCAGGGAGGGGGCAGGAGAAATGCTGGGTGGGGGCAGGAAATCTTACCCCAAGACCAGCAATTCTGCCCGATGGAAGGCACTGAAACTACCACCCCACCATCCCCCATCCCCCATCACGGGCTTGCTGGGGGCAGGTGCAGTGTCCACCAATCCAGCATCCAGCCGACCAGGGTCCGAGAGAGGACTGTCACAGCCCGTGGTCAGGCCAGGCCCAAGGGTGACAAGCACTGAGGAAGGCCTCAATGGCACCCCCCTCGTCCCACAAGGGGGAGGGCAGGACCTGGCCTGTCACCATGGTGACCCAGCTCCTGGCACACTCTGGCCACCCTCAGAAGGTGCAGGGAGCTGAAGCCAGAGCCAGACATGAGTGCTGGGAACAGGCCATGGGGGGAGGCCAAGCCAACCAGGGGTAGCCTGCTCCTGACCTCCACCCTCGTCAGCGGAGTGAACCAGACAGCTGGACACCGTCTGAGGTCACGGCCAGACTGCTGGACACACAGCAGGGGCTGGACTGTTCTAGGTTGTGGGACTCTGCAGCCATGCGTCCCCAGATGGGCTGGGGTTTCCCGAGCTCCAGCCATGCCTGTCATACGCTTCTTGTCGTTGCTGTGTTGTGGACACTCCCAGTAAAGGAGCAGGAGATGCGGAGGTCCAGGGCCCCCGAAATCACCATCCCCGGCCGCAGGGGCACCCACCCTCTCTGGACTGAAAGCCGGCAGCTCTCCCCCCAGGGACAGTTACGTCCCACCACCCGGGGCTGTGGTGGGGTCAAGTGAGGCCTGTCCAGGGCGGGCGGAGCAGGGTCCGACCATGCGGCATGTGGTCAGCAGTGGCTGCTGCAGAGGATGCTGGCCGCCACTTCCGCTCCTCGCTCCACAAACCACATTCCTGCAAGAATAAGACATGATGACCTTGGGCGTGGGCTTGTGACCTTGGCCTCCCTTGCTCACTCAGCCAGCGCGTCTCGGGCCCCCTCATGCAGCAGGCCCTGTGGGGGCTGGAGCCTGAGGGCAGGGGGCCAGGAACTCCAGGGGCTCAGGGCGCAGCGGGAAGACGTCCATGGACCCGACACTCCCCCTGCTCAACCATCAGAGCTCCCTAGTGTCCGGGGCCCCCCTGGGAGGGCCAGTCATAGGGGCCTCCAGGAGGGCTGTGGCCTGGGGCTGGAGGATGAGCCCGAGCTGGACAGGAGGCGAAAGTGGGGAGCGTCCAGGACGGAGGCTATGAGAAAAGCCACAAGAGGGGAAGGCCGACGTGGGGAGCCAAGCCCCAGGGACAGAGACTCCACTCAGCCAGAGAGGGCCCTCACTCCTCATCCAGAACTTTCTATGCCAGTATGGCCAACGACTTCTGGCCCCGAGTCCACACCATCAGGGTAGGGACAGGTGAAGGAAATTGAGGACAAGCACACCCTCCAAACCCGGGGAGGAAGCGTGGTCGACCCACGCCGGCATCTTGCCTCTCTACCTGCTCACAATCCCGGTCCCCCGGGGTCGGGGAATCTCAAGGTCCTCCCACAGCCAGCCTTTCCCAGCTGGTCCACCACCACGCACAACTCTGGGCAACACCATTGACATCGTGTCTCAACAGACAGCACCCCCTGGAGAAATGCAGTGTGCAACCCGCACAGCTGTATATGGAAGCCCCGGGATGAGCTCTGAGCTCTGTGCCGGCCCCTGCAGCAAATGCTGGTCTGAGAAGCCTCTTGCCGCAAGCAGCTCCAGGCACATCCCTAACCTCCCAAGGCGCTGTGCGTGATCGGCGGGCTCACAAACACCCAGGAACACACCTTCTCCACCTCAGTGTTGTCTATGAAAGTTAAAACTGAAAATAACCTAATTTTCAACAACAGAAGAACGGTTATGTGAATAATGGTGCTGACTCGTAACAGATTATCATGACTCTATTAATAAAGCACGTGTCCCAGCGCAAACACAGACACGTGATCACTGCAGACTAGACAGGGAGGGGCAGGCAGCAGAAGTGTGCGGAGCATCATTTTGTAAAAGTACACGTTTGAGTTTATGAAGCACATAGAAAAGTCCAGAAGTCCCTATGCCAAACCCGTCGTGAGGCTATTTCTGGGCAGAGTCCAGATGTCTGCCCTTCCTTCTCCTCACTCTCCTGCATTTTCTCATGTTTCTGTGACGCGTATGGATTGCTTGAGCTACTTTTTAAGATTCCAGGAGTAACCATCAGTCATAAAAGACACTGCCTGGGACGTCTGAGGAGTGTGGCAGGTCGAGGTACGGGGCCCAGTGTCCGGGCGCACAGGCCAGGGGGCGGGCAGTGGGGACCCGCTTCCCTGCGGAGCCTCAGCCAGGCGGGATCGGTCACATCTGGGAGGACAAAGCAGAAGCACCAGGAGGCCGCAGCCGGCCCCAGCCCGCTCTATCTCCAGCCTTGCTCCTCGGGGCCTAGCTGCCACGGCAGGTCCCCAGGAGGCTCTCGAATCAGGGAAGGAGCAGCCCCCCGGAGTGAGGAGTAAAGACAGGGAATGGGGAGTGGGGCCCACACACCTCTCGCCTGGCCACGCTCACCCGCAGCACTGGCCTGTCCCCACCCCAGGACCGGCGGAACTAAGCTGGCCAGACCTTGGTCTTGCAGGTGAGGGGGTTCCTCTAAATGCCACCTGCTCTGTATGAGATCCAGGGCTCCTGACAGGTGCACTCACACCTTAATGTCTGCACCGGCGCGGGAAGTGTGACCCCACACCAGGAGCTCCCCAGACAGACACAGGCCTTGACCTTTCCCATCCAGAAGACCCAGCATCCTCACACACAGGCGCCCAGGGTCTTTCCCAGTGCGGACCAGCTGCCGGGTAGACACCCTACCTGAGACAAGTAGCTCCTGTGCCCCAGAAGGAAAAGGAAGGACTTGGAAGGGCGAATCCACCCAGGGCTGCTTGGGGAGAACGAACCACACTCTCTTGGGGTTTGACTGACAGCCTGGCTGGGCTCCTGGCTCTGTTTTCCTCCATTGTTTCCAAAACGAGTTCTCGTCCGTCCCCCCACTGCTCCCACAGCTGCGTCCCTGCTTCCTCCTGGAACTTCTCTGTGGTTTCCATCCTGGTGACTCAAAGCCAACCAGAAGGGCTGGATTTTAAAATTCTATTAAAATGTCAATGGATGTCGTGTGAGCCCGGGAATTTCACATCTTCAGAAATCTTTGCCTCCGTGCTAGTCCAAAAAGAATTAAAAGCCTGCTGCCTGCGGCTCTGTAACGCAAATGCCGTAAATCCCGAAGATTAAGAGACCCCACCCCGCCCCGGGAGCTCCCCTTCCCAGTGTGGCTAGTAATCGGGCCTCTGATTACATTTCCTGTTTGTAACAGGTGAATAAAATATTTAGACGGCATCAGCCGATGGTTGCACGCACAGCCCGGCGGCCCACAGCTGCACCCCCCCGACAGGAAGGCAGGAAGACGAAAAACTAAAGCAAAACAAACGCCAGATAAATGCCAATGCATTGTTTTAAAAATTCATGAACACTAACCTCCCGTGCAATTTATTTTGGTTTAAGTAGTGAAAAGACCCATCCAACTTCCCGAAGAGATGCCAGTTAACTACGAATTTCCGAGAAATCCCATTCGCTGGCTTCCCAGGGTGTTCGGGGTGTCCCAGCAGGCTCCCGGAGTAGGGGGTCTCCGGAGGCCCTCCAGAACCTGACAACAGCAGAATGGTGACAGCCAGCACACACGAGCATCGGGAGCCGGGGCTCCCAGCACTAGCCTGAGGTCTGCCGTCCACAGCCAGCTCTGGACATCAGCTCTGCCAGTGACCGTAGGCTAGTCCCATGCACACCCCGGGCCTCGGCTTCTCCCTCCGAGACATGGGGGTAATCAAGCAGGACACAACTGTGGGATTGGGGAGGGTCTTGACGGCACCCACGCAGGCATTGCCAGAGGCCCATTGCCCAGGGAGAGGGGGCATCCTTACCGTGTGACCCGAAAAGGGACAGTATGCTTTGCACTGAGGCCAAATCGGCCGTCCAAACTGGGTACCACGTTGCTGCAATTCCGGAAATTCCTTCCTGTTGTGCAAAAAGCAGAGCCAAGTGCAGGCACCAGACGGAGAGATGCAGGACCCAGGCCCCAGCCCCATCGGAGCCATGTGGAGGGTGGAGGGGTCAGCCTCCGGGGCCACTGGCAACCGGCGCTCTGCAAATGGTGACAAGCCAGCTCTGAAGCTGCGTGTGTCGGAGACGGAGCCCGTTCCAAGGAGACGTGGGGAAGTGCTGTTGCTCCACACTAGCTAATGGAGGTCTGTTTGTGCAGGAAACCGCTGGCAGGATAGACTTTTATAAAACCTAATTTGAGGTAGAAGGGATCGGTTGCTGCAGAAGGTTCCGGAAGGCATCTGCTAGCCACTGGCAGGTGTGTGGAAAGCAAGGGAGGCAGCGAGGGGCCCCGGACCCAGGCATCGACAGGCACCTGGAGTTCCAGGTGCAGGCCCCCAGCCCAGGGGGCCAATGGAGAAGGACACCCAGGCTGAGCGGACGGGTCTTTCACCAAGAAGTGGCTCAGGGGCACTGGTGGGCCTGGGAGAAATGGGTGCAGGAAAATCTGGGTGCTCGGGGCTGCCTGAGGGCCCCACCTCACAGGGGAGGACACTGAGGCCGGAGAGAAGCCCCTGGTTAGAGCCCGAGCTCCCCCCCGCCAGGTGCCCCATGCTCCCCCAGGCTGCCCACTCAGTGGGTCCAGAAGGCAAGAGGCAGGTAGGACGCAGCCTGGGGTGGGGGAGCTCCACCAGCTTCGTGACGGTCCACACGGGATGTGGCCCAGGCTGGTGCTCGCCTTTGGGGGCTCCCTACCTCAGTTCCTGCCTGACTGCCATCTCTGGTGCCCGGCCTCCCCGTGCCAGAAGGGCCTGCTCACCACACTCAGCTGGCAGCTGGCAGGGAGAGACCCGTGAGGTCCAGTGGTGACTTGACCCAGCCTGAACCTAGCCCCCACGGCCGAGCCTCCCTGTGGTGGAGGCGAATGCTCGAGCCTGGGCTCAGCGAGCACCCAGGTTTCACTGCACCCACTTCTCCCAGGCCCACCAGTGCCCCTGAGTCACTTCTTGGTGAAAACATAGGCCCAGGGAGGCCTGACATCAGGATATGGCTCTCTCCTAGGAGGTGCCTGGGAGGTAGAGACACAGATTTCTTCACAAGATGTGCCCTGTTCTCCATCCACCCAGAGACCCAGGGCTGGCCATCTGCAAACAGGTTGGTGAGTGGACGCGGTCCAGGTTGCTGGCCAATGCAGTCTTCCCAGTGGCTGGATGGAGATCATGTGGTTGACCTCCTAGAGCCACGGCTGGGCAGCTGTCCCTGGGCAGGGGCAGGGTGGACAGACCCATCAGGCACAGTGGGCACAGCCTGGCCCTCGGAGTGCCACTGAGGAGCTAGGGAGTCCGAGATCCAGCCTGCAGGAGCCCTGGTGCTGGAGGAAGGGCCTCTTTCCTAATTTGCACAGAGGCGCCGTCAGGGCTCGCGGGGGCCCTACCCAGGGAGCAAGACAAGGGGCTGCAGCCCCCAACACAGAGCATGCAGGACCCCGAGTTCCAGGCCGTCCTCAGCTCCGCTGGGCACAAAAGTCACCCCCTTCGATGGATCCAAAGCTTCCTCAGGGATGCTGGGAAGGCACGGAACCCCTGCCCTGGACTCTGAGCCCTGCGTATGTGCCGTGTGGGCAGGAGGAGAGGAACAGTAGCAGGAACGTGGTGACACCTGTCACTACTGCGGACCAGGCAGTGTCTGCCAACGCCGCAAGGCAGCCCATTGCGGGAGCCTCGGGTATCCGGTTTGACAGAGGATAAATGGAGGCGCCTGGGGCAGAGCATGGCCCTCGGGGGCTGCTTGGAGCTTGAAGGAGTCAGCCCACCAGTGAGTGGGCAGCCGGGTTCCCTGCCCTGCAGCTGCGCCTGGACCCCGGCTAGGCCCTGCCCATCGCACACCTTCCCTGAAGCCCTTGGTGCAGGCGCACTGGGAATGGTGTGGATGGACAAGTGCGGACAGAGTGCGGGACTTCATAATGGACCACAGCCCGCGTCCCTGCCAGGCCCCCGCTCACCTCCGCCCCACCCAGGTCCACCCAGAGGGCATCCGGCCTCTTCACTCCTGCGGCCTGCATGGGCCAGTGCCCCAAGGAGGGGTCCAGCCGTGGCAGAGACACCCTGAGAAATACCGTGGACCAACAGCCTTCCAGGGCATGAGGAAGCCCCGTGCCTGCCTCTCTCTGGCACGTGGACCTCAAAAAACAAAAGAACATATTGGGGCCGGCCCGGTGGCACAGTGGTTAAGGTTATGCCCTCCGCTTCGGCAGCCCGGGGTTTGCTGGTTCTGATCCCAGGCGTGGACCTAACACCACTTATCAAGCCATGCTGTGGAAGGCGGTCCACGTGTAAAATAGAGGAAGATGGGCACAGATGTTAGCTCAGGGCCAGTCTTCCACAAAAAAAAAAAAAAGAAAAGAATATAAGGCTTGAGTTCTATGCAGCCACCAAAAGCTCAGCTCACGTGGCTGCAGCCAAGTGTTGAAAGGATGGGTTTGGGCTTTTTCTCCCTACTTTTAAACATCTTTTAGAGATCCCTAGCAACACCTCTGGGAGCCAGCGCTGGGCAGGTGACACGTGTTTAGGTGCATCAAGGTCCCTGTCTGAACCCTTGGGACAGGTCACCCTGGTCATTTGGGGAGGAGGCTCTCCACCCAGTGGCTGCAGGGCTGTGGGCGGCCAGGGTCCTCTGAACCAGCCGAGCTTGGGGGAAGCATCTGTCTTCACCCTGAGACTCCGGACCTGCCTCTCTAGGACCTTTCTCCCTACAGTGACAGCCACAGAGTGGGGTTCAGTGACATGCCAGGTGCGGTAGGCCCCTTGCTGATACCCCCACCTCACTGGGGACGGGACACCCACCACCCACTAGGACCCTCTTCTTGTATAAACCTAAATTTGCCTTTTGGACATCATTGCTGGGATCCCAAATTTGCACAGCCCAGCAATTAGGGGGGACCTCAGAGATAGAGGGGGGAAGGCGGCATCACGTGGACATCAGTGGGCTCTGCAAGAAAGACGTGAAGGGGACAGGCTCATTCTCTCCGCTGTCAGATGTTCAATCTGCAGTGTCATGCTGGGGGAAACAAGAGGTAACACCATCAGAGGTGAGAGATGGCTGTCAGTCAGGCGCCCGCCTGGTTCCCAGGTCCCCGATTGTCTGGCACTGGGGTGCAGGACGGGGGCCGGGGGGCTGAGCTTTCAGGGCGAGAAAGTTGAAAGCTGCTCCCTTTCCTTTTGCATGACATCTGCCAGGGCCACACTGGACAGGCTACAGTGCGTCACTCGCTCCGTTAGGAGCAAACGGATGAGGGGGCCGGGCCTCCCCTCTGAACCAGCATCTCCCAGCCCTGGGAAGGAGGAGGGGCTTGACGGGGGCTCCTCGGTTCCTTCGGAAGACGTGGGCCTGAGGGCCTGCGCGTGTATGTGTGTATGTGTGCCTGTGTGTGCATTCGTGTGTGAGTGAACACATGCATGTGCACATATGCATTCTCAGTGTGCCTGTGTACCTGTGCCCGTAAGTGTGTATGAATGTGTGTTGCATATGTGTGCCTACGTGTGCATGCATTTGTCTACCTGTGTGTATGCATGAGCACGTGTGT